>NC_090449.1:245093197-245413749 GCF_031143425.1 Pleurodeles waltl | reverse complement strand
ACTTTTATGGAAATCCTATAAAAACGTGGGTAAAAAAAGCAGGAAATGTTCTCAGAACTACTTTATTGCTATGGAAAACAGTGTAGGGCTCATATTGATTAAAGAGCTTGAATTTTAGTGAATCTTATTGTAGATGTAATGGTTACTAAAAAGGCTATGTTCCACAAAAGATTCTGCAAAGAGGCCTTTTGTATGGGCGCAAAAGTAGGAGCCATCAATTTTGATAACACCAGATTCAATTCCCAAGAGGGTGGAGGTGGTCTTGTTGTAGGATAGGTTTTCTTCAATCCATCCTTGCATTCTGGACAACAGGTTCTGTTTACATGGCAACCTCTTGTGGCATTTGACCAACAGAAGAAGAAGCTCTGAATACCACAACTCCCTTGGCCATTCTGGAGATATTAAGAACATTGTCGCATTGGAGTGACGCAGCTTGATCAAAACAGTTGGTATTAGTGAAATTGAAGTAAAAGCCCAGAGAAATTTTCCTGACCAACTGCTTAAAAAGGCATTGAAAAAAACTTGTTGGTTTCCATGCTCTTGAGGTGTAATTTGGTCATTTTGTGTTTGCTTCTCTTTGAGATGGAGGAATGGATTCTATTGCATGTTTTTGGAGGAGAGATTGCACTTAGTGATGTAGTTGGTATTCTGATGCTGGTTTTGAAGGGATTGATTATAGTTTTGGGTTGAAGAACATTGCCGGATTGGATGATTTGAAGTATCCATGTGTATGTGGTAATTGTTTTCCACTCTGCCTGGAGGCGTGTGACACTCCCTCCCAATAAAGTGGTAAACAGACAAGAAGGAGTGAGTTGTTGACTTTTATGACTGAGCGAAGCTTTGACTATGACCTCTACTCTTGCTGTTGTTCTCTTTCTCTATTATTTCCATGTCAGAACAGAAGGTGTTGTCGTGACTGACTTTGGGATTGGAAGTTAGAGGACCACTAAGGGAACTGGACCACCAGTATAGATATCAGTAACCCCTTCCTCTGTACTGAGATATGAATATGTTTTCCTTTATTCCAATCCAACCATTTTTAATGTATCTGATACATTTTCATGTGTTCCGTTTCCTCATCTATGTGAGGTCCCAAGAGAACAGACCTTGTAAAAAGGTAAATTCATAATCCTCAACTGTGCCTCTGGTTTTAAGGTTTTTAGTCTAATTCAAGAGACTCTCCGAAGTGATGTGACAGTACGAAGTTAATGCTAAGTCAGATGAGTCTATTGCAGCACTGATTGGTTGGGTATTATTTGTCCTTCTTGTATGATTTTCACAAATTCTTGTTTTTGTTCCTTTAGAAGGTCAGTTGGGAAGGACTGGAGTAATTCTTACAGTGCTCTTTCATGCCAGCCCATTAACGAAGAAGTATGTGATGTTTTAAAAGCTACAGTAACTGACCTGTAGATCTTTCTGCCCTCTGAGTTTATTCTTTTACTCTCCTTTGCTGGAGGGACTGATGTCTTGGGTGCAGAAAAATATATTTTTCTGACTGCTAACACGATGACTGAATAAGGTTTGGGCTTTTGCCCTAAGACTATGGATCTTGTTCTTCTGGCTGGGATTTCTTGATTGGCCTGGATGTTGCTGTTAGAAATTTCTCATCAGCTAATTCCTTAAAGCCAGGAACCAGAGGTAGATTAGGTTTGGAGAGACTCTGGGCTCCAGTGTCTCCATGATGGATGATACCATTATTTGTGAAACTTCTAATACGATGTTAAGTTTTTAATTGCCCCTGTTATCAAGACATCTTGTCAAGTAATGACATCATCAATAGGGGAAGGTCGAAATGGAGAAGCCAATGGAGATGTTGAAGTGTCAGAGGTAGAGGAGTCCATAGATTGTGCCAAGACAATAGGGAAATGTTCCCTTAGGCTGAAATTTTGTACTGTCACTTGCGTTCACACTAACCCAACTATGTGCATACAGTATTTGCAAAGAAATCATAAGAATCCTCTGAAAGAATAATTTGAAAAATATGAAATTGTGCAATTGACTGGGATTTTCCAATGGTGTTTCTATGGTTGTTTATAATGTATGTTTTTAACAAGAGCAAAGGATTTATATTATGTGTTGGTTGTGAAGTATAAAGTTGTCCTCTTGCTTGTCTTTTGATGCTCTTAGTCATGAATTAAGTTAAATGATTCAAACATTCATGGGACTAATTTATGGGTAAAAGTCCTTAAGAAGGTGGGCCATAAATTATTTTTTTCCCACACCAAAATGTGTAGATGATGATAAATTTACCATAGTCAACAAGCACTGAATAATTGTATGTGAAAAATTAACTCATTATTGCACAGTGACCGGAATGATGTATATGTATTGATTTAATGGCTAAGGATTTTGGACAGGTTTGAATTTTTCCTTATTACAGTGATGTATATATATTTTTTGTTTTTTTTATGTTGTATGAAATCCATATAAAATATAATCATAAGGAGCTTTTATTAATACAAGAAACAGATGATATATTTTTTATATTCACGTAGTTGTTTCAGTGTTCTTATGATATCTTTGCAAATATTATATGCACTTAGCTGTGGCAGTGTGATAGCAAGTGGTAGTACAACCATCCTCTTTGTCATGGTTTATAAAACCTTTCTCCTTGGTTAGAGGGGTAGCTCTCATTCAACAGTGAATATATTGTAACCTTGAAGTTGTAGGAGAGAAAGACAGGGCCTGTCTCCTCTTGTGTCAGTCTGGACAACGTCAAAGTGATACTTGAAAAGCCAGTATTATTGCTCACAGTCTGAACGACAAGAAGACAAGGATGTTGCTCTTGCTACCATTCTGGAAGGATGTGGTGGTGTCAAATGAACTGGAGACACTGCAGGCTTTGGTGATAATATTAAAGGTTCTAATGGTCCTTTAGCTAGTCCTCTGCAGGGATAGTGAACCTTGGAGATGGTAATGGGTCAATTTCCTCCATGACAATAGCCTCATGAGAGGACAAGGAATAGATGCTGAAGACCCTCTCAATGTTGATCTGCTCAACATTAATCTTCTTGACATTGATATTCTTGAAGTCAAATTCCTTGACAGACTTTCCTGATGGAGATCTCAATGTCATTTTTGATCTTGCCTTTGATGCCCTTAAGCATTGAACGGTGTGGCATTTAGTGGAATTACTTCTTGGTTTGGGAGTTCAGGGCAGGAGTCAAACTCACAGGTGTTAGTGGTACCCTAGGAGTCTGTACCTGAGGTGTCGATGGTGCATTGAACTCCTTGAAATTTAACATGTTGATGCCGTTGGCTTCAACACTGACCCGTGTTCTTGCGAGTGGCAAGAGTGTCTCAAATGGAATGATGGAATGATATTTCATTCACTTGCTCTCTTCAGAGCTCTCTTTTCATGAGTCTTTTTTTATGAGAGGAAACCTTTTCAGAAGAGGAAGCCCCTCTCTGGTTTGCTTCTTCTGTTTTTCCCTGTCTTCCCCTACTCTGAAGTCTTCAAGTTTCCCTCTCATCTTGATTCCTTCTCTATCGTTGAGGGCATGTTTTGACAATTTTTAACACAATTCGTAAAACTTTATTGAATGTGCAGGTGGTAGGCAAACCACACTGCATGAGGGTCTGATGTTGCCTGTTTTCTTTTACATGAAGGGCATTTAATGAAAAGGGTTGACATTTTCAGTAAAAAAGACTTTTCAAATGAGATAAAATGTGATGGAACAGACAGGAAACCCTTAAAGACAGTGAATTGAATAGAAAGAACTTCAAAATGGAAGAGATGTTTTGATAAAAATTGGGTTTTGAACCCTGAAGTGTTCTGAGATCCTCTCAGCACGTGCTGGGAAAAAGAACACAGACTATGAGGCAAACTGCCAAGACAGTGCATGCTGCGATAGAGATGCTATTTCCATCCATGACCTGACAATCTTTCCCTGCATTTTTCTCTATCAGACAGGGAAGGTTAAAATGCTGTTTAGGATACTTTGACACATACATTCACCAAGATGCTGCAATGCTGTCTTGGATCTTTTTAAAATGTGATTTGTCCTGTGTAGAAACTACTGGTAAAGCTTTACAGTCTATATACTGGAGGAGGTGCTTCCAGGCTGTTTAGCAATGAGGTATCTACCTCCAAACAAAGATTGGCTTATATATATGTGTATGTGTGTGTGTATCTATATCTGTGAGTAATGTTCTGTAGTCCCTGCGTACAGGGGGGAATTTTCTACGTTTATGACTATCAGTGAGGATCCTATGATTGCAGACGAACAAGTTACTTACCTTCGGTAACACTTTATCGGGTAGAGACTCACTCTAGCTGCAGATTCTTTACCTTACAGTATTCTCAGTTGTCAGAATGGATCCAGATATTTTTGAGCAACTCCCTTGAGTGCCCGTAGGTGGCTTCTTCCTAGCCATAAGTGACGTTCGTGGTGCCTATATAGTCACCACCCCAGCATGCTTAACTCCATTCTTGACTTTTTTTTCACACTATAAGCACAGACCCAAGCTGAGGAAGAGTGACCAGTGTGCCAAAAGTGAGGTCAAAAGGATCTCTTACATTTGAGAATACAGACCATAGAATGGATAGGACCAGTAAGGAATCTGCAGCTAGAAAGAGTCTCTACCAGATAAAGCATTACCAAAGGTAAGTAACTTGTTCATCTAATAGAGGCTTCTAACTGCAGATTCCTTCCCTTAGAACAGACATCAAAACAATATCTCTCCCTGGACGTGGGTCTGCGAATTGTTTTAGACTAAGAAATCATGGAGGACTGAATGGGCAAAGTGTCCATCTCATTGGACGTGGATGACGAGGCAGTAGTGTTTGCCAAACATGCGCAGCTATGCCCACGTAACTGCCTGACAGATGTCCATGACTGGAGTTCATCCAACTAAAACAGTGGTTGCTGCTGTAGCTCGGATAGAGTGCGCTCTTAAGCCCTCAGGGGACTGTTTCTTAGCCATTGCATAGCAGACTGTAATACAGAGGCTGAACAATCAAGAGATGGTTCTCTTTTGAATTGCTTTTCCTTTCTTTGCCCCTGCAAACACAACAAAGAGTTGATTGTCCACCGGGAATCTTTGGTATGATCAATATAGCCAGTAGTTCTCAAACTGTGTGCAGCAGCACCCCGGTGTGCCACCAAAACCAGCCAGGGGTGCCACAATCTCAGTTGCTGAGCAGAGTCCATTATGAAAAACACTGACCTCTGGAGTGCAGACTGGATGCTCTACATCTAGTGCCCGCTAGGTGGTGCACTTGCCTCTGTGATGTGCAGTTCATGAGAGGGAACCGTGGAAAGGTCAACCCAGCCTTCCATCATTCTGCATTTGGAAAATTTTAGGACATTATACTGATAAGAGTAACATGGTACTCGTCGGTTGTACAATCCTAGCTTCTCTTACCGGAAACATAGGCAAAGGTTGGTTACTGTTAGTTACATAACTCGGATTTTGTGCAGTTTGCCTGCATGATTTTCAGTATGTTTCATTGTGTGGCTAAAACCTCTCATTCACTGGCAATACATTTCACTATCATACGAAGCATCTCTTATAGATTTCTGAAACACTATAAAAGTAATAGGGAAAACAAGTATTTTTTTTATTATTCTTAAGTATCATATTTTTCATGGTGTCAATGAAGTTTGACAAATTTGTCAAAATTTCCAAATTGAGAAATACAGGCTTTACATGAGAAATATAACATGTTTTTTTTAAATGTGGTTTTATCAGATTTAGACAGGTCTGAAAACTGAAATATAAAGGATTGCGTGAGAAATATGTTAGTAACAGATAAATCAATGCAGGATATATAGTTCAGCAAAACTGTCACCAAGTTAAAATAAAACCATGAAGGAAATTAGTTGTTACAGTGCACATACAATTTCACAGCATAACTGCTGATTTGCTCAGAATCAAAAGGGTGTTGTGTCAAGACCTAACAAGCACTGGCAAAGCCACAAGGTCTCACCTTTGAGACTCTTTACTCTGCCATTGCCTTTTGTTGTTGCTGTACAGCACGGGCACTGCTGACTTCAGCAATGATTTGTAGGCATGCTGTATAGCAGTGTATCTGTTTTGCAGCATGGCTAAAAATAATAATAAAAAAGGATTAGGACGCATCCAGCACTAATGCACTTTTAAAAACTAAAAAGCACATTAGTCCTGGCTAAGTCATACCCGCTTTTTAAAATTAGTTTTAGTCACACCGCAAAGCATCAGTGTTGCTGTACAGCATAGGTACAAAACATTGCCAAAAACATTACCTCTCACAGACAAGAGCTATTGGCTTTGCCAATGCCAGTCCTTTTTAACATGGAGACTATAGTTTACTTTTGTTCTCTGACTGCAAAGTTAGAGGATTTTGTAAAGTGAACTATGTGACTATCTACTGTGGTACAGAGAGTGTGGAAAGAAGGGCTGTAGGATGTAATTTTTTTCTAAACCACAATAAAATGTAAACACCTGTAAATGAGTCGTACAAGTTATTCCAAACAGATAAGCAGTGAGGAAAGCATGAAGGATGCATAAATTATTTTTAAATATTAAACATGATGGAAACAGAGATGTTAATACAATCAAAATAAATCCAAGCACTTTACTTGGTGATGCACACATGATACATGTTCGTGAAACTGATTTCCCAACATTATTGTTTGCGTGCTACACCAAACCATCATTGGTTACAGAAGAACTTTTTTGAGAGGTCTATGCACTGATGTATCCTCAATCAATGTACAGGCCTCTAAAAAGTTATGTTTATCAATGATCGCTTGATCAACGCAGTGATAGTCAAACTGTGAGAAGTGGCACCCCGATGTCCCTGGCTGGTTTCGGTTTGAAGTGCCAACCTCCACGCTGAGCATGTACAAACAGCAAATATATGCAGTCTCTGCATAGCCCACGGGCACCCAAATATTGTGAAAAGAGAGAGTAGATATATCCTTGGATTGCACGCACTATTCTCCACACCTTCATCCCAATTATTTTCAGGGGTTAAAATAGAAGTACTAACGTGGCCAAACTCACATGCCCCCACCAAAAAGGGTAGTGTAATGGGGAACCGCGGCACTGGCCAATTGGGTAATGGAGCTGTGGATTGAAATTTTGGGAACCACTGATATAGAACAATAACACTTGTTTTGGATCCAAGCAAAGGAGTTTATCCTCTTTTTTAGAAGGATGAAGAGGGGAGAAAAAAGTAAGCATGGAGATGTTTTGTTTTACACGACGTGAAGAGGTGTCACCACCTTTGTAAAAAGGATAGCCAAGTCCTTAGAACTAGTTTGTCTGGGGAAAAAAGAAGTGTAGGAACGGTTGACGGAGAGTGCGTGTAATGGCAGCTGTGATGTTTAATGTCATGATTAGTAGGGGGGTACATAAAATAAGAAAATTAGTTACTTACCTGTAACTGCAGTTCTCCAGTATTGGAATATTTCATAGATTCACATGCTTGAATCATTCCCCGTCGTCAAGATGGGGGCCTCCGGTACATCAAAATAGCAATATATAAGCAACTGCAAAGAAAAAGGCCCAAAGGCTTTCACTTTAGTAGGCTATCCTTGTCTCTATGAGTAAAAGGGACCAAAGCAAGTCCCAGCCAATCAGGCTTCCCCCCCTCTAGAACCCTCCCGCAAGAAGCTCCTTTCCCTCAGATTTTCCCAAAGCACGAGTGCCAGAGTATCTGAAGAAGACTGGTAACAGTGAGCTTCCCAGGGGAGGAGGGAGGGTTGCATGTGAATCTATGAAAGATTCCAATACTGGAGAACTACAGTTACAGGTAAGTAACTAATGTTCTTACTCCAGTGTTGGAACTTTCATATATTCACATGCTTGAATCAGAATAGCAAGCAGTAATGAAGCACACTGTACAGTATATATATATATATATATATATATATATATATATATATATATATATATAACCAGAATCACTGAAGAAACATGATCATGCAGAAGAGACAAAATATTGGATAAGCAGTGAATATGATAAAAGAACAGCACCTTGACCTGAAAAATAAGAAACATTACCACCTCAAAGGAAGAAACAATGCTATGCAATGTGCGGAAAGTATACTGGGCTGGCGGGAAAAAGGAATGAAGAAATACAACAGCTCACCTTTACTGGAATAGATGTTGTAAAACCGCTTGTCCTACTGCCACATCACCCTGCTGTATTTCTTCTTAACAGTAATGTTTTGCAAATGTATGTGTTGACTTCCAAGTGGCCGCCCTGCAGATATCCTGGATGGGCACTCCTGTAAAAAGTGCCATGGATGCGGCCACCTTCCTTGTTGAGTGTGCATGAGCTGGCTTCTGCAAAGGTTTTCCTGCTGCCGTATGACAATTGTTAATCGCAGAGGCTATCCACATTGCAATCCGCTGCTTAGACAATGATCGGCCTTTACAAGTAGCACTAAATGCTACAAAAAGTTGGTTCAATTTTCTAAATTGCTTAGTTCTCTCGAAATAAAACTTCAGGCACCTCTGAATGTCCAATGAATACAGAGCTTGTTCCGCCGGTGTTGATGGGTTTGGGAAATACGACTTTGGTACCACCGGCTGGTTAATATGGAAATCCGAAGGGACTTTAGGTATAAACTTTGGGTTCGTTCATAAGATTACCCTGTCTCTCTTGAACTGCAGGAAAGGGTCTTGGATAGTGAATGCTTGAATCTTGCTCACTTTTCTGGCTGAGTTAAGAGCGAGAAGGAGAGCGACCTTCCAGGATAGATGAACGAGTTACTTACCTTCGGTAACGACTTTTCTGGTGGATACATTAGCTACCTGAGGATTCCTCACCTAATGAATACTCCCATGGCGCCAGCATTCGACAGAAATCTTCTTCCTAGCTTCTGCACGTCGACGAGGACGTCACTCTAGCCCGCGCGACGCCGTCTGACGTCATACAGGCAATAAGAGGTCCTCGCCGACGTCAGTACCAACATTTTTTTACGTGCATGAGAATAATAACCCAATGCAATGAAAGAGCAAGGCAACATCCCATAACATTGTAAATCACACAACATTGCAATAAAATGGCTGTAGATTTAATATAACTCTCCTTTTTTTTTTGTTTTTTTTTCTCAAACAAACAAATATATGCAAATCATGTATATACAAAAAGATATATATATATATATATATATATACAAGTATCCATATATACAAAATCTATTGCAGCCTTGAAGACCAAGAGGAGCGCACTCAAGGATTACTTGGTAAGACCAGAAAGGCAACGGGGAGGCGGGTGGGACCGTGAGGAATCCACAGGTAGCTAATGTATCCACCAGAAAAGTCGTTACCGAAGGTAAGTAACTCGTTCTTCTGATGGATACAACTACCTGTGGATTCCTCCCCTAATGAATAGAGTCCCAAAGCAGTACCGCACTCGGTGGTGGGTGCCTGAATGGTCAAATCAAGAAATCCTGCAGCACTGACCGTGCAAAATGGCCATCCCTTCTGACCTCAGAGTCCAGACAGTAATGTTTCGCAAAAGTGTGAAGGGACGACCAAGTTGCGGCCTTGCAGATGTCGACCACAGGAAAACCCCTGGCCAAGGCCGAAGTGGCCGACTTAGCTCTGGTGGAATGAGCTCTAATGCCATCAGGAGGATCCTTCTTTGCCAAAGAGTAACAGATTTTAATGCAAAGAACAACCCACCTGGAGAGTGTTCTCTTGTGGACTGCCTTTCCTCTCCTCTTGCCCACGTATCCGATGAACAGCTGATCCTCCAGCCTGAAATCCTTCGTTCTATCAATGAAGAAGCTTAACGCCCTCTTTGGGTCCAAGCGATGTAGTCTCTCTTCCTCCTTAGAAGGATGAGGCGGAGGATAGAACGTGGACAAAGTAATTGTCTGGGCCAAATGAAAAGGTGAAACAACCTTCGGGAGGAAAGCAGCCTTGGTCCTCAACACCACCTTATCCCCATAAAAAGTTGTATAAGGGGGTTTTACCGATAAGGCTTGCAACTCACTCACTCTCCTTGCAGATGTTATAGCCACCAGGAAGACTGTTTTAATAACTAAATACCTTAAGGGGCAAGAATGCATAGGCTCAAAAGGGGACCCCATAAGGAAAGTAAGGACCAAGGACAAATCCCATTGAGGCATAACGAATGGTTTTGGAGGATATTTATTTAGAAGACCTTTCAAGAATCTGAGAACAATAGGGGATTTAAATAACGATGGTTGGTCTGGAAGACAAATGAAGGCTGACAAAGCCGACAAATAACCCTTAATGGTAGCCACTGCACAACCTTTCTGCGCTAGAGACAGAGCAAAAGACAAAACGTCCGACAGATGAGCATGTAAGGGATCAATCTGTCTCTCTCCACACCACAAAACAAATTTAGACCACCTATTAGCGTAGATAGATTTAGTGGAGTGTCGCCTGGCCGCTAATATAACATCCACTACATCAGGCGGGAGAGAGAAGGAACTCAGGTTGCCCCGTTCAATCTCCAGGCATGTAGGTGTAGACTCTGGAGGTTGGGGTGTAAAACCTGCCCCTGCGACTGCGAGAGGAGGTCTGCCCTGAGAGGGAGACGGAGCGGAGGGCACAGCGAGAGTTGGAGAAGGTCGGAGTACCACACCCTCCTTGGCCAATCCGGAGCTATTAAGATGACTTGGGCCCGGTCTTGGCGAATCTTCCTCAACACTCGAGGAATCAAGGGTATGGGGGGAAACGCGTAAAGCAACTGGTCGGACCAGGTTATCAGAAACGCGCCCCCCAATGCTCCCTGCACCGGATACTGGAGGCTGCAGAATAACGGACAATGCGCGTTCTCCAGAGTGGCAAACAGATCTATCCGAGGAAACCCCCACATCTGGAAGATTAAACGGACTTGATCTGGATGGAGACGCCACTCGTGGTCGGCCGAGAATTGGCGACTGAGACTGTCCGCACGTACATTCAAGACCCCGGCCAGATGATTTGCTACAGAGCAAATCTGATGGTCCTTTGCCCAGGACCATAGTCGAAGAGCTTCTCTGCAGAGAAGGTACGACCCTACTCCTCCCTGTTTGTTTATGTACCACATCGTGGTAGTATTGTCCGTCAGGACCTGTACCGACTGACCACAAAGGGAAGGGAGGAAGGCCTTGAGAGCCAGACGTACAGCCCGTAACTCTAACAGATTGATATGAAACATCCGTTCCTCTGGAGACCAAAGTCCTTTGATCTCCAGATCCCCCAGATGAGCTCCCCACCCTAGAGTGGAAGCATCCGTTATGACCGTGGCCACTGGTGGCGACTGCGCGAACGGCTTTCCTTGTGAAAGATTGTTGCTCGCAATCCACCACTTCAAGTCCACAGCAGCATCTCTGGAGATCTTGACCACACCTTCGAGATCTCCTTTGTGTTGAGACCACTGCCTTCGGAGGCACCACTGAAGAGCCCTCATGTGCCAGCGAGCATGCGTGACCAACAGTATGCAGGAGGCAAACAGACCGAGCAGACGAAGGACCTTGAGGACTGGAATGACCGCTCCACCTTGAAACATTGGAACCAACGCCTGAAAGTCGTGAATCCGCTGAGGCGGAGGAAAGGCTCGATTCAATGTTGTATCCAGTACTGCCCCTATGAACAGGAGGTGCTGAGAGGGCTCCAGGTGAGATTTGGGCACGTTCACCGAAAAGCCCAGGTCGAACAACAACTGGGTTGTTGACTGCAGATGATGCAACACAAGCTCCGGAGACTTGGCTTTGATCAACCAGTCGTCCAAGTAAGGGAATACTGCTATACCCTTCCTTCTGAGCTCTGCTGCAACCACCGACATCACCTTCGTGAAAACTCGAGGTGCTGAAGTAAGACCAAACGGGAGGACCGCAAACTGATAGTGCTGCGACCCTACCACAAACCGGAGATACTTCCTGTGCGACTTGAGTATCGGGATATGAAAATAAGCGTCCTGCAAGTCGACAGACACCATCCAATCTTCTTTGTTCAGCGCCAAAAGCACCTGTGCTAGGGTCAGCATCTTGAACTTTTCCTGTTTGAGGAACCAATTCAAGATCCTCAGATCCAGGATCGGTCTCAACCGACCATCCTTCTTGGGAATCAGGAAGTACCTTGAGTAACAACCTCGACCCCTTTCCTGCTCTGGGACCAACTCCACCGCGCCCTTTGAAAGGAGGACTTGAACCTCCTGTTCTAGCAACAGGAGGTGTTCTTCTGAACAATAAGATGGGTGGGGCGGGATGGGGGGCGGAAACTCCCGAAAGGGAAGGGTGTAGCCTTTTCCCACAACACTGATAACCCAAGCGTCCGTTGTAATAGTCTCCCACTTGTGGAGAAAATGCCGTAACCTTCCCCCTACAGGAGAGGAGTGAGTGGGAAATGGTGGAAGCCTAAGGCTGCTTTCCCTGCTGCACCCCTCCAGAGGACGATGAAGAGGCAGAGTGCTGTTGAGAGGCTCCTCTGGTGCGGGCCCTACCTCTCCCTCTAAATGATCTATAGGGGTGGGAAGAGGCGGGTTGCTGGAATCTCCCCCGAAAGGAAGAGGAAGAGCCACGCCCAAATCCACAAAACCTCCTGAAAAACCTGGAAGAGGCAGAGGAAGCAGGAGCTTGCAGCCCTAACGATTTGGCTGTGGCCCTGCTCTCTTTAAATCGCTCCAAGGCCGAATCTGCCTTGGCTCCAAACAGTTTGTCCCCATCAAACGGGAGGTCCAATAGGGTCGACTGCACGTCCGCAGAAAACCCTGAATTACGGAGCCAGGCCTGTATCCTTGCCACCACAGCCGTGCCCACCGCCCTAGCCACCGAGTCGGTCGTGTCCAGCCCAGACTGGATAATCTGGGTTGCGGCAGCCTGGGCGTCCGAGACAACATCCAAGAGTCCCTGGGGAAGCTCTGTAAATGAAGATGAAATATCATCCATAAGAGCATGGATGTATCTCCCCAGAATGCAAGTTGCGTTGGTGGCCTTCAACGCCAAACTGCAAGATGAAAATATTTTCTTGGATTGTGCATCCAGCTTTTTGGAGTCCCTGTCTCCAGGTACAGTCGGGAAAGATCCAGACGCTGACTTCGATGAACAGGAGGCTTGCACCACCAAGCTCTCCGGCGTAGGGTGTCTAGAAAGAAAGCCAGGGTCAGATGGTGCAGCTCGATATCTCCTGGCCACAGCCCTATGAACGGCCGAGGAAGATACTGGCTTCTTCCACACCTCTAACACCGGATCAAGCAAAGCCTCATTAAACGGCAAGAGAGGCTCCGCTGCAGCAGAGGCCGGATGCAATACCTCCGTCAATAAATTCTGCTTTGCCTCTGCCACCGGCAAAGGCAGGTCCAGAAAGTTAGCTGCCTTCCTTACCACAGCGTGAAAGGAAGCAGCCTCCTCCGTATACTCCCCTGGAGATGAAAGGTCCCACTCAGGGGAAGTATCCAGCCCACTGGCCGTATCCAGACCATGTAATCCATCACCAGAGTCCTCAACCTCTCCTTCCTCCAGGACTCGTTGGTACTCCTGCTCTTCCAAAAGACGGAGAGCACGCCTCCTCGAATGTAGTCTCTGCTCGATACGCGGAGTCGACATGGCCTCCGCCGAAGTCAAAGATCGGCGCCGATCTCCAGCAGTATCCGACGCCGCGTCCGGCGCCACAGGCAGCTTCGGCGCCGTTGAAGGAGCAGGACGAAGAGATCTTGGAGCCGATGGACCCACCGGAGTCACAGGACGAAATCCTGACGTCGACGGGATGGAAACCTCCGGGGCCAATCCCTCTGAAGCCACCGGAGCGGGCACCGGCGCCGAGCCCACATTCCCAAAAGGGAGAAAGGGCATAAAGGGTGCCGGCCGTAGAGGCGCAGGATCACCCAATGAAAAGGCCAAAGGCCCCGAAGGACCAGCCGGAGCACCCCCTGGAGCCATCTGTTGAAAGATGGTATACATCGCATTCAGGAATGCGGTACTATCGGCTCCAGGGGTGGGAAAAGCCGGATACTGGGGTGCCTGGATCGAAGGCGACCCCTACGCCGGCCTCGACGTCTGCGACGCCGGAGACAACACCAGAGGCTGCATCACCTCAATCACAGACGCCTGTCCAGGCGAAGTCGGTGACGCCGGAGAGGGCAACGTCGTCGATGGATGCGGCGTGACCGTGGGACTGACCTCCCAAGTTCTCCGACGCAGAGCCGAAGGCGACCTCGAACGAGTCTCCTTGCTGGAATGACGCCGTGAATCTCTACGGCGCCAGGAGTCTCGATGACGCCGATGAGACCTTGGCGAAGAAGACTTTTTATGATGTTTTTCCTTTCTCTTCGACTTCGCCATGAATAGTTTAGCCTCACGTTCTTTGAGGGCCTTCGGGTTTATGTGCTGACATGAATCGCAAGTCACGACGTCGTGGTCGGTGCTCAAACACCATAGACAGTCGGAGTGAGGATCTGTAACGGACATCTTGCCCCCACACTCTCGACAGGGCTTGAAACCCGACTTCCTCCGAGACATTATTACCGCTGAGAAGAACTTCGCAGCAGAAAATACACTGTAGCTACGAAAGTAACAGTAGCTCCCTCGAAGATAACTGTTTCGAATGCACGGAAAAAAGGCGTCGCGCGGGCTAGAGTGACGTCCTCGTCGACGTGCAGAAGCTAGGAAGAAGATTTCCATCGAATGCTGGCACCATGGGAGTATTCATTAGGTGAGGAATCCACAGGTAGTTGTATCCATCAGAAATTTTAAATCTGCCATGTGAATTGGCTCAAACGGAGGCTTCATTAATTGGGACACGACCAAGTTAAGTAGCCACGATGGAGGATTAGGTCAGACTGGAGGGAAAGACCGGAACAGCCCCTTAAGAAATAGCCTTATGACTCTTGCAGACCACAAAGGAGCTACATTATTTGTTCGCCTATAGCGGGAAATTGCTGCTAAGTGAACTCTAATCGAAGAGATAGCCAAACCTGATCTGGCCAGATGGAGAAGATAAGGCAGTATTTGCTTCAGCGATCAATAGAAAGGATGCACCTGAGCTTGTGTACACCATGAGCAAAACCTTTTCCACTTCAGATGATAACATTTGCTGGCACTCTCAGCTGCCGCTCTGGTGAGGATGGTTCTACAATCTGAAGGAATATCTAGGTGCGCAAACTCATGGTGTTCAGGAGCCAGGCTGTCAAGTGAAGTGAAGCTGGATCCGGGTGGAGAATTTGACCCTTGCTCATTGTTAGCAGGGACGGCATCACTGGTAGAGGGATGCTGCGGCTTTCTGAGAGGAGAAGGAGCTCTGTATACCAATACTGGCAAGGCCATGCTGGAGCAATCAGAAGAAGCTTGCAGCGTTCGTTCTTGATCTTCGCCAGAACCTTCAGTATTAGGGGAATGGGAGGAAAAGCGTAAGCATAAATTCCTGACCATGCCATGGAAAACGCATTCCCCCACGAGCCCTGATGGTGATCCCGACTTGCAAATAACTGGCATTTTGCATTCTGCGGGGTGGCGAAGAGATCCAGGTTTGGTTTTCCCCATAGGGAGAAGACTCGATTCAACACTCCTTGATCCAGCTCCCATTCGTGGTTGGATGATAGAGACCTGCTCAGAGAGTCTGCTATGATGTTCTGCACGCCCCGGACATGTTCTGCTCGAATGCGCTGAGATTCTCTCTATAAGAGCAGAGATCCAGTCTCTCCCTGTTTGTTGATATAATGCATTGTTGTAGTGTTGTCCGTCCGAATGAGTACTGATGAGCCTCTTATCTTTGGAAGAAAAGCACGAAGCGCCAAACAAACTGCCTTCAATTGGAGGTAATTAATGTGAAAAAACCTCTGATGTGGCTTCCATTTGCCCCTGACTTGTAAATAATGGAGGAAGGTTCCCCAACCTTCAAGAGAAGCGTCAGTAGTGATCACCCACGGAGCTGGTTGGGGAAGAAAAGAAAGTCCCCTCGATAACTGAGACTCCTGAGTCCACCAAGTCAGAGGTGATATCATGGGTTTCGTTATTCTGATGACATCGTCAAAAGTCCCCTTGGACTATGTCCACTGAAGGTCAAGCTGTCCCTGGAGGGGTCTCATTCTGAGACAACAGAATGGTACCAGTGGAATGCCAGAGGACATCATTCCCAACAGGGACTTGAAGAGGCAAACTGAAACATACTTTCTTTTTCGCAGGCTCCCCCTGAGGGATATGAGCTTTTGCCGTCTCTCCTCTATAGGAGTTGCCATGTTGGTGGAAGTGTCCTATGTAGCCCCAAGAAATGTTCTCCTTCTTAAGGGCTGGAAGGCTGACTTGTCGCGGTTGACTGTTAGGCCGAGATTTGTGAACAGCTCCACGCAGGCGCATGTGGACTTCAGTGCCTGAGATCTGGACTTGGCCTTGACCAGCCAATTGTCCAAATACGCGAAAACTTGATGGTTGTGTCTTCCGAGGAAAGCTGTGACTGGAGCTAAACATTTGGTAAAACTTCTCGGGCCGATTTCAGACCGGAAGGTAGTACTTTGAACTGGAAATGGTCGCCGGGTACTACAAATCTGAGCTATTTCCTGTGGGAAGGCTGTATAGGGATATGGAAATATGTGTCCTGCAAATCGAGGGTGGACATGTAATCTACCGGGTTGAGAAGGGATAGGATGTCTGTTATGGTGATCATACGAAAAGACTGTTTCTTGAGATAAGTATTGAGATCCCTGAGGTATAGGATTGGGCGCCAACTCTTCCACTTCTTTCCAACCAGGAAGAATCGAGAGTAGAATCCCCTTCTTTTGTCTTGATGTGGGACTCTCTAAATAGCCCCCTTGAGGAGCATCGATTCGACTTCCTGTTTGAGCAAATGCAAGTGCTTCACCCTTCGAGGGAGAGGTCTTGTAGGAGGGCACTGCAAGAATTCTAAAGTATGGTCAAATTGAATCAGACTTAAGACCCATTGGTCTGATGTTATCTTTTGCCAATAGTGGGAAATCCTTCCCGCTAGTTTTGTATCCAAAAGGTTCGTAGCCAGAGTCACCAGGAAGTCATTGTCTGCGTCCTGTGTCCTTTGCTTGTCTTCCTGCTCTTCCTCTTTGCGATGGTCTCGAATATGCCACTTGCGGAAGCAGTCTCTGCTGGTACTGGGAACGAAAGGACTGAGAAGCCGTGGAAACAGAGGGGTATCTATATTGTTGGAATCCTCCTCCACAAGACGAATACCCCGACCTCTATCCCCTGAAAGGGCTGTCTTTTAAACTGCAGCATGCCAAGGGGCCTGGCTGTATCGGTATCCGTCTTTATGGACTGACGTGCGTCATCAATGTGCTTTCCGAATAGGGCTTCCCCATCAAAAGGTAGGTCCAGAATCTTGTTTTGCACCTCTGGCCTAAACAAAGTTGCCCGGAGCCAACCCTGCCTTCTTAGAACAGCCGCCCCTGCCACCTGCTGAAAAGCCGTGGTAGCGATATCCATCGCACAGTCTATCACTCCTGCAGAAGACCTCTCACCCTCCTGCAAGACTTTCTTTGCTTCTATCTTCGAGTCCTCTGGCAGCTGATCTAGGTAGGGAGCAATGTCTGCCCATAGGTGCCTGTCATATCTGCCTATGATCCCCAAAGAGTTAGAAGCTCTTACCATAAGCAAAGCCATCAAAGAGAAATGCTTCCCAATATTATCAAGCCTTCTACCCTCCTTGTCTGGTGGGGTGGATATGGGCGCTGAAGGGTTTCTGGAACGACATTGTGCAGCCTGGGAAATGAGTGAGTCCGGTTTGGGGTGCCCCGTGAAGCAGGCCGGAGAGTCTTCCGGAGCCTTATATATCTTGTCAAGACGAGGCAAAACAGAGGTGACAGTCGCCTGGTTTTTCATTACCTTGATGCCCTCATCCCATATATAGTCCACTATTGGCATTGATTTTATACTTTTTTGGAAAATCTCTTTAAAATCATAAAGGAAACAGTCCATCTGCTTTGTGGACATGGGTAGTTCAAATCTCTTTGCCGCTCTTTTCAAGAAATTGTGAAAACCCCCGATGTCACAGGGACGGGAATCTATCGGAATTGGAGAGGGTGAGGCTGGGGTAGGAATCTGATAATCATCCCATTCTGTTATAGCATTCGGCAATTCTACCTCTTCCCTGTCATCGTCAGATGAGGGCAGTTTTTGTGTTGGAACTGAGACTGGCATCTGTGGTGGTACATGTAACGGCAGAACCCCCGGATGAACCGGAGTAGAAGGAAGAGGTACAGAGGGTGATATAGATGGTTGCTGCACTTCCAAGCAGGCTGATGGAAACTGCCTTCTGTAGTCATCCGACATCAGCTGCAAGTTGGCTATGAGTGATCCCGACAAAGAGACCATCTGTTCCTGATAAGGACACTGCTGTGGTTGCGAATAAAATGAGTGGGGATCATGCTGAATGACCTCTTCCAGATCTTGGCACTTCACATGCAGGTCTGATGGGCTATGCGCAACCCCAAATGGGCCATCATCCTCAGAATCCTCTTCTTCCAAAAGATGTGTAGGTACCAATGCTGATACCCTATTTGGTGACATAATCAATGGCGAAAGCAGATCAGACTTCTTATGTTTTTTAACCATCGTCGACGGAACCAGCACTGACGACGGAGAAAGTCCCGTTGATGGGGGGGTCGACATTGGTAACACCACTGTCGACAGTCTCACCGACATCTTCATCGACAGAGGAGAAGCAATGGGTACACTGATCGTCAATGAAGTGACCGCAAAAGCCGTCAACGAGGATGTCATCGAGATGAGCATCATTGAAGAGGAAGCAGCTGTAGAGACAGTGGACATTGTTGTTGTCAAAGACGAGGCTGTTAACACTCCTTTCGACGCTGCCGTCGTCGTAGATTTTCAAGATGACTTTTTGAAGACATGTTTTACCACAGGAGGTGGTGTTGGAGGCTCGGAAAAGGCTCTTTTGCTACGTTCTGAGGAAACAGAACTTTCCTTAGAGTGCCTTTTAGATGAAACAGAACTCCTGTGTGGAGAACTGGAATGGCTGCCAGCTTTAGAAGATACCTATTTTGTCTTTTTGTGAGCTTTTTTGGGTGGATCCTCAGAATGGTGAGCACGAGGAGATCTGCCTCTTTTTTGGCACTTTCTTGATGAGGAGGAGGATTCCTCACTGTCAGAACCAGACACAGGGTTGGATCTGGACTTCACCTTCTGCAGCTAAATTAGTAGCCTACCCTCCCTGTCCTTGAGGGTTTTGTTAGAAAAAGTTCTGCATACCTTGCAGTCCTTGGCTACATGGTCAGGATAGAGGCAATAAATGCAGTCCTTGTGTGGATCTTCAAAATGAAGTATGTTTTTTCCACAGGTTTTGCAGGCTCTAAAAAGGCTTTTGTTCTCCTTGTCTTACATGCCGAATTTTGAGAAAATATAACTCCCCTAGGCCAGGAGACAAGAAGACACCTTATTTGGTGAAGAAATCTTCCTTCTTTTGAAGAAAAACTGCAAAGATAGACTTTTCTGGAGATTTGACTGAGCAGAGCTCAATGGAGAATCCCTAGCATGACTTGCAGTAGAACATCTGAGGGAAAGGAGCTTCTCGCGGGAGGGTTCTAGAGAGAGGGGAAGCCTGACTGGCTGGGACTTGCTTTGGTCCCTTTTACTCATAGAGACAAGGACAGCCTACTAAACTGAAATCCTTTGGGCCTTTTTCATTGCAGTTGCTTATATATTGCTATCTTGGTGTACCAGGGGCTCCCATCTCGACGACGGGGAATGATTCAAGCATGTGAATCTATGAATGTTCCAATACTGGAATAAATCCTGAAAAGCTGCATCTTGTGACATGTTTTTGTTGAACAAATCTTGACTAATATCTCTTTGAGAATGGATTTCATCAGGTTAACAAAATCGACCTGGTGAAAGTCTTTTCTTGACAAAAAAAATTATTTCTTCTGGCTGTTTATAGATCGAGCACACAAGCGCTTGGACCTGTTGTAAGTATTGTGAGTGTTTAACCATGCCCATCTCACGCCCATCACTTTAATTTGTTCCTGGGCTTGCCTTTCAAAATCACTTGATTGGATTGGTAAATGCTTTACGTTTGTCCCGGCCTTCAGGTTGTTTTTGTCACGCCTTGCAGACTGCCCCGTTACATGGATTATTTCATGACTGCAGATATACTTCAGCATGGGCAAACTGTTTTTTCTTTTGTCTCTCCTCTTCGTGCTGCATGACGGCAATGCCGCTCACAGTGGGAACAGGCTCAACAGCGTGAACATGATCAGCGGTATTGGAGCTCTTGTCAATTTGTTCAGGTTCTTGATCAGAGTAATTTCTTGTGGCTCTCCTCTTAAAACACTTGAAATTGGTTAATGCTTCATGTAAAACAGAAATCTTCAAAGCTAAAGAGGCTCTCCTGACACAGTCGGAGAGCCGATGCTACAATATTCACTGCACTCTAGAAATTTGCCTCATAACGCTTTGCAGGGCTTTAATTTTACAAAACATTTTTGCTCATAACTCAGCATGTGGGTGTCCTAGGACAATGGTACCACCTACAAAACATTCACCACAAAGTGCTCTGTCTAGGTCAACTCTGGGTCCCCACACTGTCAGTGGGGACTCCAAAAAATACCCCCAACTACCATTACTTAGCCTTTAAGCTCTTGTTAGAGCGAATATGTTAATTAAAAATTATTAATGAGTTTTATGTATTTTGAATAATGGAAAATGTAGAAAATGATTAATGTAGAAAAATAATGTGCACGTTTGAAAATGTGCCTACGGAGACTGGTCACCAAGATTCACAAATTATATTAAAAGAGCAACTAACATATGTGAAATGTTGAAAATGTATTAAAACAATGTAGTAGTATGTCATATTGAGAGATATAACTTGTGTTTTGCCTTATAATGTAGAGCTTAACTTAGCCAAAGTCGTGGCCTAGTTGTGCCAGGCCTCGTGCAGAAGCCAAGTATTAACGTGCAATGTAGAAATGCTGATGTGCTGAACTGACCATGAACTGCTTGTTGCTTAATAAAAATCTTCTCAGCTAAAATCCTATGCGTGAACCAACGGACAGGAGATGAGGGAATAAAACTTTGTAGCAAGGACTGTGTATAGCATTCACAGTGTACTTTCCCAGGACGTGAACAATGGAGACACTGACTAGAGAAGAAGATGCAACATTTTCGATACCTGAGGAGCCGGATGGTGAGAACATCATAAAGTGAACCAATCTAATACATGGGAACAGTGTAATGTTAGAACTCATAGATTTGAATCATAAAGATCATTGAGAAAAGGGAAATCGTGTGATTAATTGACTGATTAGGAATTGGGGGATAGCCTAAGTGACATTAATATAATGACGTGACAGAAGGGGAGACTTCAGATGTTAGGGGAGATGTTAGGGGGAGATGTTAGGAGCAGATGACCGAAGAGAGACCTTATTCCGAAATTGATGCGATATTGGGGAGAAGAGAGGCAAGATACTGTTGTTGGGCTCATACTCTCTAAGAGGAGGGCCTGATGCGATACTGATCGATTGATGAGCTGAAGACAAAGACTGACTTTGTTGCTGATCCATACCGAGGATAGGTAGATATGACAATGTGACTGAATTCTCTTTTGTGTCTTTTCTTTCTAGGTACCAACTGCTAAATTGTTTTCACATGAAGTCCCACATGTTAATCTAATCTGGGTTAGGTGAGGTTCCTATTCTAAAATACTGACATATACAGTGACAAATGATTCAGTACTGATTTGCTGAACTCTGCTACTCATATTGACTTATTCATCTTTGATTCATATGTTGAGTTATGCTAGTGCTTTAGAATGTATTCTCTCTCAAGTTTTGATTGGATTGTGTTATTGGTTATTACTAATAAAGTAACTTTGATTGATTTGAATAAAGTTTGAAATAATAATCTCATGACTTAGTATTGTAACTAATTGGGAAATAAAATTGCTAAAACATATATTGAGTAGTGGTTATTTATGGCTGTAAGGTCATAGTGGATGTTTATTAACTGTTGATAAATGACTAGCTAATGGCTACTGATTTTGTGTATTGATTATTGAGAAAAATTGGTCACAGCGTAGCTAGGATACTCCAAGCGAATCAAAACGTTCATCGACCTATATGCACCTCCTTATAAGTTCACTTATTAAGGATGAGGCGCGCTTGCACTCTCATGGCTGGAACGTTTATTTTACAGCCGGTAGAAGATATGTTTTACATGCCATGTTTGTAATAGTATTGCAATAGGCCTGCTAGCCCTGAACATGTGTAATGCACTATGCACTGTAGGATCTAATTATATGGTTACACTACATCACTTTCTTCCCCACTCCCCAATCCCATCCTCAATCCATTCACTCTCTCTCCAACTTTTAAATGTCCCTTGTGCTTCTCCCGGCCTGCAGTACTTCTGTTTTTTTTACTAATCACTATCAATCACCCCAGCCTATCCACACTACACAACCCTCTTCCCTTCCTTTTTCTAAAATTAACATTTTACCTTTTCCACAAAAACGTTTTTTTGTCATTTTGACTTTTCTCTAAAATTAGGTTTTGTCAGCCTCTTTTCTATAGAAATTGTACAAAAAGACAGAATACCCACATCAACATTGAAAAGCAGGAGTGGCACTAAGGATTTTTGCTGCCCTCTGTGGTCAACCACCACACTCATGTAGCAGTAGGGAGGCAAACAGGGTTCTGTTGAAACTGGACAAGGAAGCAAAATAATAACAAAACCCTGAGATTCCTCCATTGCAGGGCCTGCAGAAAAAGGTGGCATTGACCACTGTATCAGTGGCAGCAGAGGTCTAACTGAATCAATCCAGTGAGGTCTCTTTCTTCAGCTATTTTCCTTAACTTGTTTATTGCCACTAGCACTGCAGTTTCAGTACCTCTGACAAGTTAAAATCCCTACTGTCAGGGAACAAAGATGCCGAACCTACTAAGAGGTTAGTTGTTCAACAATTAATCATTCCAGAACATGGCTTAGTTTTGGTAGGCAGGATAACAGGCTGATACTTCTCGACTAGGGAGATGTCATGATTTGCTTTAACAGGGGATAACTACACCTGTCTCTTTCTTTAACAAGCAATAGCCACACCAGGTTTCCAGTGGTCCAAGTACAAAATGTAACAACAGCAGATTTTAAAAAAATTCAGCAATTTGACTAATTTTAGTCGCAAAGGATTTAAGAACCGAAATATAGAGCATGTCATGAGTGAAGACAGTTCTTAAGTTGTTAATGTGTTTCAGCAACAGTTCATGCATGACAGGTTTAAAAGTAAACCAGTTCGTACTGGTTACTGGGCAGTTGGGTGGTGGCAAAGGGCGACGATCACCGTAAGATTTGATTATCTAATAGATGGTCTGGATTTTAGAAATAAAGATCAATGGCAGAATGTCACAAGATTGCTTATTGTTGAATGGCTCCCATTTGTTGGTACAAGGAAGCATTAATTATTGTGAGTTGCGGTGAGGGTTTATCTGCTCTAAGAATGTGTGAGTACAATTACTTTAACTTGTTTTTAGTCCCAGCTTTTTTGTTTTTAAGCAACTGGAGTCTGTATGATAATGTATCTTCGTTGGTGTCAGTTTTGTCCCATCTGCATTCCAACTGGTGGGTTTTGAGTTGGAGTTTGAGTTTTTTTTATTTTTTAAAGATTGTATTCATATATTTTTTTCATAACATATTTGTAAATACAGTTGAAATTTGCTGCATTCGTAAGGAGAAACGTATAAGAGGATAATGATAACATTTGCAGGTAGAACAAATGACTGCTTATGTCTCACTAACAGAGTAACAAGAAAACTATAACAATGAGGGGTAAACTGAGACAGGGTGGGAGTAAGGGGTGGGGATGGAGGT
The DNA here is from genome assembly GCF_031143425.1 of Pleurodeles waltl. Taxonomy (NCBI): domain Eukaryota; kingdom Metazoa; phylum Chordata; class Amphibia; order Caudata; family Salamandridae; genus Pleurodeles; species Pleurodeles waltl. The sequence continues at coordinate 245,390,014 of NC_090449.1, read as the reverse complement.
GTACACTACTAGAAAGCTAATAAGTGATATATAGGGGGGGGACTGAGTGAATTAGGACTACAAGGTAGCATTTTTAACCTACAATGGGGTGGACTGAATGGCTAGTGTGGAGTCGGTTAAGTTGTGAAATAATGAGAAGGAGGAGTATGTTATATTCTCAGTTGCAGGAAAGCAAGACGCGGTGTGAAGGAGTATATTTAGTAGAGGATGAGGAAGTGGAGTCGGTAGGAGTTTGAGGCTTTTAAGGATTTAGTGAGCCATATAGTTTTAAGACTAGAGGTTTTAATAAGGCCAGGTAGTCAGGATACTTTTATGAAAAGCTTCCTCAAAGGCAGAACTGATTTCAGTAAGGGCTTGGTCTACTCTCTCATCAAAACATTCCTGGGAGAATTTCTTGGACCCGTGAAGGTCTATAATGGATGAAGCCCATGATGGGCCCAAGCTATTTTTACTGCCTCTGACAGGAAGTTTACTTTGAAATCAAAGAGTGATCAGTCCAAGTTACCAGGAGGATCTCTATTAAGAATTCAGGATTGAACTGCATGAAAAGCAGGCCAAGAGTTTGGCTCTTCACATGTGTGGGCAGCTAGTATATTTGAAAAGACCAAAAAAGCTAATACTGCGGCTCCATCTACTGTGTCTACCTGATCATCTATGTGTAGGTTGAAATCCCCTAACATAAAGACCCTAGCTATCCTTAGAAGGGTCTCAATAATTGTTTCAGTAATCTGGTCTAGAGATTTGGTACCCCCATCTGGGAGACCGTGGAACAGCATACATCTATAGGTGGTTTCAGGTGAGAGGCGAGAGCAAACAAGAAGTTTGAGGTAAAAAGGATCACATAGGACGTCACTAGCACTTGTTAAATGTTTACGAAAGATCACTGCTACTTCTTCTCTTCGGGTGTTGGCCCTGTCTCTCTGCTGTATCAGTAACGGGTAAACGACTTGGGCTAGAGTGTAGTCAGAACCAGGATTGGGTGATGAAAAAATATTTAAATTTTTCTGGTCGCCCATTTCCCAACAGTTTGTTAAAGAGTGAGCGCAAACTGCTCATAGGGGCTGAAAGAAGGATGTGGGGGCTGTGCTGCAGCACCAACTAAATATCCATGCTGGAGTTCTGCATGTGAATGAGCAACAAAAGATACCTTTAACAGGCTATGTCTTCTGACAAACTTCTGCTTCCTCTTATAACATAGAAATTGGTGTTTCATTTTCTTTCCCTGACTGAAAACTTAGAGGGTATTGTAATAGGAACTATGTGCCAATCTTGCTGCTGAGAAAAGAAAGGCTGCAGGAAGTAACACATAACCAGATTTAAATACCTATCAATGAACTGTACAAATATTTCAAAATATATCAGCAGGTAGGAAAGCATAAACAAATCGCTTTTTATGATATAAATCTTTAGTATGATGGAAGCAAAGAATGTAATAAGATCAAAACAAATCAAAACACTTTACGTGGTGATAGCAAAAATGTAATGCAAAAGGAGGTACTGTTCCTATTAGTGAAGATAGTAACAGGTAAGACACTAGGGCCCACATTTAAGGAAAGTTAGCATCGCCTTAGCGTCATTTAGTTTGACGCTAAAGCGGGGCTAACCTAACTCCACATTTATATTTTGATGCTAGACCCGTCTAGCATCATAATATTGGATTTAGCGCCATTTGTAGGAAGAGCCAACTCACCTTGCGTCAATGAGATGCCCCCAGCGCCATATTTAACTCCCGACGTTGAAACGACGTGCAACTAGGAGGCAGACCTAAATAATGGCATTAGGCCCGATTAGTGTAATTATTTAACACCTGATCAGATCAGGCGTTAAAGTGCTGGTTGGCCCATTTCCATGGGGAAAGACCATGGAATGGGCACACAGTTGCCCAGCCCAACCTCAAGCACTACCACCAGGGACAATACTGGAGGGGGGAGCCCATCATAGGTATGTGTGTGGTGTGCCACTGGGGGCCCCTTACATGGGTCCCCTCTGCCTGTCACTGGGTATATTGGCCTTGCCCTGGGGACACTGGTCCCCTGTGATGGGCACTGGGGTAGTGGTAATAACTCCTGTGTATACTTAGACAGGAGTAATTTTTTGGCTGCTTGTGTGTGAAAAAATGACACTAAGCTGAGTACGGCAGATATTTTGCCACTAATCAGCCTACTGTCATTTTTGTCCCACTAGCGCCATTTCCCCTAACGCCATCCATGACGTCTTTTTTTGAGACGCTAACTATTCTTTAGAGTCATTGTGCATCACTTCTCAAATAAGGCGCACGATAGTGTTAGGGAATGGCGTTAAGAAAAATGATGCACAACTGTGCTAGCACAGTTGTGCGTAATTTTTCTTAAATATGGGCCTAAGCCGGCTCTGAACCGGGAATCCTATCTATTAATTCATGTGCCCTCACACGTCCCAAAGGGATGTCATGCTTCATCACTGGGCTGCTCCTTGTAGGACCGGTCCTGCAGACAGAAAGGTGAGCAGAGTAGGGTAGGTCTTCTGTGATAGACACACAGCAGACCTGTAAGTACGGTCATATACGTCTTTGATGCCTGTTGCGGTTGGACCGCCGCCACTTTTTCGCTGGCCGACATCTAGGCAGTGCCGGCGGTCTCAATCCACCAGGGCAGCGCTGCAAGCAGCGCTGCCCAGGGGATTACAAGTTCCTTCTCCGTCGGCTTTTACATGGTGGTTGCACCGCCATGTGAAAGCTGGCAGAGACGGGGCCTGCACTGCCCATGCATTTGGCCAAAGTCAATGTTGTGAGTTGTTTCCTGCTGGGCCAGCGGGCGGAAATTCTGTTTCCTTCCGCCGACCCAGTGGGAAACTCGTAATAGCTCTTACGGTCAGGTAACAACAATGGTGGTTTTCTGATCGCACGGCTTTGGCGGACGGACCTTTCCGTCCTCCAAAGTCGTAATGAGGGCCTTAGTGTTGAGGCTTCATATGCTCATTACTTCTCCGGGGTAGCCCTTAAGATTCTTTTAATTCCCCCAAGAGTGCCACAGCAGTAAATTACATTGGCATCTCTTAGATGGTTTTAATCATTCACCATTTTTTCCTCAGTTACACATCACTCTGCATTACTAGTGTTGTGTAGCCATTTTAGTTATAGCTCCATGCACGTTATTTTAACACACTAGGCCGCTGTGCACTTTAACCTAGATATATTTTATTCAGCTTCGTCTTTTTATCGTTACAATAACCATTTTTACGGTCTTGTTTTATTTTCCGTTTATCTAACTGTTTTTGCCTAGGCCAGCACTCTGTTCTCAAACAAGACATTCTTGATCACTCTGTGCTCCTTCCAAGGCTACAGCACGGTACATTGCCGGTGAACGTGGTAGAAGTTTAGTCTCCAACATTCGTAGAAAATACAAATCCTTATGTAGGGACATTTTCTCAGAACATCAGTTGTTTTGTTAAAAAAACACTTCCTTGTCCCTTACACGTTGGAGGGAGATTCCAGCCAGAGAACCACAACTGTATGCTGATTGCTGAATGCTTTGCTACAGATGCTAATGCAGACCGCAGGCCTTTGATCAGGTATGGGGGTTGATGTCTTCCCAGGGGAACCTGAAGGGCAGATTTAGAGATTAACATGCTGTGCTCGATCATAACCTAGATAGGGATTAGTCCATTGATTATAGTGACAGTATGATAGCGTTGTTTTTATGCTTCACTCTTCTCATCACAATTTTAATCCTGTCATGCTGTGTCGTCCTGGTTATTGCAGCTCACGCTTTGCTATCTAAGATGCAGTCGTTTTATTAAACTCATTATTATTGAAACATATACTGCTTCTGTTTGTCATTTATATATGAGACTGCATTGTAAATGAGAGAACCGGATGAGACCAGAGTGACCACGACTTCCCTGAGAAGCCAAGTACGTCATGCGCTCGGCTGCCCAATCATCACTATCCTTGGCTAGAGATGAGGCACTGCTAGTTAGCCGGAGCAAAAACCGGATTGGAGGGACAGAGGTCACCCGCAGTGGGTCAGACTTAGTATCCCACACCGCGGGCGATTCTGCCGCTCAAAATCCAGTAGTCTCATTAGAATAATGAGAGCCTACACACACTTACCAACTCCATCATATGCCATACAACAGAAGATCGCTGCCAAAGTGATGCTTTGAGGGGCCCGTGGGTCATTGCAGCGCCTGTCCTATGAGGAGCAGCCCGATGATAAAGCATGACACTGCTTTGGGACGTGAGGGCAGCATGAATTAATAGATAGGATACCCTGTTAAGGGTAGGTTTAGTGTCTTTCCTGTTACTATATGCACTAATAGGAACAGTACCTCCTTTTGCATCAGATGTGTATTTGTGGAGCCTGGGTACTGGACCTTCACTGGATCTGAGTCCTCCCTCTTTTGGTTTTGTATTTGATAGCACAAATTTGTCAAAACCCATTTACCACACATTATCGTTTGTGCGTTATATAGTTTTATCAGTAAAACTATATATCTATGCAAATTTAGTGGCCATTTCAAAAGGGAACGTTTTGTCTATAAATGACATTGTGGTACCACACCATGCTTTAGTAAAATATTTGTGAAAATGTGCTCCAAAATGCACCACAAGCCACAAAAACTATGCACTGTACCCATACCACTCTCTTGCCAAATGGGCACAACTCATTTGCTACATTTATTCATTATGTGACTGAGACACTTTTTCACAGTCCCTATGAGTTCAGTAATGTAACAATGATGGCAGCACCCCAGTCTGAAATGTTCCAGCACCACTGACAGTACATGCCTGGTAGATGATTTATAGTATCTCTGTGTAGGTTAGCCTTCTGACAAGACCATTTAGTGTAACTTGGGATCATCAGATTCCTACACCAAGGAACTAGGGGGCATATTTATACTCTGTTTGTGCCACATTTGCGTAATTTTTTTTGGACGCAAATGCCGCACAAACTTAACTCCATATTTATATTTTGAAGCTAGACACGCCTTGCGTCAAAATATTAGAGTATGCATCATTTGTTTGGATGCGTGAACTTACCTTGTGGCAATAAGATGCAAGGTAGGTGTTCCCATCCAAAAAATGGCGCTATCCCCATACCTCCATATTTATCCCCCATGCAAAAATGATGGGTGGGATGCGGCCCCAAATAATGGCGCTAAGCTTGTTTAGCGCCATTATTTAACACATCTGTCAGACCAGGCATTAGGAGACCAGTGGACTCATTTCCATGGTAAACCACCATTGAATGGGCCCACAGGTGCCCAACCCAAGCCCCAGGAACACCCCGCCCACACCATAGAGACACCAGAGGACGGGGGTCCCCATCCCAGGTAAGTATTTTTTTTATTTAAATGCCACTGGGGGCCCTAACATGGCATTGGGTGCAATGGCCATGCCCATGGGACACTGGTCCCCTGTGCTGGCCATTGAGGTGTTGCGCATGACTCCTGTCTTTTCTAAGGCAGGAGTCATATTTTAGGATAGCTGTGTGTCTGGAAGGCTGGTTAGCGTAATTTTTTTTTGCCGCTAATCAGCCTTGCGTCATTTCCAGACGCACAACCTCTTATTCCCATACCACCACCCCCACCTGGCTAACATAATCCTTTTTTTCCGTGCCTTCAACGCTAACGGTTTTCTCCTAGCTCTTGCTACTGTTTCAAAGGTGTTCCCTCTTGTCTTTGGTTACAATGTCTCCTCCTATGAAGTCGGGGTTTAAACCTTGTTGTGAGTGCGGGGGTTGCATGTCGGTTACGGACCCTTCATGATGATTGCCTTTGGGGCTTAAGTTCAGAGCATGACGTCAAAGAGTGTGTGTCCTGCCAAAGCATGAATCCGAAGGCGCTGAGGGAGAGAGAATCCAAACTCTTTTTGGCTAAGACAAAGAAAGGACATAGAAGTCATCGTAGATCGTCTTCTAACACTTCTTCGAAAAACATAAGAAGCAGCGTCGACACGACTCTCGGCGTCGTTTGTCTCGAAGCCGTTCAAGGTCCAGGTCTCCATCTAGACAGCACTGTGAGACGTGGGAGGTTAGTCCTACAGTGACTTCACAGCCTCAAAGCCCTCAAGCTTCTCCGGCGCCATCGGTCTTCGAGGTGGTTGCGCCTCAAGAGAGTCCTTGCTTTTCGCCTGGGGTGCAGGATTCAGATGCTCAGCCGGCGCAAGTGCTGCATGAAGACCTGCGGTATCCTGCTTTCCGGCTCCGGGAGCGGACCGGCAGCATTTTTAAATGCCATGTTTAGTATGTTTAATGCTATGGCCCCTGCTGGTGCACCGGCTGGTCCCATGGATCCTTTGGCATGTACATTGGGCTCCTTACAAGGCAGCGCCGTTTATGCCCTTTTATCCGGCTGAGGGTGCCGGTTCGGCACCGATGTCTTCGCCTCAAAGGCCTATGGCGCCGATGACATCACCTTATAGACCTGCAGCACCAATGACATCGCCTTATCAGTCGATGCCGATGATGGAGACTCAGGTGTCCACGGCGCCGATGGGATCAACTCCGGCACCGGATGGATCTGGATTGGACTGTAGTGTGTCTCCTTCTTCGCCTGGTCCGCCTCTTTCAGTCTTGAAGCCGGTGTCATCGACGTCGGCTAACTCTATGTTGATGCCAAGGTTGGAGGCCAGGTTGAGGTCACGCAGAAAAGCACTAAGGCTTTTAGAGGAAAAGGAGTACCAAAGACAGCTACTGGAAGAAGGAGAGATTGCGGAGCCCTTGGGGGAATATCAAGGCCTAGACTCAGCCAGTGGGCTAGACACTTCCCCGGAGTGGGACCTTTCTTCTCCAGGGGAGTTTACAGAGGAAGCATCCTCTTTCCATTCTGTGGTGAGGAAGGCGGCAAATTTCTTGGATCTTCCGTTGCCTGCTGCTGAGGTTAAAACAAATATTTTAACCGAGGTCCTGCATCCTTCTTTGGCTTCAGCAGAACTATTGCTCCCATTTAATGATGCTCTTACGGAGCCTATTTTAGAGGTATGGAGTAAGCCTGTGTTGTCCCCAGCTGTGAACAGTTCTGTGGCAAGACGGTATAGGGTGGCTCCTGGAGATCTGGGATTTTTGACAAAGCATCCAACCCCGGAGAGTCTGGTAGTTCAGGCCTCATGTTCCACCTGTTCTGCACCAGGCTTCTTTCCTGTGATTCCTTTGGACAGGGAGTCCAAGAGAATGGAGCAGTCAGCCAAGAAGACTTTTTCTTCCTGTAGTATGGCCCTGAAAGCAGCAAACGCTACCTGTGTGTTAGGTAGATATGTGCACGCCCTGATGGACACCGCTAAAGCTATGGTTCCAGACTTGCCGCAGGAGATGCAAGGACAATTCAGTGAACTCCTGTCAGATGCTCAGGCTGCGGCTAAGCAGACTAAGTCCAGTCTGGTCTGGATTCTACAGACTCAGTGGCCAGTGCGATGGGTACCTCTTTCGCTTTCAGGAGGCATGTGTGGTTGAGGTCCTCTGGCTTTTCTTCGGTTGTCCAGATCAATCTATTGGACCTGCCTTTTGATGGAGAGAAGCTCTTTGGAGCTAAAGCTGACTCTGAATTAGAGTGCTTTAAGGACAGTAGGGCCACAGCAAAGTCTTTGGGTCTGCAGGCTTCCACTACTACCCCTTTCAGGTCCTTTCAGAGGTTCAGGGGGTGTGGGCATGGAGCCATTTACCGTGGGAGACCCACAGTCCAACAGCCTGTCAGCCTCCCATATAGATCCTTTAGAGGGTCGGACAAGAGGGGCCACCCAGCAGCACCCTGCATCATCATCTTCCTCTGGGGGACAACAACAAGGGAAGCAGCCCTAGTTTTCTGCCCATTTTGAGCCATACTTCTCCTGTGGGGGAAGGTTACGTCTTTTTCTCCGCAAGTGGGAGTTAACCACATCAGACTCCTGGGTTCTAAATATTGTGAGGAAAGGATATGCTCTTCCTTTTCAGGAGTTCCCCCCTCCCATCCCTCCCCGTCCCTCATTTTGTCCAGAAGACCGTCTCCTGTTGTTGCAGCAGGAGGTTCAAATCCTGTTATCAAAAGGTGCAGTGGAGTTAGTTCCAGAGCAGGAAAGGGGTCAGGGTTGTTATTCAAGATATTTCCTGCTTCCCAAGAAGGATGGTCGATTGAGACAAATTCTGAATCTGAGGATTTTGAATTGGTTCCTCAAACAGGAGAAATTCAAGATGCTGACTCTAGCGCAGGTACTTCTTGCGTTGAACAAAGAGGATTGGATGGTGTCTGTCGACTTGCAGGATGCTTACTTTCATATTCTTATTCTCAAGTCACACAGGAAGTATCTCTGGTTTCTGGTGGGGTCGCAACGCTACCAGTTTGCGGTCCTTCTGTTTGGTCTTACTTCTGCACCTCAAGTCTTCATGAAGGTGATGGCAGTGGTTGCAGCAAGTCTCAGAAGGAAGGGAATATCGGTATTCCCTTACCTGGACGATTGGTTGATCAAAGCCAAGTCTCCAGAGCTCGTGCTGCATCACTTGCAGATGACAACTCAGTTGTTGTTCAGTCTGGGCTTTTCGATAAACGTCCCCAAGTCTCACCTGGAGCCCTCTCAGCGCCTCCTGTTCATAGGGGCAGGACTGGATACAACGCTAAATTGGGCCTATCCTCCGCCTCAGCGTATTCAGGACATTCAGGCATTGATTCCAATGTTTCAAAATGGAGCGGTTGTTCCAGTCCTCAAGGTCCTGCGCCTGCTCTGTCTGTTCGCTTCTTGCATTCTGTTGGTCACTCATGCACGTTGACACATGAGGGCTCTCCAATGGTGCCTCCACAAGCAGTGGTTTCAACACAAAGGGGATCTCGAGGAGTCAATATCGATCTCAAGGGACGCTGCAGCGGATCTACGATGGTGGGCTGTGGACGGCAACCTCTCCCAAGGAAGGCTGTTTTCACTGCCTCCTCCGGTGGCCACGGTCATAACGGATGCTTCCTCTCTAGGGTGGGGAGCTCATCTGGGGGACCTGGAAATCAAAGGTCTTTGGTCTCCAGTGGAATGGACTTTTCATATCAATCTGTTAGAATTGCAGGTGATACGTCTGGCTCTCAAGCCCTTCCTCCCATCCCTTCACGGTCAGTCAGTTCAAGCCTTGACGGACAACACTACCACGATGTAGTATATAAACAAGCAGGGAGGAGTGGGGTCGTACCTTCTCTGCAGAGACGTTCTGCGGCTCTGGTCCTGGGTTCAGGACCATCAGGTTTGCTTGGTAGCGAATCATCTGGCCGAAGTGCTCAACGTACGTGCGGACAGTCTCAGTCAGCATTTCTTAGTCGATCATGAGTGGCGTCTCCATCCGGATCTGGTCCTTCACATCTTTCGGATGTGGGGTTCTCCGCGGATAGATCTGTTTGCCACTAGGAAGAATACGCACTGCGTATCGTTCTGCAGCCTCCAGTATCCGGTGCAAGGAGCTTTGGGAGATGCGTTTCAGATGCTTTACACATTTCCCCCCATACCCTTGATTCCTAGGGTTCTGAGGAAGAGTCGCCAAGATCGGGCTCAAGTCATTTTAGTAGATCCGGATTGGCCGAGAAGGGTGTGGTACACGGACCTTCTCCAACTCTCACTGTGCCCTCTGCTCCGTCTCTCTCTCAGGGCAGATCTCCTCTCGCAGTTGGAGGGACAGGTTCTACACCCCCACCTACAGAGCCTGCACCTTCATGCCTGGAGATTGAACGGGCGATCTGAGTTTTTTCTCTCTCCCACCAGAGATAGTGGATGTAATTTTATCGGCCTGGCGACACTCCACTAAGACTGTTTATGCCGGCAAGTGCACAAAATTCGTGGCTAGGTGTGGAGAGAAACAAATTGATCCCTTGAGAGCCCATATTTCTGATGTTCTGTTGTTTGCTTTAACTTTAGCACAGAAGGGTTGTGCAGTTGCGCTAGTTAAAGGCTATTTGTCGGCACTGTCAGCCTTTCTTTGCCTTCCAGGCCAATCCACCTTGTTTAAATCACCTATTGTTATTAGGTTCCGTTTTTTATGCCTCAGTGGGATTCAAATCTGGTTTTGACTTTTTTAATGGGTTCACCGTTTGAACCCATGCATTCTTATCCATTAAGATTTTTAGTTCTTAAGACCGTTTTCCTCATAGCTATTACGTCTGCTAGGCGTGTGGGTGAGCTTCAGGCCCTTAGTGTTAAACCTCCCTTTACTTCACTCTTTGCTGACAAAATGGTGCTGAAAACCAGGGCGGCTTTTCTCCCTAAAGTTGTCACTCCTTTCCATATGGGGCAGTCTATTACCCTTCCATCTTTCTACCCTCCTCCTCATCCTTCAAGGGAGGAAGAGCGACTCCAATGTTTGGACCCCAGAAGTGCTCTCAATTTTTAAATTGAGAGAACAAAGGACTTTCGGTTGGAGGACCAGCTCTTCGTTGGATATGTAGGAAAGAGGGAAGGCAGAGCGGTCCATAAAATAACTATATCCAGGTGGGTCATTCTTTGCATTAAGATCTGTTACTCGTTGGCAAAGAAGGTTCCTCCTAAGGGTATTAGAGCCCATTCGACCAGAGCTAAGTCTGCCACTTCGGCCCTGGCTAGAGGGGTTCCGGTGGTGGATATTTGCAAGGCAGCATCTTTGGCGTTCCTCCACACTTCCGCAAAGCATTATTGCTTTGACTCAGAAGTTAGGAGGGGCGGCCCTTTTGCACGTTCTGTGTTGCAGGAGTTCTTGGTTTGACCGGTCAGGCACCCACCTCTGAGTGCGGTACTGCTTTGGGACTCTATTCATAAGGTTAGGAATCCACAGGTAGTTGTATCCATCAGAAGAACAAGTTACTTACCTTCGGTAACGCTTTTTTTGGTGGATACACTAGCTACCTGTGGATTCCTCACAGCCCCACCCGCCTCCCCCTTGCCTGTCTCGTCATACCAAGACTTCTGTATTACAAGTGTATATATGTTTTGATAATTTTATATATAAATGATTGTTGTAATTGTGTTACATCAATATGGTTTTATGTGTGTATTCATTTGAGCTATTGTGAGATCGGTTTTCACCTGTTCACCTCAAAGGCACGTAAAAAATGGGTGAAACTGACGGCAGCACGCCGGCGAGGACCTCTTATTGTCACAGTGACGTCAGACGGAGTCACATGGGAGCCATGCAATTGTGACGTCCTTGTCGATGTGGAGACCTGGGAAGAAGATTTTCTGTTGAATGCTGGCGCATTAGGAGAATTCATAGGGTGAGGAATCCACAGGTAGTTGTATCCATCAGAACATAAACGTCCTTAATACAGGTCTGAAAAATAAAGTAACCAATCCATTTCAAGGATAGGTATGGATAATTCTCCTACCAGATTCTGTACTGGCCTGAATGAATCAACACTTTCTCTTTTTTTCTCCTTCAAAAAGATTTGTGGACAGCAGTCAAGCAGCACACTTCAGTTAATTTTCTCTCTAGTCTCACACGTCTGCCAGTTATTTTAAGAACGGCTGGGTTTATGATCACTAAAGGTCACGATACTTTCAGTCAAATCTATGATAGTGATGAGCTCTACTTATGAAAAAACCTATACTCAAAAGTATACCGATCTCCATTAAGATTGATAACCCTCAATTCTGCCTGTTCAATATGGCTAAAAGTAAGGTTTAAGGACAGTGAAATAAAAGAGAGAATTCATGAGCGTCACAATTTTGGTTTTTCAGCCAGGGATTCCCCCTAGTATGTAAAGGTAGTTATACTACAAGTAGAATATATTTTGATGGTACCATGAGCATTAAAGTCCCATCCGAGACAGCTCCTACTTTGCTGTGCCTTTTACCTTTATTTTCCAAAGCTACTTTTACATCAAGCGTTTCAATTTATTTTGTTTGCCACTCTTTTACCTCTTGCATTGGAGACTGTGTCTGATACATGTATGCTCATCCCTTCAGCACTTTGTGATATAGTGTGTTCTCTCTAATTCTCCTAATGTTTTCAGGGCCTTCACGTTTTCATGGTCATATTATACACAGGTGCATGCCCCTTATTCTGTGCTGTTTTTGAATTTTGTTTAAATAAATTCCCAAATATGTTTGTAAAGATTGAGGCCCTCATTACGATCCAGGCGGATGGCGTTATTTTAGAGAAAGGTACTGCCAACAGGCTGGCGAGACCTTTCCACAAAATATGACATTGGCAGTTTGGCTCAAGCCAAACCCCAAACGTACCACTCCGTCCGCCAGGGTGGTAACAGCTGCCAGGCTGGAGACTTCGGTCTCCAGCCCGGCAGCCGTCACAATCCCAAACTCAGGATTATGACTCTGCCTCGCACCATGGTTTACGTGGCAATCTCACCTCCATGAAAACCATGGGGTTCGGCACTATCTGTGCCAGGGAATTCCTTCCCTGGCACTGACAGGGGTCTCCCCGGTCCGCCTCCCCTCCCAGAGTCCTCCCACATCGGATACACACATACACCCACATACATACACACATTCACCCACGCATGCATACATACATACACTCACACATCCAAACACACAAACCTACATCCAGGCACACACGCAATCACACAACAGAACATGCACGTACACACACACCCACTCATGCACACACACATCACACACGGATGCACGCATTCACTCACAGTCACCCCCACAAACGCACACAACACCCCCTCTCCTGTCGGAGAACCTGACTTACCTGCTTGCAGGGGTTCCTCCGGCAGGAGACGGGACGGCAGCAGCACCACCATACCGCCATCCGCTGCCATGACCGTCAACGGAATTCTGCCTTCTGGCGGAATTCCAGCTATGGTCATAATGACATGGACGGTTGGTAGCCACGGCGACGGTATGATGGCGGCGTTCGCCATGGCGGTAGGCTGTCAATACCGCCAATGTTATAATGAGGGCCTGAGTCTAGTCAATAGCTGAATTGATTATCCAGATAACAGAGTCCCGAATGCAGGACCTTTTCTTCAAGTCACTGAGGTTCCATTTGGAGATATTTAATTTTGAGAATGTAATATCTTATACCTCCAGAATCCTTTTTTATGCCTGGTCTTATCAAGGGCTCAGTAATACTTTTGTTCTGTCTCTTTCCTCTCCTGGCCCTCAATTTGCTTGATTTTCTTTAGACATTCACCAAACTCATAGGAGCTCACTTGGACTTTTTGGTTAAGTGGAACAATAAGTAATCACCTAACTTTGTCTCCTGTCCATGGTATGATGAGATGAACAGCCTACTTGAGCTTTCACATTTAAACATTGTCTGGTCTCACCTCTTCAATCTAACTGAAATTATTTGTTATATTGGTAATGTTGTTTAATTTGTTTCAAATGGACTTCGCATTGTGGTTTATGATGTCACCAGAACCCCTGCATAGCAATTTAGGACCATATTTTATGTTTACCTATTTTGTACCATATATCACCCAAAGAACTTCCATTTGAAGTGTTCTCTGCCCACCACTAAAAACAACATCTCTTTCTGAGTAACTTACCAAGGTCAGTAAGAAGACAATCTTGCCCTGTGCTGCTACACTCTATTTTTACCCACTGCCACCAAGAACAGCTCAAATAACATTTGTGTTCTCTCCATTTCCTGCATATTTGGCCAGGGAGGGTCTAAAGTTGGGAACAAGAGTGGTTGCACAGCTGCTGATCACTCATTTCACTTCTCATTTGCTGTCTAATTTATCTAATCTTTTGTTCATTCTTAGATTGCTTAACACCTCATAGTTCTCCTGGCTTACATCCGATGGTCATTCTGGCTCTGTTTAAAATCTGATGGTTGGCAGACCTCATATTGAGTGGTCAGGTTGCCTTATATCTGCGGATCATGAAGGCTGACATATGCTCGGCAATGTGCTGTATACTTGGTGATCACCCTGCCTCACAACTATGAGTGACCCTACTTTATAATGCTTGTAATTCTACCCTGTCTTCTTATGGTCATTTAACAGCACATGTCTTAGATTTGTTGCCTTTCATTGTCACATTATTGTTATATCCGCTATTGCTACAACACATTTACTTGCAATTCTGCTACATATCTTCTAGTCAATGTGTTTCATTGCATGGTTGCTCGGCCTTTTACTTGATGGCCACTAAGAGCTTGATTTAGATTCCGGTGGACAGGTTACTCTGTCACAACGGTGATGGCTATCACATCCCCTGAAATATAAATCTCACAGCTTCCTATGGGATTTATATTTCGGTAAATGTGATATCCGTCACCATTGTGACAGAGTAACCCATCTGCCAAAATCCAAATCAGGCCCTAAATGTATTTCTAATTGCCAAAAGGCACTGTCCTTAACAGGTCCTGGTCACGCTGTCTCACAGTGGCTATTCCTCAGCAACATAGTTACTCTGGCTCACATCTCGTGGTCACCCTGTTTTATAATCATTAGTCACAATATATTTACTCTGTACCAGACCTAAAATTTTCTGTCACTTTATGTTAAACCTGCAGGTCACTCTGCCTTATTTGAGCTCAACGCTTTACCTTACTCCAGGGGTTACTGTATTTTGTTTGTAGCAATCACCCTTCAGTAGATGTGCTGGTCAGAAATAGTAGTATTAAACTCTCCCATTTTCCAATTTTCTGCATTTGGTGTGTCAAGCAACTAACAAACTTCTCCATTTATAAATTACACTTTCTGTTTCTTTGGGTGGTGGGGAAGCTCTCCACCGTCTCTGGCTCTGTATTCTGACAAAACTGTCTAGCATTGCACAGTAGCGGGTGGCGTGTACATGTGGATTGTGAGTCTGTTTGGCCTTGATCAGTGTTATTAAAGTGAGAGGGCCATATTTAAGGAAAGTGGCGCTTCACCCAGTGCGGTGGCACTTTACTTGTGCCCCTTAGCAACCCCCCCCCGCCGCCACCATGTGTGCGCCGTATTTAAATTACTGCGCACCATGCCGCAGTGTAGAGGGCAATAGAGTCATTTTTTTTAATGCTATTTATGTACTCTGCAGGAGTAGCGTAATTATAAATAATGGTATGCCCCTTTTAACACCTGCTCTGAGCAGGCCTTAAAAGTGCCGAAAAAAAAGGTGCAAGGAAATCTCTTAGATTTTTTTCAGCTCCTGTGTATACATTATGCCTGGCGCAGGTATATATTGTGGCGCACGGGTTTACAATGTGGCGCAATGCATGTGTTGCGCCACTTTGTAAATATGGCGCAGTGAAAAAGCAATTTGTCACGCCTTAGCGTTTAAAAAAAAATATCGCTATGGCGGCACTAAGTGGCACTAAGGGCACTTAAATATGCCCCAAAGTGTTTAAACAGTACCAGGTGACAACAGAAATAATACATTTCAACATACCTTTTCATATATGTACTCCAAAATGTTTGGTTGATTGTATATGACAGCCAGATATATGAGATTTCGTTTGCTTTCATCTAGTGTACAGGGATCAAAATGGTGTTGCTTGATCAGATAATGCAGAACATCAACATATCCCAGCTGAACACTCTGCAGCGCTCTATAAACACAATAAAAATTGGGAGTAGTGAGTACTCTGCGAAAAACAAAATAATTTAACTTGTATCAAAAAAGGTACACATGGAAGTTACACCTTTGGTTTAATGGAAGCATTAATTTCTAACTTTTACCAAAAGATTTACACCTTCTGATCAACTGCATATTTTTCAGTTAAAAAGGGTGACCATTTTGAATCTTCATCTCAGTTGATGATGGCCCTTCTTGCTTTGAAATCTTAGGCTAGTGTAGTTTAGGCATTACTTGTTTGAACCTCCTCAGGGGGGCGCCATCAGCCATTTACCACAAATCCAACAGTTGGCAACAGAACTATGTCAACAGAAAATATACGTTTATATGGAACCAACAGAATTGTATCTAGTTCCTGGCTGGTCCTTGTATAGTCCCATGTCAGTGAATTGTTCTGCGCTATGTCCCCAGGGATATAGGCACAATTTGGTAAAATGCGTTTTTTTGGCATCATATACTCAAGCATACCTCAAGCACTCACACAGACAATATCACATCAACCACAACTTATACAACACAATATTAAAGAACGACAAATTTCACAAAACAACAACATATTAATAGAACTCCACATAACATCCCAGCAACATACAAGTGAACGACACAGCAACAAACACAACTGAATAGCCATGCAACAAAAGTATATAAAACAACATAACACAACACCACAACATAACAGAACACAACAGAAAAGTATAAATAACACACCATAGAAAAAGAACACAATAATATCACCAAATGACAGCGCAACTCAAATGATACACCTGAATAACATGGGAATTTAACAACACAAAATACAAATAACCCAACACAACACTACAAAATACCAAGTCACAACACAAGATAAAAAAAAATAGCACATCAACAGTACAATTCAATAACAACACGACAACATGAGACTACAATCAATAACACACAAACGATTAGCACAAGCATCTCAACAACACAAACAGCACGTCAAAAAACATAATTATTCCCCAACACAAACAACATAACAATACAAAACAAAACTGTACAAAAACACACCACAGCTAAACAGCACATAAATGCAATACTAAAATAACATATCACCTCAATTACACACTATAATACCAGAACTACAAACTACCAACACTTTGAGTTTCACAAAGTGGCCATTTAATATTCTACACTATATACTGTGTAAGCAGTTTGCCATACAAATGTGCATTGTGTGATATGGGGATACGCCATAGAAAATGTTGACTGCAATTTTTCAAGTAAATAGTGTATAAGCATTATGAATCCCCTTGGTGTACGTAGACATACCTATGCACTTCTGCTCCTGTCAATGCATCCAATGTATCATGAGTTACAAGACATGCTGCAAAAGGTGAATGCTGCAAAAGGTGACGTAACATGAGCAGCAACATCCTTCCCCTAATAAGCTCCCTGCCTCTTACTTCCCGTTCCGTCCTACAGCTGCCATTCCCACCCACCCTCTTGCTTTTCTTACAATTTCCCTTCTAACCACCTCTCTAATAACACACCTAGAGTATATATATATATATATCTCCCTTCTCATCACACCCTTTACAATTTGGGCTATTAGAGCAACTTTAACCTACTGAACCTTACAATGGATCTTGCTCACTGCCTTTGTTGTCTCATCGATTTGGTCTTCTACAAGAGCAGCAACATGAGCTACAGCAAATGCTACAACTAGAACCACAACAAGTGCAACATGAAGTGCTGAAAGCCGATAGAGTTGCAACACTACAATCTATTTAAGCACTATCAACATACATACTTACAGACAGGCTGTCAAAGTACCCTGTACAAAAATGACAGAGTATGAATGAAGATTGGTAGAGGACTAGTTTGAGCCACAAAACGACCCTGCCAGCATCAGTCATCAAATATGTCACCAAGTTGTAAAGTAAATCTTGGGTAGTCCCCTGCTCCCCAAGCTGCAACAGCCTAATCTTATTATCCCACTCCTATATATATAGATCAAGACAACGCTGCTTTCATTAATGGTTTTCTGGGCTCAACAACAATCATTCCTGTGGATCACAAGATCCATGCATACTAGGGGACTTCATCATTTGAAGACAAACCAACAGCTTGCGTTCTCTCAGACTGTAAAATACTTGGGGGCAGATTTATGAAAAGTGGCGCTGCACCTACAGCAGCATCACTTTTCTAGTGCCCCTTAGCACCCCACTGCCGCCACCATTGTAGCGCCGTATTACAATACGGTGCACCATAGCGGTAATTAGGGTGACCAGCATCATCATTTTTTACGCTAGTCCGGTACTTTGCAAGATTAGGGTATAAAATTATGACTCTAATCCTGCAAAGCACCCAGAGGTCCATTGTAATCAATAGGAGACACTTTTTAATGCCTGCACTTAGCAGGCATTACAAAATGCCGATAAAAATGGCGCAAAGGAATCTCATAGATTCCTTTGTGCCATTTTTACGGCCCCCTAGCATACATTATGGCTGGTGCAGGTATAATGTGGCACACATTGCACCACTTTGTAAATATGATGTGGCGTTTTTACCCTTCCAACGCCACATTAGAGTAATTAAATTACTCTAATATGGTGTTGGAATTGGATAAATCTGGCCCTTGGTTTGCACCATATAATCACTAATCTCACCTGTTAGGTTGTCCACAACCTTGAAGCTATATATGGCCCAATAAAGTTAAATATGGTTTCTACAAATGGCCCGATTACATGGAGTGATCATCACATCTTCAGAAACCTAAGTTCTCATGGCAACCAAACCTTCTACAGACTCTAGTACAGAATCACAGATAACAGACCATTGAACAAATGTAATATATGATCATTCCAGGAATTCCGTTATACCACCCAAACATTACGCCCAGCTGTCAAAAAACAATTCCCCTAGTGGTTAAGAAGGTCTTTTGAAATTGTGGTCACCCTGAAAACCAGACTCTGAGGCTTAACAGGATAACTTGTTGGTTCACCTCAGACATAAACCCATAAAACTATGAACAGAAACCAGATTGTCCACAAGACTTTGTAAGAAAACTCTCAACCTCAATGAGGAAAAGCAGCTGCAAAGGAAGTACAATATACATATAGAGCCTCCATTACAAAGGCCAACATATCCCAGGATAATCAGAAACCTAATAAGTGTCAAAAACATGGTTGGTACCCCAGCAGAAACATGTCTGCCAAACATTTGCAAGTCAATTCTCTCAAGTCCTCTGCTGCCATTTTAGCAAGAGAGATCATCAACTTCTCCCTGTTAAGTGGTGGACTCTTAAGCAACCTGAAAACATCTTATAGGAAATCTATCATCAAGAAAGAGATCAAAAAGGAAAGGTATTAATGGGTACCTCAAATAGTACTTCAGGAATAATCTTTTATGTACTCTTACATTGCTTTGTAAGTAACTTGTTCGTCTGACTGATACTTTCAACTGCATATCTCCACCTTTTTAATCAATACCAAAGATGTACTCCCAAGGGTGGTGGGGCTGAGGAGTGGACTTCAACAAAGAAGCCCTGAAGACTGATCAGGCAAAAAGACTCTCCCAGCAGGTTTGACACAGTAATGCCTGGTGAGGATATGAACAGGTCAGGGTTGGCTCCTCCACTATGGCGGAGGTGCATCACCACCCCCCCCCCCCACACACACACACACCAGCAGCAGCTGCAAACCTTTAAAAATAAAACAATAATAAACAATGTTTATAATTGTCTTAAAGGGGCGGGCCATGGGGGATGACAGCCATGGAGGGGAGTGCACAGAGCACTCCCTTCAGTGTGCATGTATGTATGGCCAGCCGTCTCAACACACATGTGCACGGAGCTCTCTCCAACCCGGTACAGTGTTGCTGAATTGGAGAGAGCAGGCCCAGGCTCCCACTCTGCCTTGGAGTACCCAGCCAGGCCGCTCCAGCCAATCATAACGCTGCTCTGAGTAGCATCATGATTGGCCTCAGGGCAGGCTGGGAGCCAATGCCTGCTGTGCAGCAGAAAGCGGTGTTTGATTAAGTTACATTTTTTTAAATATTATTATTTTTTATTTTTGTTTTGTTTCCCTGCCCCCACCCCACCACTTTGCCAGTCGCCAGCCCCAACTAGAACAGTCACCCATGTAGCAGCTTGGTCAATGTACAATACAGAAGCCCTCTTGTCAGGGCCTTAGTAGTGGCCTTCACCTTAGTGGAATAATCCCAAAAACCCTTGGAAGTCTCTTTCTTGGCCCAAGCAAAGCTCTACTTAATGCAATCCACCTCAAGGAAGTCCATTTCTGGACTATGGGGGTCATTACAACATTGGCGGTATAAGGCGCTTACCGTCGTGCAGAAGACCACCAATACACCGCGGCGGCGGCGGTAGACCGCCACAGCTATTATGACACACATCTCGGAATCCGCCGAAATTCAAACACCCACACAATCCTACCACACCAAAGGTCAGCGATAAACATGCGGAAACAAATCCTCCACCTCCACGCCAACAGAAACACGCCCATGCCATTACGACCCACAAATCCACGCGGCGGTCTTTCAACCGCAGTATTCCATTGGCGGTACACACCGCCACGCTCAAAATACACACACAGCTCCAAAACACTGCCACATTGGACAATTACAAATACACACACCTGATACACATACACACACCACTCCCACACATCCAATACAATATCAAACACACACCCACATCACCCACAAACCCCTACAACAAAAAATTCAGAGAGAAGGCGAGAGAGAGAGCACAGAATAGACAACCCCATCACACAGAGGCACACAACACCATCAACCACACAACATCCACGCACAAAACACCACCTACAACGACACTCACCACACTCATCAACATATACACCACCCCACACATCACACACAACACCCCATGTCACGCCAAAGACACCCCCGCTTCTCCGAGGAGGAGCCCAGGGTCATGGTGGAGGAAATCCTATGGGTAGAGCCACAGCTATTTGGCTCACAGGTACAGCACACATCCATAGCCAGGAAGATGGAGCTATAGCAAAGAATAGTGGACAGGGTCAACGCAGTGGGACAACCCCCAAGAAATAGGGAGCACATCAGGAAGAGGTGGAACGACCTACGGGGGAAGGTGCGTTCCACAGTCTCCAGGCACCACATCGCGGTACAGTGGACTGACGGCGGACCCCCACCTCCTCCCCCTCAACTAACAACATGGGAGTTGCAAGTCTTGTCCATCTTGCATCCTGAGGGCCTTGGAGGGGTCGTTGGAGGAACGGACACTGGTAAGTCAAATCTTCACTATCATATCCCCCACCCTACCTGCATGCTATCACACACCCCCACCCTCACACCCTCCCCTATCACCCAAACTCCTCCCTAATGTACCCATAACACCAACTACACATCCCAACCCCAAGACCTGCATGACACAACTAAGCATGGACACCCATCACTAAAGCATGCCCACTGCACATACCCAGAACACCCCCCAACCATCAGCACACAACCCCACACACAGGGATGCCTGCACTGGGGTTCACGCACGCCCAACCATTGCACAACATTACAAACACACATGCAATAATCATGTACTTATACCCCCGCAGGAACCCGAAGGAACTTCACCACACCAGAGGGTCCAGACAACACCACTCCACCCCCAAAAGAGGCCCACAGTGACGACAGCATCTCTGCCCTACTGGATCTTGATGACCAGCCCGGACCATCGTGGGCCTCAGGACAGTTGGTTCCCCTTGCCCAGCCACAGCCCAACACCAAGCTTCCACCCTCTGGTAACACCAGCACAGCACCCACCCTGCGGGCCCAAACCTCCCTACCCAGGACAGGTCAATCAGCGGTGTGTCCACCACTACAGGGCACCCAGGCTAACCCAACACCCCAACAACAACAGGGACCTGGGGGCAGTGGTAGTGGGCACACGGTCCAGGGGACGGAGGCACAGGAACACAGGGGAACTGGGAGGGCTGCTGTGCGACAGAGGGAGGACAGGCCAAGGGAACCAACTCTCCACAAGGCCCTATCCTCCATCATGGAAGCATACCACCACTCCCAGGAGACGATGGCCACGGTCCTGGACAAGTTGCTGGAGACCCTGAGTCTGCAGGAGGAGCAGTATTTGCGGATCAGGGAGGATCTCAGGACCATCGGCTCTGCCCTGGGCACCATCGTAGGGGTGCTGACGGACATTCAAAAGACCTTGAGGGACACCGTGGCACTCCAAGGGGCCCCTGACACTAGTCAGGACGACAAACTGCCCACCACCTCCGCCGGCGCTAGTGGACAGGACGCCCCGCCACAGGACCACCACACCAGCACCCCACCCCCTGCAGACGGACAACCACCACGCAAGCGGTCCCTGAGATCCAGGAACAGGACAGAGCAAGATGGCAAGACCCCCGCCAGGAAATAAGACCACCCTGATTGTCCCCCACTGTCCCACTTTGTTACCCTGTCCAAATCGGAACTGCCCCAGCTCCACTTTCAATGGCCAGATGTACAATGTACCTGTGAGACTAATAGACTGGACTCTGCCATGGACATTCCTCCACCATCACCCATCCCCATTTCACAACCCCCCCTTCATTTTTTAGCACTTAAAAAAACACCCCTGAAACACTAAATAAAATGGAGTCAGTCTATGCTTTGTAATTTTGTATTATCAATGACAGTGTCATATTGGGTTATCCATTGGAAGGCTAACATACCAATGTCACACATCACAAGCCCTTCAAGGATGCAAGCAGTTGACACGTAGGTTACCACTTTTGTGAAACTGAAATGGAAGGGGACAACTCAGTTAACAAATAGTGAGTGAAATGTTGGTACAGGATAGAGGTAGACGTGTGAAAGTTAATAAAATGTTAAACCTGAAAATTTACTCACCTGTGTTTCACTGGAAATATTGCTGTATGACTGACTCCCTGTTGTCGTTTTCTTCTTCCTCAGCTTCATCCTCATCACTGTCCACAGGCTCCACAGGCTCCACAGCTGCTACAACACCGTCATTTGGATCATCCTCCTGTAGAAAAGGCACCTGGCGTCGCAATGCCAAATTATGGAGCATGGAGCAGGCGATGATGATGTCGCACACCTTCTTCGGTGAGTAGAATAGGGACCCACCTGTCATATGGAGGCAGCTGAACCTGGCCTTCAGGAGGCCGAAGGTGCGTTCGATCACCCTCCTAGTCCGCCCATGGGCCTCATTGTAGCGTTCCTCTGCCCTGGTCCTGGGATTCCTCACTGGGGTCAGTAGCCAAGAAAGGTTGGGGTAACCAGAGTCCCCCAATAGCCATACACAGTGCCTCTGGAGTTGACCCATCATATCAGGGATGCTGTTATTGCGCAGGATGGAGGCGTCATGCACAGAGCCAGGGAACATAGCATTTACCTGCGAGATGTACTGGTCTGCCAAACAGACCATCTGGACATTCATCGAATGATAACTCTTCCTGTTCCTGTACACCTGTTCACTCCTGCGCGGGGACCAGAGCTACATGGGTCCCATCAATGGCACCTATGACGTTGGGGATATGTCCAAGGGCATAGAAGTCACCTTTCACTGTAGGCAAATCCTCCACCTCAGGGAAAATGATGTATCTCCTTACGTGTTTCAGCAGGGCAGCCAACACTCTGGACAAGACGTTGGAAAACATAGGCTGGGACATCCGTGATGCCATGGCCACAGTTGTCTGAAAAGACCCACTTGCAAGGAAATAGAGCACTGACAGCACCTGCACGTCAGGGGGAATTCCAGTTGGATGGCGGATTGGTGACATCAGGTCTGGCTCCAACTGGGTACATAGTTCATGGATAGTGGCACGGTCAAACCTGTAGGTGACGATTAAATGTCTCTCTTCCATTGTCAACAGGTCCACCAGCGGTCGGTACACCGGAGGATTCCGCCATCTTCTCATATGTCCCAGCTGACGGTGCCTAAGAAGGACAACAGCGAATAAACAGTCACTATTCCTCCAGGTATGTACCCACAGTCACACACAAGACTACACCAGACAATAAACCCTTCCTGGATGTGTGTTGAGTGTAGGCCTCGGTATGTGTGACACAGTAGTAAATGAAGCCATGTGGGCCCCTGAAATGGCGGCTGCCTGACCTCTAAACTGGGACAATGGGATTGTGGGGTAACAGCGCTGGCGTTGCACACCGTTGCGGTAGGCGGTCGTAGACCGCGGCACAATGCTGCATTGGTTAACATTGGACCCTATGGGTCCCAGGAGCCATTGAACAGGTGCGCCGGCGGTGATGATGCGCACCGCCGCGCACGTCACCGCCATTTTCTATCTGTTCAATCACTAGATACCTGACCTTCGACAGGAGAGGACCTACACTGCTAGTGCTGCTGTGACCACGGTCTGGAAGTGACGATGGCTGCTGCGTCTGGGGAAAGGGCCCCTGCCTTCACTGCACAGGAGTTGGAGAAACTTGTGGATGGGGTCCTCCCCCAGTACATGCTAATCTACGATCCTCCAGACCAACAGGTTAGTACACAGGGAGCACGTTGTATGGGCTAGGCCGGGGTGGACAGGGCTGGGTGGAAGAGGGAAGGGGGCAGAGTTGATACTACATAAAGCATGGGAATAAAAGGCCCACATGGCCAGAGTAGGGAGGGGCCACTCACAACGACGGTGCAGTTGGTAATGACTGTTCCTCTTTCCTTGTGCATGTCATGTAGGTCAGCGCCCACCAGAAGAGGGACATTTGGCGTGCCATCACCAAGGTGGTCCGGACCCTGGGGGCCCACCAGAGACGGGGCACCCACTGCCGTAAGAGATGGGAGGACATTCGCCGCTGCAGCAAGAAGACGGCGGAGGCTCAGCTAGGGATGGTCTCCCAACGTGGGAGGGGTGCCCGTCGCACCATGACCCCCCTGATGTTCCGGATCCTGGCGGTGGCCTACCCGGAGTTGGATGGGCGCTTAAGGACATCACAGCAGACACAAGGGGGTGAGTACAACCTCATTCTGCGGACTTTGCGTGCAGTGGAGGGGTCTGGGTGGGGGAGGTGGGCTGTGTGTGTCCCTAGGCCAGGGCAAGTTAGGTAGGCAAGGCCCCTCCGTAATGTGTGCCATGTGGCACTCTACCCCACCTCAGAAGAGTTCCAAGTTGAGGTATAGTTGCCCCTGTGGCATCCATGTGCGCAGATTTCCACCATTGCCATGTAGGCCATATCCCTGAAATTGAATGTGCAGAGGCCAGGAGCACGGCGTATTGCATGGGGCTGCTGCGTCTGTCTTGTCCACCAACGGTAGCGGTATGCCATGCACTAAAACTCTCTTTGTTCTGTCTCCCCCCCCCTTTTCCTGCTCTCCCTGTCCTTTTGTACATCAGCATCATCAGGCGGAGGTACAGTGGCACCGGAGCACGAGGGAGCTGCATCCCACATGGCCATGGAGGGCCACACCACAGACTCTGAATGCACCAGTGGGACGGAGGGCGAGGGGAGCTTCACGTCGGCCAC
Source organism: Pleurodeles waltl (assembly GCF_031143425.1). Taxonomy (NCBI): domain Eukaryota; kingdom Metazoa; phylum Chordata; class Amphibia; order Caudata; family Salamandridae; genus Pleurodeles; species Pleurodeles waltl. The sequence goes on along the minus strand of NC_090449.1, from coordinate 245,365,131 downwards.
TGGATCACCAACCAGCGACACGGACTCGTCCGCTGATGGGAGCTCCCCAGTGGTGGCGGCACCATCTGTGCATCCCACTTCTACAGGTACAGCCGCCACCTCCCCTACCAGCACCGCCCTCCCAGAAGCCCCTCAGCGTTCTCCCCGTGCCCGCTCACCCAGGAGGGTGGGCATCACCTTCGCCCCAGGCACCTCAGGCCCTGCCCCTGTCACCCCTGCTGCCCTCAGTGAGGAGGCCATTGACCTCCTCAGGTCACTCACTGTTGGGCAGTCTACCATTGTGAATGCCATCCAGGGTGTAGAACGAGAGTTGCAACACGGTAATGCATTCCTGGAGGGCATTCATTCTGGTCAGGCTGCCCTTCAGCGAACCCTGCAATCTCTGGTCTCAGCTCTGATGGCAGCCATTGTCCCTGTGTCGAGCCTCCCCCCTCCAACTTCCTCCACCCAGACCCAATCCCCTGTACCCCAGCCCATCCCAAGCACACCTACAGACCAGCATGCACACAAGTCAACACACACAAGTAGCTCAAGCAAACATAGGCACCACACACACCACAGGCACTCACGCAAGCCTCACCCACATACAGACACAGCAACATCCACTGTCTCCACTGTGTCCCCCTCCTCCTCTTCTCCCTCCCAGTCTCGTCTACACACACACCTGCATGCACCACATCTACAGGCACTAGGACTCGCACCAGGACACCCAGAACCACAAGCCGCTCACCTGCACTCACTACCTCCACTGCCATTTACACGTCCCCTGTGTCCTCTCCCAGTGTGTCTGTGACACCCCCTCCCAAAGTACACAAACGCCGGCAATCACTCACCCAACATCCATCCACCTCACGACAGCCTCCAGTACCTGCACCTGCACCCAAAACACCTAAAGTGACACCTCCTACAACCACCTCCTCTTCCTCCACTCCCAGAGCCCCTCCAGCTACCCATCCCAGTGTCCGTCAGAAACTGTCCCTATGTCAAATTGACCTTTTTGCCCCAACCTCCCCCCCTCCAATTCATCAGTCCCGTCGTAGCGCCTCAGCCAAAAAGCCTCCAGTACCAGTGGTGCGTGTTCCAGGTTTTTGGAGTGCACCGTCCACCAGGGCAGGCAGTAGGACCCGGAGCCAAGGCACTGGCAGCCCACCCCCTGTAAAGGCTCTGAAATTGGGGAGTGGACGACGGGACCGTGTCAAGACTCCTGGTGGGACAACAAGTGAAATGGGATCCAAGGCGATTGGTAAGTCAGCTGTAACTCCAAAGAAGGTGGGGAAGGTCCAGAGGAAGTCTCCCCAGCCTGTTGTGAGTGTCACGGCGGAGAAGTACGCCATCATTTCCAGCGGTCCAGACACAACCGCCAGCACCGTCGTCACTGGTCAAGAGACCACCGCCGGAGTCAGTGCCCAGGAGGGCCCAAGTATCATCACTGGTCAGGAGACCACCGCCGGAGTCACAGCCCAGGAGGGCCCGAGTATCCTTACTGGTCCAGAGACCACCGCCGGAGTCACAGCCCAGGAGGGCCCGAGTATCGTCACTGGTCAGGAGACCACCGCCGGAGTCACAGCCCAGGAGGGCCCGAGTATCGTTACTGGTCCAGAGACCACCGCCGGAGTCACAGCCCAGGAGGGGACAGGATGCCACAGCCCCGCTGGCCAATGATGGAACGTCATGCCACACACCAATGTCCAGTATGGAGATCGTCATGCCACACACCAATGTCCAGTGTGGAGATCGTCATGCCACACACCAATGTCCAGTATCAGAACCGCCATGTCAAAGCACCGCTGAACAGGGCAAAGACCGCCATGTCAAAGAACCGCTGAACAGGGCAAAGACCGCCATGTCAAAGCACCGCTGAACAGGGCAAAGACCGCCATGTCAAAGCACCGTTGAACAGGGCAAAGACCGCCATGTCAAAGCACCGCTGAACAGGGCAAAGACCGCCATGTCAAAGCACCACTGAACAGTCCTGAACCGCCATGGCAAAGCACCGCTGAACAGGGCAAAGACCGCCATGGCAAAGCACCGCTGAACAGGGCAAAGACCGCCCTGTCAAAGCACCGCTGAACATGGCAAAGACCGCCATGTCAAAGCACCGCTGAACAGGGCAGAGACCGCCATGTCAAAGCACCACTGAACAGTCCTGAACCGCCATGGCAAAGCACCGCTGAACAGGGCAAAGACCGCCATGGCAAAGCAACGCTGAACAGGGCAAAGACCGCCATGGCAAAGCACCGCTGAACAGGGCAGAGACCGCCATGTCAAAGAACTGCTGAACAGGGCAAAGACCGCCATGGCAAAGCACCGCTGAACAGGGCATGCACCGTGTAGGAATGAATGTACCGCCACATCAGCCATCCTTATCCCATGTGCAGCTGGGACAGTGACAGGACAGGAACTTTCACGGGGAGACTCATCCAGTCTGGGCACCAGTCCCCCTCCAGAACCAGTGGAGACCTGCATCTACTTGAGAGACTGTTGCTTTGCACTCCCCAGGATGGCACAGTGGGCAAACCACCAACTGTGGAGACTTGTGAGACTGTGGCTTTGCACTCCCCAGGATGGCACAGTGGGCAACACACCCACTGTAGAGACTTGAGAGACTTTGGCTTTGCACTCCCCAGGAAGGCCCAGTGGGCAACCACCCCCCCCGGAAGAGACTTGGGAGACTGTGGCTTTGCACTCCCCAGGATACATCAATGGGCATGGAGCCCCGTCGTCGATGTGGCTTTGCAGTCACCCGGCTGAGGTGCCCCCCCTTCCGTTCCCCCTGAGGTGCCTGTAGTATTTCTATCTGATGCCCCGGCAGTGTTCTCTCGGATTTTGGTCAGGTGTCTATTGTGGGCCTCGCCCATGCATTTTTGGACTGTTGGTGCACGGACATTGTTGTGTACATATCTGCATTACTTCTTGTATTGTATATATAATTATGAGTGATTTAGAGATATATATCTGTATATTTTTGTATGACATGTATATTGGCACATTACAATGTTTGACCGAAATTCGCATTGTCTTTGCATTCTTCCGGGGGAATTGTGGGTTGTTAATGTGATAGTTTTGACTGCATTGGTGTGTATGTTGTAATATGCGAGGGTGGGGGTGGGGGTATTTGGTGGGTGTCCCCCTGACTTTTGCCTCCCCCGTGTCGTAGATGCAGTACTCACCGGTATCTTCTGCGCCTACGTCGCTGTTGGTCGTAAACGAGCAGAAAGACAAGGGCAGGTAGTATTTGGAGTTCCGGGTCCATGAAGTCGTCGTTCCTCGTGGGATGTGTTGAGGTGAGCGTTTTCCCATAGCAAAAGCTGTTTCTGCCGTGTTTTTATCCACAGTGAACCCGCCCCGGAAAAGGTGGCGGATTGGCCTGTTGTAATAGTGTGGGCGGTACATTGTCTTCCGCCTGTCTGTTGGCGGTAACCGCTGTGCTGCTTGTCTGTGCCACCGTGGCGGGCGGTGTGTTAAAGTGGCTGTCTTTGTTGGCGGTTTCCGCCAGGGCTATAATTCAATTTTTTTGTCCGCTGGCCTGTTTGCGGTATTACCGCACCTTTTCCACCGTCCGCCAGGGTTGTAATGACCCCCTATGTTTTCTATTTTTTGCACCAGCAAATTTGACAAACGTTAATCATTTATCAGGTGCTTCATAGACCCATCAATGTATAAACTAAGTCCCTGCTTACCATCCAACAAGTGTAGTCTCTCCTCCTCTTTAGAGTTGTGTGGTGGAGAGAAGAATGTGGGGAGCATTATGAACTGTTCCAAATGAAAAGGTGACATCACTTTCAGAAGACATTATGCTCTAGTTTGAAGCACTTATTGAGAAAAAAGATGGTATAACACAGCAGAACAGGTAATGCCTGCAATTAAATAACACATTGTGCAGAATTGATGATGATGAAAAAACTGTCTTAAGGATCAAAAGTCTCAGGAAGCAGCTGCGCATAGGCTCAAATGGGGTACAAATCAAAAAGGTGATGAACAAACTAAGGTCCCAATGTGGCATATTAAAAGGACTAGGGGAAACCTATGAAAGTACGTTTAAGAAGTGCATAAAAATGATGAGTTGAAAAAGGATAAGTTACTTACCTGTAAATCCTAGTTCTCTTCCAGGGGTGTCCTCATCAAAGTCATAAACATTGAATATTCCCGCCCTTGTGCGGGGACCCCAGAGCATATATAAAAGACACACATATAAAGTATGAAATATGCACGAAAAATATATATTGCATTTTTAGTAGACAAATTTTCATACTAAACTCATATATACATGTGTAAAACAGCAATGCAGACCATAATCATAAAAAGGCTAAAATGCTTTATTTCTATGGAGTTTTTTTTTTTTTTTTAAGTTCTTTTCAAAATTACAATAAGAGAAAAAATATCTACCAAAGCCCACAACTGGGCCTAGGGAAATAAGCAGTAGTAATCATCAGAGAAAAAAAGAGAAAAAATTACATTGAAAAACAATGGAGCACTCTTAGCCAATAGGCTGCATGAAGGTTAATACAGGAGAACCATAAAAACTTTGGCACTGTGCCTTTAAGACCCTGAGCACCTCCAGTATCCCACCATGCCTCAGGTGTGAAGGAGAGGTGACAGTTGGTTCACAGTTAGATCAGTACTTTTTTATGGTGACAAGCTGTGTAGCCGATTCGAAAGATAGTCTGTCCTGCACTTCTAGGAGACGTGCGTCCGGGGAGGAGGGTGGGTTGTTTATGACTTTGACGAGGATACCCCTGGAAGAGAACTAGGATTTACAGGTAAGTAACTTATCCTTCTCTTCCAGGGGATCCTCATCAATAGTCATAAACATTGAATAGATTAGCAAGCCCATCCCTTGACTCTGCGGACTGTCCAATAGAAGTGCAGGAATAGATATGTATCATGCAAATAGATTTCTCAGAGAAGCTTGCCCAACTTGGGCGTCTGCTCTTGCATCTGAGTCCAAACAGTAATGTCTAGTAAATGTATGTACAGACTTCCATGTAGCAGCCTTACAAATTTCAGAGATTGGAACATTATTAAGGAGGGCAGCAGTAGCCGCCTTTCCTCTTGTGGAATGCGCTTTAGGTTTAGCAAGTAGTTGTTTGTTAGCCAACTGGTATGCATTAACAATACAAGAAACTATCCATCTAGATATGGTTCGTTTTGATGCTGCCTCCCCTGTTCTCAAATTACCATAATGTATAAACAAGTGGTTGGAATGTCTAATCAGCTTGGTTTTATCCAAATAAAATTTTAGCACTCTTTTCAGATCTAGGGAGTGCAAAGCTTTCTCCGCCGGAGTCTCCGGATTGGGGAAAAAAGTTGGTAGAGAAATAGTCTGATTGATGTGAAATTCTGACACCACCTTCGGTAGGAATGATGGGTGAGCTCGTAGAACCACTCTATTCTTGTGGAAGACTGTGTACGGTTCTTTGGAGGACAAAGCCTGAATTTCACTGACCCTCCTTGTGGAAGAAATGGCTACCAAAAAAGCCGTCTTCCAGGTAAGGTGTTGCAAAGAGGCTTTGTGTATAGGTTCGAAAGGAGGGCCCATAAGTTTCGATAGTACTATGTTCATCTCCCATGGAGGGGAGGGTTTCCAAATGGGGGAAAAACTTTTTTCAAACCTTCTAAGAAATCCTTGACTGCTGGTCTCGTAAAAAAGGATTCCTGAGAAGGTGACTTACGATAGGCTGTAATGGCAGATAAATGTACCTTAATAGATGATACCTGCAGACCGGATTTTGCCAAATGGAGTAGGTAAGACAGTATGACCTCCTCCTGAGCCAGTATGGGATTCTGACCTTGCTGACAGCACCATATGTAGAACCTCTTCCACTTGAACGCGTAAGAACGCCGCGTGGAAGGTCGTCTGGACTCCTTCAAGATGTTCATGCACTCTTGCGAGAGCCCTAGGTGCCCATACTGCAGGAATTCAGGAGCCATGCTGTCAAGCTCAGAGAGGGTAGGTTGGGTGAAGTACCCTGTCCTCCAGCCTGCAAAGAAGATCCGGTCTGCATGGCAGCCTCCTGTGAGGTTGTTCCGATAGGTTGAGGAGATCTGTGTACCAGAACTGCTGGGGTCATTGCGGAGCTATGAGAATCATTCTGGTGCTGGATCTGTAAAGTTTGTTGATCACCGCCGGTATGAGGGGGATCGGTGGAAAAGCGTAGAGAAATATCCCTGACCAGTCGATCAACAGGGCATTCCCTCGAGATCCCGGACGGTAGAACCTGGACGCGAAGTCTGGGCATTTCCTGTTTACCTCGTCTGCGAAGAGATCCAATTGAGGCCGACCCCATTGAGCGAAGATGTCTTTGACGACTTCGTCGTGCAGGACCCAATCGTGGGCGTCCTCGACGTGTCTGCTCAGGAAATCTGCCTCCACGTTTTGTTGACCTAGTAGGTGAACAGCTGTAAGCGACATTCCTCTCACCAGGAGCCAATGCCAGATTGTTTGAGACTCCCGAGATAGGGGTAGGAATCTCGTTCCCCCTTGTCTGTTCAAATAATACATTGTCGCCGTATTGTCCGTTTGTATTAGGAGAGATTTCCCCTGAATCGATGGAGCAAAAGACTTGAGAGCCAGATGGACCGCTCTGAGCTCCAGCAGATTGATGTGGTACTCTCTTTCGTTGTCGGACCACAGGCCCTGAGCTTGAAGGGGACCTAGATGAGCCCCCCATCCCTGAAGAGACGCATCCGTTACCAGAGTATCGGATGGAATTACCTGGTCCAACGGAGCTCCTACTGACAGGTGAGGTCTGTGCATCCACCATTGTAATGACTGTCGTGCTCCTATCGGCAGCCGCACTCTGTCCTCCCAGCGGCCTGTGCTCTGGTTCCAGTTGTTTTCCAGCGCCTCTTGGAGGGGCCTCATATGTAGCCTGGCATTCGGGACAATGAAAATGCATGAGGCCATGGAATCCAGTAGAGATGTCACCTGACGGGCCGTAGGTGCGTCGGACTTCAACAGGTCTTGACACTTTTTCTTTATTGATAATAGTCGTTCTTCTGAAGGATACACTCTTTCGAGCTCTGTATCTAGTATTGCTCCCAGGTAGTGGAGATTCTGCGTTGGAATCAAGGTGGACTTTTGGTAGTTGACTTGTAGACCTAGAGACCTGAAAACCTTGAGCACAATGTCCCGATGGCTTCTCGCCTGTTCCGGAGAGGAGGCTTTCAGTAGCCAGTCGTCTAGATATGGGTAAATGAAGATTTTTTGCTTCCATAGATGTGCCGCTACCACTGCTACGCATTTCGAGAAAACGCAAGGGGCAGATTTCAGTCCGAATGGTAGCACCTTGAACTGATAGTGCTGTGAGGCTATCCGGAAGCGCAAGAATTTCCGATGCTTGGGAACGATCGGGATGTGAAAGTACGCATCCTGCAGGTCGATGGAGCACATCCAGTCCCCCTGATGTGGCTGAGGAAAAATCTGGTGAAGGGCCAGCATCCTGAACTTTTGCTTTTTTATGTACTTGTTCAATAGTCGTAAGTCCAGAATCGGTCTGAAAACACCCTCTCGGCCTTTTTTCGCTACCAGAAAATAACGGGAGTATACCCCCTTCCCTCTGTGCGCGACTGGAACTTTTTCTATTGCTTTCTTTTGTAAAAGGGCGTGAGCCTCTTTGAGCAATAGGCTGACGTGAGACGGATTGCATTTGGTTGGTGGCAAGAGCGGTGGAGGTTGCCGGAAAAGAAGGGAGTACCCATTCTCGACAATGTTGAGCACCCATTTGTCTTCTGTTATACCACGCCACTCGTGAATAAAGTCTGTGATACTTCCCCCCACCGGAGTGGTGCACAGTGTTAAGGGAAGCGAGTTCTCATTGTTTGGCTGGCGCTTTGGGTGTGGACTGCTGTGGTCTACTTGACCCTCGTTCCCTTGTGGCCTTACGAGACTGAAAAAGTGGGCATCCTTGCCTCTGCTGTGGCCTCTGGGACCAATGAGGGGTTTGAACCCTCTGCTGGAAAGGGCACCTGTCGTAAGGCCTATACCGTCGCCTGAAGTCCTTTTTTCTCTCCAGGCCTACTGCCCTCATGGTGTCCACTTCCGTCTTCATGCGTGCCATCTCTTCGTCTGTATGGGTACCAAACAGCGAGTTCCCGTTGAACGGAAGATTTAAGATATGCTGTTGTGCTTCCTGCTTTAATCCAGTCAGTCTCAACCAGGAAGACCTTCTTGCACAAACCCCATGTGCGTATCCATGTGCAGCTAAGTCTGCCCCATCTGCCGCTGCGCTGATGACCTGGTTGGAGACAAGACATCCCTCTTGAAGGATCTCCTGGAAGTCCTGCCTGTCCTCCCTAGGCAATTTGTCTGCGAACCTGTTCAGAGAGTCCCAAAGTGAACGGTCATATCTGCCTAGGAGTGCAGAAGCGCTGGAGACCTTCATCATAGAAGCCGCCGTGCCGCACATTTTCCTTCCCGGAGAGTCTAGATGTCTGCTCTCCTTGTCAGGTGGAACCGTGGAGGATGATGCTACTGAGTGTGTTTTTCGGGCTGCGGCCAATATGACTGAGTCTGGCGGCGGATCCGTCCTGAGAAATAAAGGATCTTGTTCAGGCGCTTTATATTTTTTAAAGATCCTAGCAGGAGCTGATTTGAGGGTGGCTGGCGCTAAAAAGGTGTCCATGGTTGGTTGCAACAGACTAGGCACTAGCGGCAGCAGCTTTTTCGAAACCGCCCTATGCTGCAGAGTTTCAAAAATGACGGATGAGGAGGTTGACGGTTCTGGAACCTCTATGTTTAGCTTTTGTGCTCCCCTGATAAGCACCTCATTAAAGGTAGTGATGTCGTCCACCGGGGAAACCCTAGCTGGTGGAGAATCCGTTAAGCTGGGGGAGTATTGTCTGGCGGATGACCCTGACGATCACCAAGAGGGGGACCTTCTGTGTCTTGACCGTGACCTAGATCGTCTCTGGGAGCGTGACCTACTGCGAGATGCTGTAGCAGAGCGCCCAGGCCTCGTGGTCGACTGGTGAGAAGCAGAACGAGCCCGTCCTGCCCGCGCTGTCGGTGATGGTGTTCTCGGGAGAGAGGCAGTAGGAGAGTACATCCTCGAATACTGCGAGTCCGGGGAGGCCGTCGGTCTATTAAGGCTCTCCAACCACCTCAGTGACAAATTGATGGGCGAGACATGCCCAGACGATGCAGCTCTCGACCGAGATGAACCACTTCTTATGGAGACCACCGGAGATGGAGTGGTCTTATCCGCCGGCGGAAGCCGATGCTCTGCTCCCTGCAAGACAGGTAAAACCTGTGTCGACGTCGACAGCTGTAACGACGTAGAAGGGAGCGCTGCCGGTTGTTCCTGTCTCGACGTTGAGTGCCTCGACGTTGACCGGCGATCCCTGGACCGCGACCTGCTCTCTGTCGTGTGCCTCGCCGTTGAGCGGTGGGCCGCCGACGGCGGATGTCCTCGTTCTCGCCGCAGAGGCGATTTCGGTGTCGCCTTCCTTGACGTCGAGGGGTGCGAGGCCTTCGGCGGCGAATGGGCACGCCGGTGATGGCTCGATGTCGATCGGTGGGTTGCCGTCGACGGAGATATGCCCCTGCGGTGGCCATGTTCTCTCAACGCTGTATCCTTCGACGTCGGTCGGGTCGCCATCGACGGCGATCTATGAAGGTGAGATGGTGGCAGCGACGACGTACACGGGGAACAAACAGGTATCTTCCTACCTGCTGACGTCGATCTAGCCTGTCTCTCCGGAAAATGGCTTGTTGGCTGCCTGGGAAGCGAAGAGGATGATGTTTTCTGCCTCTTGTGAAGCCCATGAAGCCTGATCTTCTCCCTGTCCTTCAGAGTTCTTTTTGACATGTTCTTGCAGTGTTTGCAAGTGTCAGGGCAGTGACTCTGAGGCAAGCACACAATGCAGAGAGTGTGTGGATCTGACTGGGCCTTCTTCTTCCCACAGGAAGGGCATTTCACAAAAAGTGAAGGCATTTCTCAGTCAGGAAAACATTTCCAGACTCAGACAATGATGTTAGATGTCGAGTAAAGGTGGAAAAAACGCTGTTCTGAAGTATTTTTCTGAGAAAAACTCAGAAAAACTGAGAGCTCAATGCTCCAGGATCCTCTCAGAAGAAGCCGGAAAAAAGAACTGACCTAACTGGTGGGATACTGGAGGTGCTCAGGGTCTTAAAGGCACGGTGCCAAAGTTTTTATGGTTCTCCTGTGTTAACCTGCATGCAGCCTATTGGCTAAGAATGCTCCATTGTTTTTCAATGTAGTTTTTTCTCTTTTTTCTCTGATGATTACTACTGCTTATTTCCCTAGGCCCAGTTGTGGGGCTTTGGTAGATATTTTTTCTCTTATTGTAATTTTGAAAAGAACTTTAAAAAAAAAAAAACTCCATAGAAATAAAGCATCTTAGCCTTTTTATAATTATAGTCTGCATTGCTGTTTTACACATGTATATATGAGTTTAGTATGAAAATGTGTCTACTAAAAATGCAATATATATTTTTCGTGCATATTTCATACTTTATATGTGTGTATTTTATATATGCTCCGGGGTCCCCGCACAAGGGCGTGAATATTCAATGTTTATGACTTTGATGAGGATTCCCCTGGAAGAGAAACAGGATTTATCAAGCAAATGAAAAAAAGCCATTAAGAACCCTTAACAGTACACCGTAAACCTTTATTGGGCCAGAGACAAAATAAATAAAAGAACATCAGACAACCTGTCTTGAAGAGGAGTGACTTATCTGTACTCACATCGGGCAATGAATTTGGCCCAGCAGGCAAATTATATCCACCAACTCCTGTGGAAAATAAAAGCAACTCAGTTGATTTCGCTCAATCTCAATGCATGCAGGTGTAAATTGTGGAATGTTCCTGTTGTAGCAGCAGGTCCTCCTGAAGAGGACATGCTGTCTCAAATGAAGGCCTGGGGGTCCAGTGTGGAAGGGCAAAGTATTGTATGAATCTAATGAGCACTAACCCCCTCACTATCCTGTCGAGGGCAGATGCATAGATACAACAGATCAGGGAAATAGACTCTCTGAGCTCAATACAGGCAATCACAGTAAGCTGCGCCTTGCCCCTCATGAACTTGTTGAGGAGCTGTGCGATCAGCAGCAGAGACGAGAATGTGTAAATGAGTTACTCATCCCACTGACGGCACAATACATCTCCTAGAGAGCATGAAGGAAGAAACTCTAGGGTGCAAAAGGCTGAACAGTTTATGTTCTTAGCAATAGCGAACAGATCTTTTAAGGACACGCCACATTAAGCTACTTCTGGTAATAGATACCACCCTGGATTGGCAACAGCGAACAGCTCTATTAAGGACACGCCTCACTAAGCTACTTCTGGGAATGGATACCACCCTGGATTGGCAACATTATGCCTGCTGAGTTCACCTACCCTAACGTTGAGGTAACCCACCAGGTAACTGACCGTCATGGAAATGTTGTGCAGATCTAGCCACAGCTTCAGAGCCTCTAGACAGAGGGTACAGGGCCTCACACTGCACTGCTTTTTGAGGAGTATCATACAGTGATAATTTTGTCTATCCGGACCTTAACTTATGTACCCCTGATTGAGGAAAGAAAAAGAGAACTTGATAGCCAGATAGTGCAGCTCTAGAAGGTCGATTATGTGATGCTGCTCTACTGGAGATGCTAAACTTCGTCTTGGAGAACTACACAGCCCAGAGATGGGAGATGCGATGCCAAGAGGTTGAAATTGGACAACTGTTCTGCCTATAACATACCAGAGCACAGTCAAGATGTTGGTGATTATATAAAATAAACAAAGAGAATGGAAGTTGCTCAAAACACAAGGAAGGCGAAGGGGAGTATATGCCACCTCACATCCTACCAAAGTAAAGACCCAAAACACAAAAAGGTATGGTGGCTATGCAGTGCTTTTAACATCAGTGTTATAGGTACAAATCACTGATATCTAAATTACCAAGATTCTGGCATGGATAGGGGTAAACACAGGAGAAGAAGACAGACCATTCTTTTGGAGGAGGAAGCCACACTCACATAATATGACATGCTTCATCATAGGCAACCACACTGGTAGGACAATGCCACCAGGGCGGACTCAACCTCCTAGTGGACCTGATAGAGGGAGTTCTTAGATAAGATAATTACCTGGCTCTATAACACTGATATAAAAAGCACTGCACACCCACCATACCTTTTTGTGAACTGGGCCTTTACTTGAGAGAACGTGTGGTGGCATATACCCACCCCTCCTTGTGTTTTGAGTTATTAGTACAGCATTTAATACTGAGAGAGGCTTCCACTGACACAATACTGAGCACTGTTTCCATCTACTAACTGCAATCCACTGGAGGGTTTAACATTTGACAACAAGGAGGTATCATCTCTCTTGGCGGCACCCTGACTCTTAGGAAACACCACCTTGAAACAATCACCCAACTGGGCGATTGGGATCCATTAATAGAAATCAAAAGGTCCCAGGTAAGGGCTGATCCATTGGGCAGTCATGACGGAGTACCTGTACAGCAAAGTAGCCCCAAAACTAGGATTTTCCTAGACAAGAATTAATTTAGAAGAGATTGAGTACTCATTGCTTGGAAGTGCACCGAGACTGGCTTATCCTAATAATAAAAATGGCCAAAAAACAGATGACCTAGTGATCCAAATTAAGACAAGTGGGATCAATCTAAAGGCAGATCTAACCACACAGGTGTTCAAGAAAAAACTTGAGGAAGTCAATAAAAATACAACAGAAAGTAGGGACTTCATTACACAGCCCAAGATCTCAAAGTTCCAGAAGGAATTAAATAAATGTTCCCACAAGTCGGAATACCCATAGTTAAAGAAGGATTATGTGGCAAGATCTGCTACAACTCCAAACTCTTCCTCTGAAAGCAGTGTCTCCTCAGAAGAGGAGTATCAATCAGGGGCACAACAGGAAAGAGGGAGAAGATGGAACCAACGAGGATTCTTGGCCCTTAAGTACCATTTGGTAATTCCCTGCAAGGTGACAACATGTGGGGCTGGCCCCCCAACTCATTCATACATCCCCAGAACATGCCCTGGTTTTATCCTAATCATTCTTTTTCAGAGAAGGGCCGAGAGAGAGGCACAGACAAGAGAAAGGGAATCTTGTGGCAAGGTGGGGAAACACAACAGGGGACTATACTCTAGAAGGAAGCAACCCAGAGCACAAGCAGGTCTTGAACAAAAATGAGGACATCACTATCAATAACAATGAACGCGCCCTCACTAACACAGAATAGAAAGTCCGCATCAAAGTGCTAGGCTTCATACCCATACCTAAAGTCAATATCTTCAAACTGAGTTCCTTCAGAAGGTAAGGCTTAAAATGTTCTTTTATGAACACCTCTGTTTAGAACAGACTAACACCATTAATGGATTGCACCCAAAGTCTACCTTCAGCCCCCTTTGGAATGCCACCACAAGTGTTGGCATTCAATAAGGCAGTGAATAGGGGTTTTGACTCCCTGAATAAAACCATCATGAACATTTTGTAACACCTCAAAGGAGGAAATGATGGTCCTAAAAAAACCCTGGCCAGTGATGAATCACCAGTGATAAAACCAGCCAATTCCTTTAAGAAAAATGGGCTGCATTCAAAAGAAGAAAAAACAAATCTTTATTGCAAAGCAATTACAAACAGGATGGTCTGCTGACCCCAGCAGGCCACCATACCTGTGATGGCTGTCGTTCCTAAAAGGTTGCAAGCTGCAACCTACCTCATTAATATTCATGAGGCAGATATATTTGCGACCAAGTAGGAATGACTAATTACAAGTTGTACGTTTTCTTGCATTAGTAATTGCGATTTACTAATTGCAATTTGGTAACAATCAGGACCTGGAAATCACAGGTCCTACTTTTTATACATCTGGCCCTAAATATATATAAAGAAAGAATAATGTTACAACTGATGACAAGAGATGTGAATTCATGTCTTTTGCATTATTAATGATTAACTTTCTCTAAATATGACGGAGATGTTCTATATCTATATGTGTTTATGTTATGTTTAGAGTAAAAAACATTATTATAGAACTAATGCAGACCTTTGGTATGTTTTTCATTTTGAAATAAGATTTATTAAATTGATAAAATTCTGCTCCCCTATTGTGTGGAACTTCATGCCACACTAAGGGGCAGATTTAAGAGCCACTAGTGCCATCTTTGCGTCGCCATACGGTTATTTATTTGACACTCAAGTCACACTAAAGTGGCATTTAAAGTGGCTCCATATTTACAAAGTGGCTCAATGCATGCATTGCACCACTTTATAAACCCTTGCACCACATTATGCCTGAGCCAGTCATAATGTATACATGTGTGGCGTTCCCACATTGGGGGGGGCAAAAAATGGCACAAGGAAATCTAAACGATTTCCTTTGGGACATTTTCTTGGCACTTTTAACGCCTGCTGAGAGCAGGCGTTAAAAGGGGTCATACCATTATTTATAATGGGCCCCTATGTACTCTTCAGGCGTAGCACCAGAATGTTGGTACTACTCCCAGCAGAGTACATCAGTAGCATCAAAAAATGACACTGTTGCCCCCTACCTTGCGCCAGGGTGCGCCTTATTTTAAATACTGCACACACATGGTGGCGGTAGGGGGGGTACTAAGGGGTGCAAAGAAAGTGGCACTGCACTGGTGCAGCGCCACTTTCCTTAAATCTGCCCCTAAGTTGCCTATGAGTGCAGATGCCACCCATGACTGGCAAGATTAGGCTGCTGAGTTCATCTGGCTGTCAGGATATCCTGTGTGGATCCAGCCACAGCCACAGAGCCTCTAGAGAGAGGGCAGGCGACCCCACACTGTCTTGCTTGTTGCAGTAACACATGGTGATCATCTTGTCCATTTGGCCCTGATCCCACCTGCCTCTGATGGAGAGCAGAAAGGACTTGAAAACCAGATAGTGTGCAGCTCGAGAAGGTTGATATGGTGAGACTGCTCCACGACAGACAAGAGGCCTCTGAATTAAACTTTGCCACTGCCACCTCCCCAGCTCAGAGATTACGCTGCCACAAATTAGGATAGCATTAACCATCCACCACTGAAGGTCCAAGGCTGCCTCTTCTGATATACAAATGTCTTCCAAAAGGCACCTCCAATGTTGGGACAGCTGAAGGTGAAGATTTCACTTCAAAAATCAGCATTTGTCAATGGACCTGGGGAACCAGCAGGATGCAGGAAACTAAGAAGCTTCAGAACCACCCAAGAAAAAAACATGATACGAGCCCAAAACATGGGGTTCATAGCCTCAATGTCTTAGGTTTGCTGTGGAGGTGAAAAGGCACTGTGTGGTCCCTATAAAAGAGATCCTCTGCATGGCTGATCCTTGGGTTTCTTTTGGTTCATTAAAATTGCCAGTTCCAGGTGGTCAAATATTAACTATGGTAAGCCCATCTTCAGCAGCTACTTATTGAGGCATGCATTCCTGACCTGAGAAAATGAACACCAACAATCAACATCACGTTTGTGTAAAGACATGGAGATTAGGTGAGGCGGAAGTGCAGGATGGTAAACTGGAACTGCTCTGACCACATGATAGGAAACTGCAGAATCAGAACATGAAAGTAAGCATCCTGCAAGTCTAAGGAGACCATCCAGACTCTGGGATTCAAGGCCACCTGGACCTGCTCCAACGTCACCATCTTGAACTTGTCCTTCCTGAGGAAGGCACTCAGAAGGCTGAGTTACGATATTAGCCTCAAAACCCTGTGCTTCTTGGGGCCTACTAATTATCAGGAGTAGCATCCTGTGCCCCTCTCAACCTCAGGTACCACTTCGATCGCACCTTAAGCAAGTAGTGTATGAACTTCTCTGGCAAGACTGGCTACATGCACTGCTGATGGTTGACCACAAGCTGGTGGAATATCTAGTGTGGCAGACACAAAGGTGAATGTTGACCCTGACAGCCCTTAGGGTGATCTTCCCCCAACTTTTTGCCAGCCTCCTTCCATTTTCTGACCTTGTTTTTTGCTGGTTTCAGGACTCTGTGGAATTTGCACTTTATCAATGCTAACCAGTGCTAAAGTGCTCGTGCTCTCTCCCCTAATTCATAGTAACATTGGCCTAATCCCATTTGGCATTATTAATTTACTTATACGTCCCTAGTAAAGTGCACTACTTGTTCCCAGGCCTGAGGATTAAATGCTACTAGTGGGCCTAAAGCACTCATTGAGCCACCACTCCAGTAGTCCCTAAACATTGCTCGGGCCTGCCATTACAGAGCCTGTGTGTGCAGTTTTATTTCCACTTTGACTTGGCATTTACAAACCTTTGGCAAGCCTTAAAACTACCCTTTTACTATACATGTCACCCCTAAGGTAGTCTCTAGGTCGTCCATAGGGCAGGGTGTGGGTAAGTGAAAAGTAGGGTATTTGTACATTTAAGTTTTGCCTGTCCGGGTAGTGAAAAACTCCCAAATGTGTTTTTCACTACTGTGAGGCTTACCCCTCTCATAGGTTAGCATTGGGAATTCCTTAATACACTTTTAAGCTGTAATTCCTGATTGAGAAGAAGTAGCTATATCAAGCTTCATATCATCCTGGGACTGGTTTCAGGATATCACCCCTCATCAGCCACGCTAGCTTGAATTCAGTGGCACGGTGAGCAAGGGACCCACATCTGGGCATACCCCAGCCACTTAGGGCGAATTAACAACACAAAAGGATGATGGATGGAGTGCCAAAACTTTTCAAACACTCATCCTCAGTCACAGATCTGGGTTATATCTATCTTTCTTTTGCTCACCGGGCCACCCCAGTTTGGATCCAGTCATATCCAAATCAGTCTTGACCCTACTCCCCATGGGAACAATGCAGCCTGAACTGCCAGGCCAGGTCCTCCCTGGACTGGAAACATACATCCTGGGACCGGTTTCAATGTATCATCCATCATCAGCCAGGATAGCTTGAATTCAGTGGCACAGTGAGCAAGGGACCAATGGCTGGGCATACCCTGACCACTTAGGGTGACTTTAGCATAGCAACACTATTATGGATTAAACCCAGATCTGTGACACAGGGTGAGTGTTTGAAATGTTTTAATGCTGCTTAAATGACTGCTACTCTGTTGGTGTTCTGTGCGAGCCACTCACCTGAATTCCAGGCGTTCCGATGGGGCGATGACAATTCCCCAATCCCGGTGAGGACTAACATGACCGCGATGAAGAGTACATTGCCCTCTCACAAGTCCTCAAGGGGAAGGGGTGCTTGGGAAAAGAAAAAGAGAAAATACCAGCTTCTGCTTCGTTTACTGCAGAATCGGACTGCTGGACCCTGGACTGCGTGTCAATGTGGTTGTCAGGACTTCTGATTTCCCAAAATACTGCAGTTTTGGTTTTTAGGATTCTCGGCTGCAAAAGAATTACTTCATTAATACATTGATTTTGCATAAACTATTGCCAAATGCCAGTTATTGTTCACACATTTCTATAAGGCTGAACAAGTCTCTTCCTCTTTTTCCAATACTTTCAGTGTCTCTGAAGCAATGTCCAAACTAAAAAACAATCAACTTGACTAAAGAGCTTCTCTGTGCTCTGGCGTAATCTCTCGCCAATAATAGTTTTGATAAACTTGCTCTGTTTCCGATCTCCTAATTCTCAGGGGAGAGGTTGTTACAGGAAATACATCTTTCCTTAATGTTTTTTAGCAGTATCTTGGATTCCCACCCAAATGATAAATCACACTAGTTCTTATTGTCATAAATTATTTAAAAGACAAATGAAGTTACTTGCTTGAAAATTTGAGAAGAACCAAAACTGGGTTTTTTCACCTTTCTTATTTTCTCTCATTTACAGATAATACGGGATGGTAGGCAGAAGACGGAAGAGGAGAGTCGGGACTCCACAGGAAGCTGACCGGAGGGCAAGGATCGCTGGAACTCGACTGGAGGTTGTCCGGAAAATGAGAAATGCTGGAACTTGACTTGAAGCTGGTCGGAGAACGAGGAACACTGGAACTCGACTGGAGGCAGGTTGAAGGACAAAGAACTTGACTTGTCTGGAAACAGGTGAGCAGAGCAATATGTAAGAAGCCAAGCAAGGCCTCAGACTCACAAGCATCCTTAAATAAGCAAATATACACATGTGCTTTTTGGCAGTTGATTGCTTGTTAAGGAAATGAGCAATTATCCTCCTGATTGTGGCACATGTTCAATACATATCACATTGTGAAGAGCACATTTTTGGCAGATATAGTTGGCACACGTTTAGCAGGTGGAATACAATGTGTATAATCAACAAGCATTGGTTATAATAAATGAGACATTTAACAAGCACTGGTTATTGCAAACTTGATATTCAAGAATGTAATGAATATACCCAAATAAGTCTGAATGTGGCTAGCAACAGCACCTTACTGTAATCGAGCTCTTGGATTAGCTAGCGTACCCACAACAGTTGGACTGCTTCCCTTGCTGCGCAGCCATGCTGCCTGCTGTGCCCCAGCTTGGGTGAGAAGGACTGGACCTGTATCACTTGAACCCAGAGTGACTGCAAGGGCTTGCTGGCTTGCTTCCTGTTTTCTGAAATCTCATAGACACAAAATACTTCCAACAATCCTACTATAGCTGTGGACTCTGCCAATTATGAGTTCTGCCTGCCAAGTGGTTCCAACCCAGTCCTGGGCACTTGGAAGTGAGTTTTCCTGTTGATCCGGCAAAGAACCACACATCGACCGCGATGCACCGATCGGCACTGACATCTCCTTTCACAGTTGATGCTTCAGTACCATATTGTCTCTGCTGCGAGGATCGAGGACACCGCATCATCGTTGATGACAGTGTGCTGCTGCTCTGGGAATTGGAGCACTGTATTGCTGACTGTATGACACATCACACACTCTGCGTGGCCCAGAATCGATGGATCGCCTTCATCCTCTGGGACGACACCTGTGCATTGCTTCACTGCTTTCTTCAGCGCAGAACTAGAACCAACGCATTGACATTGTTGTCCCGATCAGAACCGACGCATCACAAGGACCAGAGTACTCTTGCTCAGCAGGACCTGCGTGGGTCCTTTAGCTGTTCTGCGCTCAACAGTGGTCGGCCTGAACTTTTGAGTTTAACTTGGTTTATTGCAACCAGATAGCTCTGGCTGGTGCTTTCTGCTTCTAAACACTACAATTTCATTTGATTTAAAAAATGTATATCTCAATCTTCTATTTATTTGAGTTTTGTCGTTTTGTTCTTAAAAATACACCTTATTGTTCTAACCTAGTGTGGAGTATTTTTGTGGCGACTTCTCTGTGTTATTACTTGTGTGTTGCACAAATACTTTATACATTGCCTCCTACGTTAAGCCTGAATGCTCAGTGCCAAGATAACAGAGGTTGAGCGCAAGATAATTTAGGGTGTGTTGTGCCTTACTCTGACTAGCACTGTGGTCTTTACTTGGACAGGGTGCATACCTCTGCCAACTACAGACCCAATTTCTAACAGAGAGGGCATAAGCAAACAGAACTGGTCCTGCACACCAGCAAGGTAGGTAAAATAAGATTCAGCCTCCTACTGATCCCATATGTGTCTCAGAGAGAACACTAGTCAGTGGCTGCAGCTGGTGAGGAAGAGGTTGAGGATTGCTACATCTGCTGGTGGACATGGACTCTGTCACAACTCCTCCCTAAAGAACCACCAAAAAGTCAGATGGTCTGCTGGACAGGTTTTGGGGACCTTCGGTAGGCAAGGCTGCCTGGAACTTTTGATAATATTGGAGGAATTGAAGCGTGAGGAAAGGTAGCTCCAAGAAACCGGCTGTAGCCCGGCCATCCTTAAAACTCTCAAGCAACAAATTCATTTGGGCTCCAAAGAGCTTGGCTCCATTAGATGGCTTTTCCATCAATGATGCGTACAATTCTCCAGAAATCTCAGTAGCAAGCATCCAAGCATTGTGTCTAACAACAACACTGGTGCTCATAGAGTGGCTGACAGTGACATTGTGGCAGTTCCCAGGGGTCAAGAATCAGGTTAGGTGACAGGCACACAGGGGCTAGAAGAGCTGAAAAACTGGACTACGGAAGCATAGACAGGTGGGAATAACAGAAGGTTAACTTTCTGGAAATGCACGCATACTCACTACCTGGGTTAGGGTGATTTCCAGGACAAGACTGGAAGAGCCCTGTTTAGACTCCAGGGGACCTTAGCTTTGTGTCTGGCAATGAGTTGTGTGGTTGCATTGGCTTTCCTGATCATCAATATAGTTTGCGTTAGTTTTGCGTCCCACACTATTTGTTGTTTTCTCAGTCTCAGTTTCTTTGGTCTTTTTGGTAGTCCTAGGCTTAAATTGCCTCTGTGATGTTTGTCTCTTGTACCCCTTTCTTGAAGAGTGTTACTTGTGTTATCTGTGTGTGTCCAGCAGTCTTCGGGGCATAGCATCATCCACTGCTGGAACTAGTATGAATTGTTTCATTTTCTACGTGGATTTTACTTACAGCAGGTATCTGCACGGACCTTCTGCCCTGTGTCTTTCAGTTGGTCAGATCTACCCAAGATCCATACCATCAAGGAGGAATAGGGCCAACCCTAGAAACAGAAAGTCTTGGAGAATGACCTCCAATTCTGGATTTTTCTCTTACTCTCATCACTCTGCTCCTCAATACAGAGTCTCAGGGACAGTAGAGGCTTACAGCAGGTCTGCAATATCGAAACCAGACACCTTGTGAGATGATGAACCTATTTTGCACTCTCATAAATAGGCACTCCAGGCCTCCTCAGTTATTCTACAAATTATTAACGGTTGCTTATTTTATTTGATATACCATATCAAACTACCCTCCAAAATTCACTACTGTCATTTGTATCAATGGCAACCAATATTGAATCCACCAAATTAAATTCCGGTTTCTCATTCTGAAGTAGGCTCCTGTACCTCTATATTGCTCATAATTTTCCATTTCTCCCGGATCATTCAATCTCTTTAAATTACAATACATTTTCCCTAAACTCATGGCACTGCCTATCAAAACAGTCATTTTGATAGTATAATTCTCTTTCTGGATATCCTGAACCCCACCTGATTTCAACTCAATCTTCAGATAAGCCCCTGCCTCTTGTACTATTTTAGAATACCCTTACGGTATTATCAATTCTAACTCTATATCTGCGTACTTATATACATAGTTTTGAAACTGATTTGTGCATAGTTGAAGTTAAGGGGGAAGAACTAAGGGGCATATTTATACTCTGTTTGCACCGGATTTGTGTCTTTTGTTTTACACAAATCCAGCGCAAACTTAACTCCATATTTATATTTTGGCGGCTAGACATGTCTAGCGCCAAAATATTGGAGGTAAAGTAATTATTTGCCTGTGGAAAACTAGCTTGCATCAATGAGATGCAAGGTAGGCGTTCCTGGGCAAAAAATAACTCAAAGGCCCAGGCGCTTTATTTGTCCTCCTGTGCAAAAATCACGCACGGGAGGGAGGCGGGCCTACATAACGGCACTAAGCTCGCTTAGCGCCATTATTTAATGTCTGGGTCAGGGAAGGCGTTAGGGTATCTGTGGGCCTATTTCCATGGTGGAACACCATGGATTAAGCCCACAGGTGCCTGCCCCAGGGACACCCCCACCCACACCAGAGGGACAGCGGAGGATGGGGGACCCCATCCCAGGTAAGTAGAGGTAAGTACAGGTAAGTAAATTATTATTTTTTCTAAAGTGCCATAGGGGGGCCTAACTTGGGCCTCCCTACACGGCATTGTGCCCAATGGCCATGCTCAAGGGACTTAAGTCCCCTTAGCATGGCAACTGGGCTGGGGGAATGACTCCTGTCTTTACTGAGACAGGTGTCATGTCCCAGGGGGTTGTGCATCTAACAATGGCGCTAGTCAGGTTAGAGTCATTATTTTGACTCTAACCTGATTAGCACCATTCTTTCACGCACAACCTCCAGTTTTCCCTACCCGGTTAGCATCATGTAGTTTGGCGCTAACCGGGCCTTAGCGCTGGCTTGCGTCATTCCTTAAATATGGCGCCCGGCTGGCGTCCTGGAATGGTGCTAGCCGGCACTATACTTTTTGACACAAACCTGCGTTAACGCTGGTTTGCGTCAAAAAGTATAAATATGGGCCTTATTGCTTTGCCAATATAAACTTTACGTACATTTTTGTTCATAATGGACAGTGATAATTTCCTTCTCATTTTAAAATTTTAATATACATGTATTTATTTGATCAAGTATTTGATCGTTAAGAAATGATAATAAAGATAAATTTAAATAAATCTGTAAAAACAATCATTATTAAAAACCACAAAAAAATAATAACCATACTTTAAAATACAGCCCAATCCCCAACTAACCACTAACAGTAGCAGCAAGCCTAGATCAAAACTAACATATAGTAATTTTGCAATAAGTGAAATGGAGCGAATTCGCCATGCATATAACAAACAGCGTGAAATTGCAAATATAAGCCATTCTATTGTATCAGATTTAAAAATTAAATAAAAAAATACAAATGGCCTCTATTGGGCCTGTAATCAATAGCAGCTTACATACTGGAACAACCTATTTATAGCCTCGGCAAAAAAAAGGAATGTTCCAGAGATTTAAGTGAAGCATTATATACCGGACAAGAATAGGATACCGCATTTGCTTTCCAACTTGGTTTTGTAAGTAGTAAGCCATGGGTTCAGAACATAATCCCAGTACCTTTCTTTTAATATGACTACTAAACCTCATACCATGTTTTGTGGGTAAATAATTTAAGCTCCTCCTTACTCTGTGGACTTTGTACACTGGGCAATGCCTTAATTATATCATCCTTTCGTTTTATGCCATCTGATGTTATACAATGACCTGAATGCTCAGCAGAATTTGTTAATAACATACATTTTTCTAGTAACCCCGTCATGCCGTGATCACTTAAAATTGATAACACTCTTTCCAAAATACAATTGTGTTAATCAATGGATCTGAAAATTTTGTCCTGCACAGCTTATACCCTAAGAACGTCTTTAAACAAGCAATTCATCATTTTCTGAAAAACAGTAGCGCTGGACGCTAATCCGAATGGTAAACCCCAGTATTTAAATGCTCCAAAAGGAGTCACAAATGTAGTGAGTAATTACGATTCCTTCTTCAAAGGCACCTGATAGAATGATGCCTTGAGGTCAATATTACTAAAATACTTCACTCCACCTAGGGTTGTTAATACCTCTTGTATCTTAGGTACCGGATGACAGTCCACAACTATATTGTTATTTAAAGAATGCACATCGGCACATGAGCGGGTATTACCATCTTCCTTTTTTGCTACAGCTACAGCACTCACCCATTCTGCCGCATTTACTGATTCAATTATTCCATCCGCACATGGTTTATCCATGTGTTTTCCTAATCCTCTCCTTTTTATAAAGGTACATTGTGTACTTTGTATGTCACCAGCACAGCTTTATGTTTTAAAACAATTTCGTGTTCACATTTTTTTTACAAGACCACTCTTATCAGCAAACACTTGGGGATATTTGTTCAATATATCATCCACTTTTTCATACTTTTGCTCCACCAACATAATAGGAACTCTAGTACCCGGCCTTAACACAATCCCCAATCTTCCTTGATCAATCCACCCCATAATATCTTTGCCTTTCACAGCTACATAAATCTTGGGTCAAATCATTCTGTCACTAATGTGTAATTTATCTTCAAAACACCATAAGGTTTCAAACTCGGAGTCTCCATAGGCCACTGCTTTAATGTCAGTTCTATTGAGTTTCATGTTTTTCCAAAAGGCCTTACACATTTCTTTGGACAAGATAGTCACAGGTGAACCGGAATCAACCATAACTTCTAAACTAACATCACCAAACCTCACATTGCAGTACGGCCCATTTTTTCTAGCAGCGTCATCCGCATCCTGGTTCACATCCACTGTCAAAATAGTAGTTGTTGTAATGTTTCCAATTTCCTGTTGACACACAACTTACTTTAACATCGTTTTTCAAACACTTTCATAAAGTGACCCACTTTATTGCATTATTTTCCTTGTACTGGGCACTTTACTCTATTTCCCATATGATAACGTGAACCACATCTAAAACATGTTCCACTGTGTAACACAAAACTGTTGCTTTTACCTTCCTCTTTTATGTTTTTTTTAACTACATTTACGTTCATACTTTGTGGTTTGTCACACCCACCAGCATCTTCCAATAATTTCACAGATGGAACAGAACATTCAATTCCCTTCGCAGTTTTTATTGTTACTTCCAATGTAGGATTGTACAGCATAATATATGCTCTTGAACTTTCTTAATGTAACAATTGAATACAATTTTGGTCTCTAATATATTGATCAACTGCATTATCAAACATGCAAGTACTGGCTAATATTCGAAGAGCAGCTACATATTGGTCAATAGATGATCCAGCATTCTGCTTGTGAGAATAAAAGTTAAAACGCTCTAGAACAATACTAGGTTCCTCCGAAAAATGTTGCACCAGTCGTTTCTCAGCTTCAATTAAAACACTGCATACCACGGCAGTATCCCCTGAGGCACTAGGAAGTCCTATCTCAGGTAAATGGTCGAACACTTTCTGGCACTCATTACCTAAGCAATTCAATAATAAAGCAAACTTCCTCACTAGAGGATAGCCTTCAGCCTCAATGTTAATCAAATAGTTTTGAAATGCTTGAAACCATCTTTTCCACTCTAATATAGGTTTCCCTGGATTAACTAGAAAACATGGAGGTTGCTGTACATGTCCACTATTGGCCATGATGGCTTCTCAATATTAAAGGAGTATAAAACAAAAATTCTTGCAGACAGAAGCTAACAAATGTTGAAATGTTATATTCTTTGCTCAATATATGATACAACCGTATGCTCCATAGTCAAAATTTAAGAAGATGGCTGGACACTTGCATGGAGTTGTTGCTTAGTGACACAGGATGCTTTTGTAAATGTCACAGACGGTGCTGACGCGTCTGGACGCTAGGACACTAAAGTAAAAGTCACGGCCGGTGCTACCTGACACATCTAGACACTTGCCTGGAGTACGCATGTTACAGCCGGTGCTGCTTGACACGTCTGGACACTTGCCTGGAGCACCCACATCACCTCCACTTCATTAAAGTAGAAATGCAGAATCCTTTACCGTTCCTCCAAAGCCGTTGGACTGTACCATCGTCTTTGTGAGGAACCTGTTTGAGCCCCTAAACCCGATCAGAGGCACAACTAAAAATGGATTTAATCTTTGATAATAATTGCATCGAAGAATGAGAACAGTATAGGAATCCTCCTAAGCCACAGGCTGTGGTTTAGTTATTTTGTAGCCTCAAAAAAACAGACACCTTGCTGAAGTTGGCCCCTGATCTGATATCCTTATTGGGGCTGAGTCCAGAACCAGCACCACTGGACCGTGGGTTGAGCCATGCGTCGCACTAATAGAAGGGCCTGAGATAAGGTGTTGAGGGTTGGCCTGAAACTGACAGAGGGCCAGACTAAGGCCAAAAGAGATCAGTTGGTGCTGGGCAAGAACCTGCCAACAGAGGTCCCGCTGAGGGCCATGATGGCACGTGACAGAGACCCCAAAACATCCAAAATAATAGCAGTGTTGCCTCCTTAAAGGCCTCAATCTGCTGTGGAGTCAAAAATGGCCCAGGGAATGTGGGGCATATCTGTATGTATGGCATGTATGTATGTATGTATGTATGTATGGAGGTATTTGTAGAGCGCATTCCGGCCCGGGGGCATCGAAGCGCTGACTAAGGGAGAGTGGCAATGTCAAAGAAAGAAATCAGACAATTATCGAGGAAACAGCCAAGTCTTGACCCATTTCCTAAAGATCAGATAGTTATGCTCTTTCCTCAGCTCCAGCGGAAGAGAATTCCAAGTCCTCGCAGCCGCTATAGTGAAGGCTTTATCCCCCCACTTCACCTTCTTAGTGCGTGGCACCTGGATGTGAAAGGTTTTGGCCGACCGCAGCAACCGTGTGGGTCGGTGCCAATGAAGTTTAGTAGTAAGATACCTGGGCCCAATCCCGTGCACGGCTTTATGGGAAATACAGAGCGCCTTAAAGGATATCCGTTGGGCTATTGGAAGCCAATGAAGATTTTTAAGGCTTTCTTTAGCAGAGGCAGATCGTGGCAGATTCAGAATTAGTCTAGCAGCTGTGTTCTGTATCAGCTGCAGTCTTTTAAGAGATTTTTTTATCCAAGTTAAGCAGAAGGGCATTACCATAGTCCAATCTGGATCCGACCAACGCCAAAGTAGCCGTCACTCTCCATTCTTTAGTTAGAAAAGGGAAAATTTTCTTCAGCTTCCTCAACGTCCACAAGCAGGTTTTTACAGTCAGATTAACTTGCGGTTGGAAAGACAAATGATCGTCGAAAAGAAATCCTAGGTTTCTGGATGTGGAACCCGGTAGGGGCAGAGTGCCGCACTCTTTAGGCCACCAACTAGGGGACCATAGTGCTTTACTTGTCCCAAAACAGAGAACTTCTGTCTTCTCACAGTTCAATTTCAGCCAGTTGGCCTTCATCCAACTGCTTACCGCTGACATACAGGTGTTAAACCGAGCCGCGACTATCTCCCCATCATTGTTGATAGGAATAATAATCTGCGTGTCGTCTGTATATAAGGTGGGGGTGAAACCAAAAGAACGTATGTATAAGTTCTGCCAGAGGGGCCACATAAACATTAAACAAAGTGGGGCTAAGTGAGGATCCCTGAGGGACCCCACAGGGCAGAAGGTAGGCCGGGGACCTAAAGTCTCCGTAACTTACGGTAGACCACCTGTCCGTGAGGAAGGACTCGAGCAGCTTCAGAGCCTGGTCCCTGATCCCCATATAATGTAGGCATTCTAACAGGATGTGGGGGGCAATGGTGTCAAATGCCGCAGAAAGGTCTAGTAGAACCAGCACAACACCCTGTCCCTCATCAACCAACCTCCGAATATTATCAGATGAGGAGATGAGGGCCGATTCCGTGCTATGGAATTTCCTAAATTCATGTTGAGACGTATCAAAACCCTCTGAAACTGACAGAAAATTGACCAGTTCTTTGTTGATAAATTTCTCTGCTTCAATCTCAGAATCTGGTCTAAATTAGCTGACAATTAAATTGGACAACAACATCAGAGCCAGAGCTTTCAAGTGCCCCACCTATCAGAATCCCAATCAACCAGCACCAGCACCAGGTAAATGAATACACTCAGACAAATCTGTGCCATCTCTGCATACCCTGCCAAGTGGGGACTTGGCTGCAGACCAGGGAACACTTAACATTACTGTTATTTGACTTGCCAGTAGCTTTTGACACAGTCACTAGCCCAAAGGTTAAATCATACTGGAACAAACCACTTCAATTGGTAACATCTCTTTTTAAAGGCAAGCCTCAAATTGTCTTGATACCACCATTCAAATTGTGACCCTGCATCACTTCAGTAGTGCTTGCTGTAGCTCAAATATCAAGACTATACTCTTCAACATTTCCTCAGCACACCTTCTTGTACCTTAGCTGCTACAATTATTCTCATGACATGCAGATTATCCTTGAACATGCACAGGTCAACACTTCAATACTCTGCAAATGCCTACCAACAATAGTTGCTAAGAAATCACCTCAAATTCAACTTCCAAGAAAGTGAAGTACTCATCTGCGGCTCATTGAATAGCTATAACCCTATATCACTTTGTACCTGGGAACTAGGGCATCCACATACCAAATCAACCAGTCATAAAACCTGAAGTGATTATGGACTCCAAACTCTCACTTCAATCCCAAGTGAAAAAATTAACAACAGACATATTTTACACAATGTACCTTTGACAGTGGCTTTACCACTATCTGGGGCTCTCACACAGGATTTAAGCATCCACAGTGAAATCAACTCTGGATTATGAAAATGTATCTATATTGGACTATGTATCAGTCTCACTGCGACACTACAAAGAAAACTACATACTGCAACTAGACAAGTCACCAATTGCTACAGATGGGAAACTACCCCCTGCCCTCTAAAAACTACAATGGCTACAAGTAGTTAGAAGAATATCTTTTGAGGCAAGCCACAGGCTTGGAGCCAACTTCTTACAATCGGAATTTAGACAATACAACCAAAAGAGAAACATGAAATCAAGAAAGGCCCCATTCCTGATAATTCTTTAAGTAGGACAGGCAGTAGTTGTTGTAAATACCGACATGCAAATTATGGTGTAAACTGCCAAAGAATATCCAATCGAATATCCAACCGACATGCAAATTATGGTGTAAACTGCCAAAGAATATCCAATCTGGTAACAATCACTTTCAGATCAGAATAGACAAACTGTTGTAGTTTTTCCCATAGTCAGGCTTTAACAGCCTTAAAGCCACAACCCTGCTTAGTCTGCCATTTCTGTATATGTTGCTAAAGCAACGTATCCTTACACTTCTTTCACTCTAAACATGCAAATGTCACGCTTAGGTACAGAGCACACTCTGGATAGCTCAAATGCTACCAATACTCAACAATAATATTGATACCACCACCAATATCAAATACATGTGCCTTTGAATCAGAAGTGTTGGACCCTGGTGTACAACATGCTTCACAACCTCAACAAGAGTTTGGAAGGTCATATGAAATGCTCCAGTCCAATACAATGTATATTACAAAGGTTCCCCATAACCAATCTGCACCTAAACTGGTGCAGATGCGGGATCCCAAAGTAATGGTTCAATCCACAGGATACAATGTAGCTAGTACTCTCATATATTCCTCAATGACAGACGGGCAATTTTAATTAGCATTTCAGCAGATCCAGCTGCCCGAAGTCCGCTCTTGAACCTACTCACCTCACCAAAGATTGTGAGGGAAAAATTCACCATCCTTGCCTCAACTTACTTATGGGCTTGGGGGATATGCTCACAACCAGCCACAGCCATCCTCACACCTACTCCCACAAATGCCATCCTGGGTCAATACACCCACAATCATACATCCATACAACCAACATCAAATGGCTACAAGCAAACCATTATATCTACCAATAATCTACTGTGCCAAGACACCAAGGCCCATATTTATACTTTTTTAGCACTGCTTTTGTGTCATTTTTTGATGTCAAAGCAGCGCAAACTTACAAAATACAATTATATTTTGTACATTTGCGCTGCTTTTGCGTAAAAAAAATATGCAAATGCAGTGCTAAAAAAGTTTAAATATGGGCCCAAATATCATACTTCAACACATTAAATGTTATATGCCAACAAACCCATTTTCATATTTAAAAAGAACACACACTATTATATGCCAATACACCAATGCCATGTTCACACAACGAAACTCATAAACCAGACCCAAAATATACCACAACACAACTAGAACTGTATTTTAATTCAACCAGCATCATACTCCAACACATTCATCATCATTCAACCACTCAACCACCATCATGGGCCACCACACTCACTGCTCATTCAAACATTATATACCACTACATCCACCTTCATAAGACAACACACTCACCATCAAATGCCAACGCACCCAACTTGGTATGTTCCCACAAGCAACATCACATTACGCAAACACACACACTATCACATATCAACACAACCAGTTTCATAGTTCACCACAACTCATTATACAAGAACATGCTCACCATCACTTGGCAACATATCTATCATTATACATCCACACAACAAACATTATATGCTACATACTAACCATCATGCATCTCCATTCATCAAATACAAATCTCCCGTCAACATGAAATAGACCTGTTCAGAATGGTACGACTTGCATGGATCCCAGAATACCCTGCATACCTCAAACATTGGCTAAAATAATTTATTTTCCTCACATTTCTGTGAAGGAAAATGTTCGCATCACTGGAGATTCACAAAATTCCCAACACCCAAGGTTCCTACGCTTCTCTGCATAAAACTGTGCCACAGCTGTGAAAAGCCAGAAAAACAATGCAGAGACATCAAACTGTCACCATGATAACTGACCCATTTTGCCAATGTGATATGTAATTCTTTGCACTCTGGGAAAACAACAAAGGAAAGCGGTGCGCAAGGTATGGGGCAATCCATTGTAGAACAGCATTCCAGTAGCAGAACAAGAAGGACTCATTTGTGTGAACAGTGCTTTTGATGTCATTGTATACGGCAAGCAAGGTGACAAAGATGAGATCCAGTTAATCCAGTTTTGTAACCAAAAGAGAAGACAGTTCCTTAAAGTTGTTTGACAACACTCCTGATTCCAATGAGCGACTGATGGCAATTCTGGTTGGGGTGGAAGCTGAACTACTAAGAAGGTTGTTCTTGAGAATGCACACCTGCTCTAGAACTGCTGTACCAAAAGCCTTGACGAGTTTAGTTAAATCATTAGACGAAAGCGGGTTGAAAAAAAGAGTTGTCCTGGTGTTTGGCTGTGTAAAAAATATCGTAGGTAACATGGGTGTTTTATTCCTTATTGTTTTTTTCTGGTCTTTCATATTCGAGCTGAAAAGATTTTCTAATGTATCAATTAGTTCTAGAGAGTGGTTGATGCCAGACATGCACATTTAGTATTCTGAGGTATGGCAGGAGTAATGAAGCCTTTTTTGGCTTTTTGATATCAGTTTTATGCAGGACCACTTAAAGAAAGAAATAAATGTCTGAAAATCACAAGACACTCAAAATGATTTTTGAAAAATACTTGGGATACACTTAGAAAGTCGTGAGAGGAAGGAAAGGATTTCCTCTTTTGAAGTGGTCAACAACAGATTTCAAACTAATGGCTTCAAAGCTGCAGCCAATGGTAGAATTGTTGAGTTCTAATCGCCCCAAGCATATGACCTCTTATATTCCTGTTATTCAAGAGACACTTAGAGCAGCTGATGAACCACATGTCCCATCTCAGGATATTTCAAAATCCACTTGAAAACTGAGAAAAGTCAGAAAACTGAAGTACTGCACTTGCTATCTGGATTCAGCCACAAATCCAAAAGCTTGCAGATTAGTTTTGAGAAATGTCTAAACTATTCCCATTATATAAATGTTAGTCAAGTCTTTGAGAAATATAATTATTTGGTTAGATAGTTCACACCCTTAAACAAACTTAAGTAGTTCTTTTTTTTTTTTATTGGCGAGAAGAGAAATGTCCATTTACTCCAGGGGCCCCCCCTAACCATATACAATAATCTGTACAATAATACTATTGTACTATAACAATGGTGTAATGATGCAGGGTGGTCTCATGGGAGACCCCTGCGTTTGTGAGCCCAAATGGTTGACTCCAGTGTACGCTGGAGAAGTTAATAAAAGTAGTGTTGGGCGTGGCTAGTTAGTCAAATTGGACTGCCACGTGCATCCTGTGTTGGCGTCCGTCTTTGCTGCCTCTTACCCAGCCTCGGCGCTTTGAGAGCCACGCTACGCCACACCAGCATATTGTCGACGAGGTGGGTGTGCAGACCCTGCCGGCCCCAAGCGGAAGCATCGGAGCTGTCTTGCATCTTCCCACGAAGCCACGCAGCTCTGGAAGGAAAACAGGCCCAGCCATCCCACCTTTCCCAATATCGGATACGTGGCTCAGCAACAATTCCCACCACCCACAACCAGAGAGAGTGAGAAGGACACTCATTTGCTGTTCTGGGAGAGTTAGACCATGCGGCTCCACAGTCCATTAACAGGTGGGTGGTGCGGTCCACGACAATGTTGCCCAACTGGGGAGGAAAGATGAAGGAAGTGCCCCCACACCTCACACAGTGCCTTGCAAATGCTAATAGGACCCCTTGCCTCGGATATAGACACTGAGGGGGTGCAGTGAGAGTGCACATAGATATATACAATGTGCAGCTGAAGAACTCTCAGACTGGTGGCTGTCCCAACTCCAGTCAGGACAGTGCTCGTGCCGCGACCGGACAACACACTGGAGTGCCCCATTAGATTAATCTATAAGCTGAGGTAAAGAACTAATACTACACCATCATGGTTATCATCCCAGCCATTGAACAATTCACAGTTGATGGACCACCCTCTGCGCTTCCACCAAAATGTAAGGACTGAGTGGAGCACCTTCAGTTCTACTTTGAAGGGGCAGACATTCCCGCAGAGCACCGGAGAGAATTACTATTACATTTAGGTGGGAAAGACATTCATAAGATATATAAGACGCTGACAGAAGAAGCGCCAAAATCATTTGCCACCCTGCAAAGAGCCCTAAACAACCATTTAGAACTCATGGCGAACAACAACTATGAGGGATTAATATTCCTCCAAGGTTGTCAAGAACCCGTAGAGTCTCTAGATACATTTTACAGGCGGATAATAGAACTGGCATGCACATGTGGGTTTGCAGACAAGCAAGAAGAAACATGGGGGCAGATCATACAAGGGTGCTCATCCACAAAGTTATAGGAAATGATTCGCCAAGAGTCCGGAAAGTCGCTATCTAGCATCCTGACCTTAGAGAGGTCAAAGCAGCTTTCAAACGTCAGAGTGTAACATATGAAGCAACACTCCATAGGCCATAGGCCAATCAAGACAGAACTGGTCAGCGTAGTCCGGGCCTGCCCAAATACAATACCAAAGAAAGGACCTACCGATAGACACAAGGAGTGTGGATACTGTGGGGGACTGTTTCACCAATTAAACGACTGCCCAGAAAAAGGACGGCACAGTGCCACATGTGGAAAATACAACCACTTTGCAAAGGTCTGCCGATCTTTGAAGTCCAAGGCACAGAAAGAAGTTGTTCAAACAGTCTCCGGAGACGCTGAAGGACCAGAAGATATAGACGACGAGATGGACAACTATGTGGTTCACACCGTTTTTGCTAAATGAGCGGTATCTTAAACATGCCGTCCACTTCCGAGGTGTCAAATCAAAGTGGGCAGCCAACAACTCACAGCCACTATTGAAACCAGTGCATCCACTGAACTAATGTCAGAAGATACTCATTCCTCCCTGAAGGAAGTCCCAACACTAACTAAGGCCAAAGTTTGTGTGTTTGCTTTTGGCCAACGGAACCAATTCCCCTACTACGGTGTTTTCAGAAATCAATATCCCATTAAAACAATGAGACTAAAGCACTAGTCTATGTCGCCAAAGGTGGTGCATGCATGCTAATCAGCGGGCAAACAGCTGAAGTGCTAGGGCTGATATCATCCACCGTAAGAGTGCAAGAAGAAGGAATAACAAACCTTATGAGAGAATATAAAGATGTGTTCAATGGCATTGGCTGCCTTAAAGGAAATTACGTCAGGCTCCACATTGAGAAGTCAATCCACCCCATTGCCCTGTGGCATTGACACATCGCTTTTCATCTCAGGCCAAAGGTGAATGAAGAGTTGCTCAAACTGGAGAAAGCGGGCATTGATGAAAAGGTTTCAGGACCGACACCCTGGGTTCCCCATTCGTCATCATCAGAAAACCCAAACAGGCCGGAGAAGTCCACATCTGTGTAGATATGAGACTGCCCACCTGACACCCACAGTCGATTACATCCTCAATGAGCTCACAGGAGCTCAATGGTTCTTCAAAGTCAACTTGCGATCCGGATCTCATCAGCTGCCGCTCCACAAAGACTCACCCTACATCATGACTTTATCGACTCACTTAGGGTTGCAATGCTACCGTTGCCTTAATTTTGGAATCTCGAGTGCTGCAGAAACCTTCTAGAACACCATACTCCCGGGAGTCCTATACGTCAGTGATGATATACAAGTGTATGCAAAGTCCCTGTCAGGACACCACAATCACCTGCAGATGATTTGTGATTCAGGCTTTATGCTACATCAGGAAAAATTTGAGTTTCTAAAACAGAAGATACGTTTCTTCGGATAAACCTTCTTAGCCTATCGGATTGCACCAAACCCAGTCTAGGTGAAGGATGTACAAATCGCCCCCACCCCCAACAACATTTTGGAAGTCAGACGCTTCCTAGGAATGGTCAACTTCTGCGGGCGTTGTAGGAAAGTACCCTATTTTGGCATGGTTAACCCCCCCATTTTTGCCTACTATCAGTGTGTTTAGATTGTTTTCACTGGGATCCTGCTAACCAGTACCCCAGTGATTCTGCTTTCCCCCTCCAAATTTGGTTACTTGGACCTTTGTGCACTCCAGAACTGGCATACTGGTGTCCCCATATAACTCTCTAGTATATGATACTTAGGTACCCAGGGGTCCCCATGAGCTGCAGCATGTATTATGCCACCCATGGCAGCCCATGCAAAATGTGTCTGCAGGCCTGCCATTGCAACCTTCTGAAAAGGTGCATGCACCCTTCAAACACAGGTTACTACACCACGTCAGTGTACATCACCCCTATGGCAGGCCCTTCCAGCCCAAAGGGCAGGGTGAGGGTCCCTGTGTGTGAGGGAACTCCTGCATGAGCAGAGGTACACCTACGAACTCCAGCTCCATTGTACTGGACTTTGTAAGTGCAGGGAGGCCATTTTACCCTTGTACTGGACACAGGGCACTACCTGTCTTCAGCTACATAATGGTATCTCTGAACCTGGGCATGATTGGTATCCAATATGTTGTAATCATACCCCAATACTAATGACAGTATTGGTTGTATGATTCCATGCACTCTGGGGGCTCCTTAGAGGACCCCCCAGTATTGCTCCTCCCAGTGTTTTCTAGGCAGCCAGTGCTGCTGGAGCCCTTCAGACAGGTTTCTGCCCTCCTGCTGCTTGACCAGCCCATTCAGGAGAAGGCAGACCAAAGGATTTCCTGTGGGAGACGGAGGCAACACCCTCTCCCTTGGAACTAGGTATTACAAGGCTTGGGAGGGGTAGCCTCCCCAAGCCACCGATTTGCTCTGAAGGGCACATTTGGTGCCCTTCTTGCATAAACTGGTTTGCACCAGCTCAGGGACCCCTGGTCTTGTTTTGACACGAAACTGGACAAAGGAAAGGGCAGTGACCACTCCCCTGTCCATCACCACCCAGGGGTGGTGCCCAGAGCTCCTCCAGGTGGCCACTTGTTTCTGCCATCTTGAAACCAAGATGTGCAGAGGCCCCTGGGAGCATCTCAGTGGCCAGGTCAGGCAGGTGACATCAGAGACCCCACCTGACAGGTGGTCACTGTGCAAGGTGACCAAACCCCCTTTTAGGGCTATTTAGGACTCCCTCGCGGGTGGGTCTCCAGATTCAACATGCATGACTCCACCAGGACTCCTCTGCATCGTTTACTTCTGTTCCTGGCCACTGGAACTGCAACTGGACACTTCAGGAACCAACAGATGACCTCGTCTTCCAACATTGTTTCTCCGGCTCCTTCCAGCAACTGCAAGATTTCCCCACCTGTGCATTCTCTGGGGTCAGCAAGACATCAGCTGCACCAAGAAGCAGGAAGGAATCTCCCTTAGAGTGAAGGAGTCACCTGCATCTGCAGGCACCTACAGCAATGACATCCAGCTGTGTGGATCTGCTCTCCTCTGAGCAGCATGGATCCTGCATCACAGGTAGTAGTTTGGAGTGGTCCCCTTGGTCCTCTATGCCTGCTAGCCAACTTGGGAGATGGTGAGTCCTTGCCTTTCCCTGCATGACAGTACCCCCGTGCACTGGGATTATTGCAGCAACCAAGGCTTGTTGTCTCCTGCTCCAAGGGATCTTCAGGCTCCGAGTAGCCCCAACCTCCAGCACTTCATCCTTCCAAGGACAGTCTCTGTTCTGCTGCTCCAGTGACGTGGAACTCCTCTCCAGGTGTGCTGATTGGGCCTCAATGCAACTTACTCTGCCTTCTGCCAGTGGGTTGCCTGTGGGGCCTGCGACTGGTTCGGCTGGCTCTCCCGACTGCTGAGGGTCAGCCCGGACTCCCCTCCATGGGTTGAGTCTCCTGGACCTTGCTGGTCCTCTTCAGCCGTGCAATTCTTCTTTTGCCTCCTCTTGCATTGCCAAGGCTTACTGGTGGTTCTCCTAGCCACTGACCATCTGCGACTTGCAGGCCAACGTGGGACACCATCTGCACCACTCTAATGACTCCTCTGCGGCTCCTGTACTCCACAACTGGTCTCCTTCATCCCCTAGTCGACCCAGATCTTCATCCACATAAGGTTGGGTAGTGGCTCCTGCCCCGACTGGACACTCCGTCGTGGAATGGACTCTGCCCCCTTCTTTTGCTTGTCCTCTTCTTCCAGAATCCACCTTAGGCTTCATCTGGTCTGGTCATGTACATGCACAATCCATTTTCTAAGTCAACTTGTTAGTCCTTGGGAAGACCAGGTACTTACCTTTGCACTCCTGGCCGCTTGGGGTCACTTAGGTATTCACCTCTTGGGGTCTCGAGTTCTTCCAGCTCCCCTCTAATGACTCCATATCCTTGGGTGGGGGATTTCACTTCGCATTCCACTATTTTAGTATATGGGCTTGGCCCTCCCCTAGGGCCCTATTTTTTTTTTTTTACAGTTTTTGCCAATGCTTGTTGTTTCTATGCTAATTTCTAATTGCTATTGTGTATATATATATAGTATAAGTAATCCAGGGTAGTGTTACTGTAATAAAGTACCTTTATTACAGTAACACTGTGTGGTTCCTTTCATGTGTGTTAAGTTACTATGGGCCAGATGTAGTAACCGTTTTGCATGGCACAAACTGCGAAAATCGCAGTTTGCGCCATGCAAAACGGCCATCGCGATGCACATTCCCATTTTGAGAGTCGGTACCGACTCACAAAATGGAAATGCGACTCACAAATAGGAAAGGGTGTTGCCTTCCTATTTGCGACTCGCACCGCGATGCAGAATTGCTTTGTGACCGCGAACGTGGTCGCAAAGCAATTCGCAGTTACCATCAGTGTCACACTGGTGGTAAGCAAATTCGCAAAAGGGAAGGGGTCCCCATGGGACCCCTTCCCCTTTGTGAATGTCGCTATAAATGTTTTTTCAGAGCAGGCAGTGGTCCAATGGACCACTGCCTGCTCTGAAAAAACGAAACCAAATGGTTTCGTTATTTTTTTGTATTGCAACTCGTTTTCCTTTAAGGAAAACGGGCTGAAATAAAAAATAAAAAAAACTGCTTTATTGAAAAAGCAGTCACAGATATGGAGGTCTGCTGTCTCCAGCAAGCCACCATCCATGTGAGTGCAGGGAATCTCAATGGGGTCGCAAAATGCGACCCACCTCATTAATATTAATGAGGTGGGTCTTTGCGACCCCCTCGAGATTCGCAGAAGGTGTCTGAGACACCATTCTGCATACGATTTTGCGAATCGGAAATTGTGAGTCGCACCGACTCGCAATTTCCGATTCGCAAAATCTTTTTTTGCTACATCTGGCCCTATGTGACTATTGTGGTATTGCGTAAGTTTTGCATATTTCCTAGATAAGTCTTGGCTGCTCATCCACAGCTACCTCTAGAGAGCACTTGCTTCCTAGACACTGTCTTCATTCACTAAAGTGGGGTTGCCTGGACCTGGTATAGGGTGCCAACACCATAGGTGTCCACCACACACCAGGCCAGCTTCATACATGCGTTTCATTCCTGACCTTACTGACCTCACTCAACCCTTAAGGGAACTTACTAAAGCTTCCACCACGTAGACCTGGGGCCCAGCAGAAGAAGAAGCATTTCAATGGATCAAAGATGTGCTGTCGGAGAGCACCACACTATCATACTTAGATCCCGCCAAGCCAACAACCATTGCTGCAGGCGCCAGCCCAAAAGGGCTTTGAGCTGTACTTATTCAACAACAATCTCAAAGCAACTGGCCCCAGTTCCCTATGCCAGCCGTTCACCTACCGACACTGAGCACCGATACTCCTAAGTAGAGCGAGAGGCCATCGCCATACAGTGGGCCTGCAGGCACTTTCACTTATATGTGTATGCCAGTCCGTTTGTCGTCATGACTAACCACAAACTCCTGATACCATTATTCAGTGGCTCAGTGTTCAAACCGCCTCCTCGCATCAAAAAATGGATGCTGCAGTAACAAGAATATGACTGCCACATAGAGTATCGACCAGAGTCAAAAGAACAAGTTACTTACCTTCGGTAACACCTTTTCTGGTGGATACACTAGCTACCTGTGGATTCCTCAGCTAATGAATTCTCAGAATGCGCCAGCATTCAATGGAAATTTTCTTCCCAGCTCTGATATCGACGAGGACGTCACAATTGCCCGACTTCCACGCGACGTCGTCTGACGTCATCGAGGCAATAAGAGGTCCTCGCCGGCATGCTGACGTCATTTAAAAAAAACAATTACGTTCCTTCAAGGCGAATAGGTGACTACCGACTATACATACCTGACATAAATACATTAGACCTTTAATAAAATAGAAACATTAAAATATAAAATCTATTTAAAAAGCACATATATGTAGACATAAAAAGCAGATTTATGTACACTTATCTACAAATATCATCATATATATATATATATATATATATATACAGGGAGTGCAGAATTATTAGGCAAATGAGTATTTTGACCACATCATCCTCTTTATGCATGTTGTCTTACTCCAAGCTGTATAGGCTCGAAAGCCTACTACCAATTAAGCATATTAGGTGATGTGCATCTCGGTAATGAGAAGGGGTGTGGTCTAATGACATCAACACCCTATATCAGGTGTGCATAATTATTAGGCAACTTCCTTTCCTTTGGCAAAATGGGTCAAAAGAAGGACTTGACAGGCTCAGAAAAGTCAAAAATAGTGAGATATCTTGCAGAGGGATGCAGCACTCTTAAAATTGCAAAGCTTCTGAAGCGTGATCATCGAACAATCAAGCGTTTCATTCAAAATAGTCAACAGGGTCGCAAGAAGCGTGTGGAAAAACCAAGGCGCAAAATAACTGCCCATGAACTGAGAAAAGTCAAGCGTGCAGCTGCCACGATGCTACTTGCCACCAGTTTGGCCATATTTCAGAGCTGCAACATCACTGGAGTGCCCAAAAGCACAAGGTGTGCAATACTCAGAGACATGGCCAAGGTAAGAAAGGCTGAAAGACGACCACCACTGAACAAGACACACAAGCTGAAACGTCAAGACTGGGCCAAGAAATATCTCAAGACTGATTTTTCTAAGGTTTTATGGACTGATGAAATGAGAGTGAGTCTTGATGGGCCAGACGGATGGGCCCGTGGCTGGATTGGTAAAGGGCAGAGAGCTCCAGTCCGACTCAGACGCCAGCAAGGTGGAGGTGGAGTACTGGTTTGGGCTGGTATCATCAAAGATGAGCTTGTGGGGCCTTTTCGGGTTGAGGATGGAGTCAAGCTCAACTCCCAGTCCTACTGCCAGTTCCTGTAAGACACCTTCTTCAAGCAGTGGTACAGGAAGAAGTCTGCATCCTTCAAGAAAAACATGATTTTCATGCAGGACAATGCTCCATCACACACGTCCAAGTACTCCACAGCGTGGCTGGCAAGAAAGGGTATAAAAGAAGGAAATCTAATGACATGGCCTCCTTGTTCACCTGATCTGAACCCCATTGAGAACCTGTGGTCCATCATCAAATGTGAGATTTACAAGGAGGGAAAACAGTACACCTCTCTGAACAGTGTCTGGGAGGCTGTGGTTACTGCTGCACGCAATGTTGATGGTGAACAGATCAAAACACTGACAGAATCCATGGATGGCAGGCTTTTGAGTGTCCTTGCAAAGAAAGGTGGCTATATTGGTCACTGATTTGTTTTTGTTTTGTTTTTGAATGTCAGAAATGTATATTTGTGAATGTTGAGATGTTATATTGGTTTCACTGGTAATAATAAATAATTGAAATGGGTATATATTTGTTTTTTGTTAAGTTGCCTAATAATTATGCACAGTAATAGTCACCTGCACACACAGATATCCCCCTAACATAGCTAAAACTAAAAACAAACTAAAAACTACTTCCAAAAATATTCAGCTTTGATATTAATGAGTTTTTTGGGTTCATTGAGAACATGGTTGTTGTTCAATAATAAAATTAATCCTCAAAAATACAACTTGCCTAATAATTCTGCACTCCCTGTACATACATACATACATATACATACACACCTCTTTACATATATACACACCCTAGGATATCTTGGTAAGACCAACCAGGCAATGGGGAGGCGGGTGGGACCATGAAGTAGCTAGTGTATCCACCAGAAAAGGCTTTACCAAAGGTAAGTAACTTGTTCTTCTGATGGATACAACTACCTGTGGCTTCCTCACCTACTGAATAGAGTCCCAAAGAAGTACCGCACTCGGTGGCGGGTGCCTGAATAGTCACACCAAGAAATCCTGCAGCACGGACCGTGCAAAATGGCCATCCTCCTAACCTCCGAATCCAAGCAATAATGCTTCGCAAAAGTATGGAGGGAAAACCAAGTTTTGGCCTTACAAATCTCAGTCACAGGAACACCTCTAGCCAAAGCCGATTTAGGCCTGGTGTAATGGGCTCTAATTCCAGCAGGAGGAACCTTCTTTGCCAAAGAATAACACATTTTAATGCAAAGAATGACCCACCTGGATAGTGTTCTCTTGTGGATCGCCTTGCCCTTCCTCTTCCCCTGGAAGCCAAAGAAGAGCTGATCTTCCACTCTGAACTTTTTTATTCTGTCAACATAGAAGCTTAAAGCTCTTTTAGGGTCAAGCCGATGAAGCCTTTCCTCCTCTTTCGATGGATGGGGAGGAGGATAAAAGGACGAGAGCGTAATGGACTGCCCTAAATGGTAGGGTGTAACAACCTTCGGAAGGAAAGCCGCCCTGGTCATCAGTACCACTTTGTCCACATGAAAGGAAGTGAAAGGGGGTTTTACGCTAAGCGCTTGCAGTTCCCTCAATTGCCTAGCTGATGTGATGGCTACAAGAAAAACAGTTTTTAACACCAAAAACCTTAAGGGGCATGAATGTAAAGGCTCAAACGGTGAACCCATCAAGAATGTGAGTACCAAATTCAGATCCCGTTGAGTCATAATAAAGGGAGAGGGAGGGAACTTATTAGTAAGACCTTTCAAGAACCTTACAACTATAAGGGATTTAAAAAACGAGGGTTGATCAGCAAGCCACAGAAAGGCCGACAGCGCCGACAAATAGCCCTTAACAGTAGCAACTGCACAACCCCTCTGCGCCAAGGACAACGCAAATAACAAAATGTCCGACAAATGGGCACGTAAGGGATCAATTTGGTTCTCCCCACACCAAGGCACAAATTTTACCCATCTGCAAGCATAGATTGATTTGGTGGAGTGTCGCATGGCCGATAAAATACCATCCACCACCTCCAGTGGGAGAGAAGAGGAACTCAGATTGCCCCGTTCAATCTCCAGGCATGCAGGTGCAGACTCTGGAGGTGGGGGTGTAGAACATGCCCCTGCGAGAGGAGGTCTGCCCTGTGAGGGAGACGGAGCGGAGGGCACAGTGAGAGTTTGAGAAGGTCCGAGTAACACACCCTTCGTGGCCAATCCGGAGCTATCAAAATAACCTGCGCCCAGTCTTGGCGAATCTTCCTCAAGACCTGAGGAATCAAGGGTATGGGGGGAAACGCATAAAGCAACTGGCCGTGCCAGGACATCTGAAACGCGTCCCCCAACGCCCCTCGCACTGGATACTGGAGGCTGCAGAACGACGGACAGTGCGCGTTCTCCCGAATGGCAAACAGATCTACCTGAGGAAA
This sequence comes from Pleurodeles waltl, assembly GCF_031143425.1. NCBI lineage: Eukaryota > Metazoa > Chordata > Amphibia > Caudata > Salamandridae > Pleurodeles > Pleurodeles waltl. The sequence continues at coordinate 245,323,643 of NC_090449.1, read as the reverse complement.
TCCCCACATTCTGAAGATGTACAGGATCAGGTCCGGATGGAGACGCCACTCGTGATCGGCTGAGAAGTGCCGACTGAGACTGTCCGGTGGTACGTTTTGAACTCCGGCCAGATGGTTCGCTACTATGCAAATCTGATGGTCCTGAGCCCAGGACCAAAGCCGTAGAGCTTCTCTGCAGAGATGGTACGACCCTCCTCCTCCCTGCTTGTTGATGTACCACATCGCAGTAGTGTTGTCCGTCAGGACCTGTATCGACTAACCGCGAAGGGAGGGGAGGAAGGCCTTGAGAGCCAAACGTATTGCCCGCAATTCCAACAGACTGATGTGAAACATCTGTTCCACTGAAGACCAACAACCTATGATCTCCAGGTCCCCCAGATGAGCTCCCCACCCTAAGTGGAAGCATCCGTTATCACTGTGGTCACCGGAGGCGGCAGTGAGAACGGCCTTCCTAGGGAAAGGTTGCCGTCAACAGCCCACCATCGCAAATCTGCTGCTGTGTTTCTGGAGATCGTTATCGACTCCTCGAGATCCCCTTTGTGTTGAAACCACTGCCTGCGGAGGCACCACTGAAGAGCCCTCATGTGCCAGCATGCATGTGTGACCAACAGAATGCATGAGGCGAACAGACTGAGCAGACGAAGGACCTTGAGGACTGGAACAACCACTCCACTTTGAAACATTGGAATCAATGCCTGGATGTCCTAAATCCACTGAGGCGGAGGAAAGGCCCAATTCAACGTAGTGTCCAGTACAGCCCCTATGAACAGGAGGCGTTGAGAGGGCTCCAGGTGAGATTTGGGCACATTTACCGAAAAGCCCAGATCGAACAACAACTGGGTTGTCATCTGCAGGTGACGCAACACAAGCTCTGGAGACCTGGCCTTGATCAACCAATCGTCCAGGTACGGGAATACCGCTATCCCCTTCCTCCTGAGATGCGCTGCAACCACCGCCATCACCTTCGTGAAGACTCAAGGCGCGGAAGCAAGACCAAAAGGAAGGACCGCAAACTGATAGTGTTGCGTCCCCACCACAAACCGGAGATACTTCCTGTGCGACTTGAGAATAGGGATGTGGAAGTAAGCATCCTGGAAGTCGACAGACACCATCCAATCTTCTTCGTTCAACGCCAAAAGTACCTGCGCTAGGGTCAACATTTTGAACTTCTCCTGCTTGAGGGACCAGTTCAAAACCATCAGGTCCAGGATAGGCCTCAACAGACCATCCTTCTTGGGGATCAGGAAATATCTTGAATAACAACCCTGACCCCTTTCCCGCTCTGGAACCAAATCTACTGCACCTTTTGATAATAGGGTTTGACCTTCCTGTTGCAACAACAGGAGATGGTCTTCCGTGCAAAAGGAGGGACGGGGAGGGATGGCAGGAGGAAACTCCCAAAAGGGAAGTGCATAACCTTTCTCCACAATATTGATGACCCAGGAATCCGATGTGGTCAGCTTCCACATGCGGAGAAAAAGAAACAACCTTCCCCCTACAGGAGAAATATGAGAAGGAATGGACGGAGGACTAAGGCTGCTTTCCCTGTTGCACCCCCCCGGAGGAAGAGGAAGAGGCAGGGTGCTGCTGGGTGGCTCCTCTGGTTTGAACTCTACCCCTCCCTCTAAATGACCTATAGGGAAGAGTAGATGGTTGTTTGCCTGCAGACTGGAGTCTCCCCCGAAAGGAAGAGCCTCGACCAAACCCCCTGAACCTTCTAAATAACCTGAACGGGTTTGTGGTAGAAGCCTGCAAACCTAGGGACTTAGCCGTAGCCCTACTCTCTTTGAAGCACTCTAAGGCAGAGTCAGCTTTCGAACCAAATAGTTTATCTCCATCAAATGGCAAGTCTAAAAGAGCTGTTTGCACATCAGAGAAAAAACCAGAAGACCTCAGCCAAGCATGCCTCCTGGTTACAATGGATGTCCCCATCGCTCTAGCCACTGAATCTGCAGTATCTAACCCCGACTGAATGACCTGAGTAGCTGCCGCTTGAGCATCAGCCAAAAGACCCTGCATGTCCCAGGCAAATCTGGCATCTCAGCCTTAGCAGCGTCCATCAAGGCATGAATGTGTCTTCCCAACACACAAGTTGTGTTAGCCAACTTCAGGGCCATACTGCAAGATGAAAATATCTTCTTGGCCGACTGCTCCATCCTTTTCTACTCCCTGTCTGATGGAGCCCCAGGGAACGAACCAGGAGCTGAACGCGAAGAGCATGAAGCCTGAACCACCACACTCTCCGGAGTCGGATGCTTAGAGAGGAACCCCGGATCCCCTGGGGCCACTCAGTACCGCCTCGCCACTGATCTGCTAACCGCCCTTGAAGATACTGGTTTCCTCCAAACCTCAATAATCGGTTCAGTGAGAGCCTCATTAAACGGCAAGAGTGGCTCTGCAGCAGCTGAAGCCGGATGTAAACCCTCTGTGAGGATATTGGTTTTCACCTCAGCTGCAGGTAACAGGAGATCTAAAAAGTCCGCCGCCTTTCTCACCACGGAGTGAAACGAAGCATCCTCCTCAGTGAATTTGCTACTGGATTACGGTAAGGTCCCACAATAAGAGCATATCTTTTCAAGCATCCAATTGCAATAGGTGATACTGTTCATAAATAAGGGCTGCGAGAAGGGATATTGATTTCCCCATTCAAGTTTTATTGTTGAATGATAGACAACTCCAAGTGAAAATTCACAAAAGTGGATCACCGAATAAAGCAGAAGCTCAGCCAACACATGTTTTGCCCCACGTGGCGTATATGCCAGGGCTTTCTCAAGGCTGTAAAAGAGAAGCAACATGAGGCTAAGGGTTGTACTCATTGCCATGATCGAAGAAGAAGAACACCGAAAAGTGAAAACCTAAGGTAAGTGAGGGAGACCACTGACCTCATTCACTGTGCTTAATTTCAAGAGGGATGATATCCCAAGTGACTGGTGATCTGTCAAAATAAGATTAAGAACATCTAATGGTGAGGCATAGGTCCATCCAATTATAGTGCTCTGTATTAAAACAAAATTAAACTAAAAAATATGAAAAGTGCTTCATGCTAAGAGAAAGTCAAACTAAACGATGTGAAAGATTACCTCAGATTCTAGGAATGAGTATGATTATAGCAAGAAAAGAGAGAGGAAAGGAAAGAATATGAGTGAATTAAGTGGATATTTAAGTTAGCGGTGCCGGCGCTAGATAACAAGATAACGGGAGAGAATTATATAGCTGTACTGGTTAATGCTGTGCAAGAAGATAAATAGCAATGTGAGAGAAAAATAGTCACTAATGTGACAGATTATCACAACATACCACGTTATTTCAAGTATGTTTCTTCAGGCAAATTGCTGTAATTTTGGTAGAAAATCTGTATACAGAATAGGCATGAAACATATAATGCACAAATCTCAGTGAATTCGCCTGGAGAGGCCAAGTCCCACTCTGGGGAAGTATCAAGACCGCTGGCAGAGTCCAAGTGCTAAAAATTCCCCAGGGGCTCTGCGATCTCACCTTCCTCTAGGAGCTGTCTCTGATATTCTTGCTCCTCCAACAGTCTGAGGGCCTTCCTCCTCGAGTGCAACCTGGCCTCTATCCTCGGCGTTGATAAAGAATTAGCCGATGCAGATGACCTTGACTGACGCTGATCTTCCGATTCTTCCGACGCCGGATCCATCGGCGCCATGGGAAGTCGAGCTTTCTTTGCCGGCTTCGATTGGAGTCATGGTGAAGTCGACGGCGCCACCAGATCAGCCAAAACCACCGGCGTCGAAGGTCTCCTCGGCGACGTCAAAGGCGCCGGTGCCGGACCAGCCCATTCTACCGGGCCGAAGGGGTAGAAGGCGTCGGCTTTTATGGAGCCGGAACACCCAGATCAAAAGCCAATGGACCTAAGGGACCAGCCGGTGCTCCGCCAGGAGCCATGGCACTAAAGATGTTGAACATCGCATTTAAGAAGGCCGCCGGATCCGCTACCGAAGCCGGGAAGGCAGGATACCCCTGCGGCATCAGCGCAGACTGCGACGTCGGTACTGGATCCGGGACCTCTGATTGTGAAGGTGAGAAGGCAGGACTCTGGACAGGCTCGTCCACCTCGAACACCGACGGCACCGATGACGCCTGAGGACTTCGAGGCTGTGGCGTCAATGTCGGGCTGACCTCCCACGTCGAGTGATGCCGAGCAGCTGGAGACCTCGAACAAGATCGCTCTTTCCCCGATCGACGTCAGGAATCATGCTGACGCCAAGAATCATGACAGCGCCGTTTCTTGTGCGAAGATTTAGAAGAAGATCTGCGATGTTGATGCCTTTCCTTCATCTTCGACTTCGCTAAAAAGAGCTTGGCTTCACGCTCTTTCAATGCCTTTGGATTCATTTACTGACAGGAACCACACTCTTCCACGTCGTGCTCTGAGCTTAAGCACCATAAACAGTCATTATGCAGGTCCGTGACCGACATACGACCCCTGCATTCCCTCTAGACTTGAAGCCGGTCTTCAGAGGTGGAGACATTTTAACTAGAAAGTATCTTCCGGGAAACAGTAGCTCCCCAAGAGCCAGGAGAAAAAAACGTTATTTGAATGCACGGAAAAAAGGGAACTGACGTCAGCACGCAGGCGAGGACCTCTTATTGCGTCGCGTGGAAGTCGGGCAATTGTGACGTCCTCGTCGACGTGCAGAGCTGGGAAGAAAATTTCCGCCGAATGCTGGCGCATTGGGAGAATTCATTAGGTGAGGAATCCACAGGTAGTTCTATCCATCAGAAATAACGGTTATTACCTGTCACGGCATCCTTGAACTACAACCCTTGTGGAAGATGAAGAGGCAGCTGCGCCTGAAGCCTATGTGAATTTTGTTGCAGAATTTTCTCGACCGATTCCAATATCATTGGACCTGCTACAGCAAGCCACTAAGGCCAATAAATTCCTACAGATGGTGCTAGCCGTACTTCAGTCAAACAAGTAGCACGCTCTCAAGGTACAACTTCCACAGAGAACTCCAGAAGCCAGGAAAACTTTAGAATCCCTACTAGAGGTCCAACATAAGCTGTCAGCAGGCAATGGATGATGTCTGTTACAAGGACCTCACCTAGTCCTCTCTGCTAGCGAGGCTCAACGTGGCGTTCAATTGGCCTTTAACGGGCACCAATGGATGACGAAGACAAAAAACTGACTTTGCATCAAACTCTGGATTACAGGCATGAACATCATGGTAGAAAATGCTGTCCAAGACTGTCACTGGTGTCAAGCAGCCGGGGCCCCCGAACAACCCCTACAGGTCATCACAAAAGAAGGCTCCCACTAGTCATAAGAGCTTGCCAGCATGGATTTCGGACACCTCCCGGACAAAAGACATGTCCTGGTCATTATCAATGACTATACCAAATATTTAGAGGGTGAGGGTGAGAACTCCCAGTTGGCCCTGCAGTGATCACGAAAGTGGAGAAAATAATTGCCACCCACGGTATAATGTACAGTACAAGGACTGACAACGGTCCCCCGTTCCAGGGGCAAGAATTTGTAGAATACCTGAAGTCGTGGGGCATTCATCACCAGAAAGTAACCCCAAATGGCCTCAAGCCTATGGGAGGTGGAGTGGTTCATGAGGACCCTCAACAAAGTGATCAGCATCACTCATGCTGACAACCAACCAGTTGAAAGAGCCATCTACAGCTTCCTACATGATTATCCACAGACCCTCCATTCGACTACTGAAGATGTTCCAGAGTATGCGAGCATGGGGTGGAGAGTGACTGATACCATCCCTCATTACCCTATGTGGGTGCCGCCCTCTATCAACAATCTGGATGTACTTCTTCAACATTGCCAGCCTAATGAACATGTCAGGATATCACAGAGAACTCATCTCAGTTCAATCCAACCTGGACAGGGACTGTGTCAAAGACAGATAGCCAGTAAATTTAGGCTGCCATTCGAGAAGAGGCCATGGAAGGTCATCAGGAAAAGAGGTCCCTTGAGTGCTCGACAAGGAGATGAGCCCATCACACGAAATGTGTTGTTCTTCAAAAAAGTGAGAGGCAGTCCAGGAGACAGCCCTACTCATGCGAAAAGACACAAACTGTTGTTTGAGAACTTGAGTGGGACCTACTCACCGGAAGCCTCAAGACTAGAAATGGAGCCAGTGAATCTAAATTGCCCAGAACGCCAGCCAGTGTCTCCTACTCCAGTCTTAGAAACAGATGGAACCCCACCAGACAGCGAGAGCAGTGCCAAACAGACTGGAGTACCCTTCCCCGTCCTCGAGGCTGGCAGACTACCTGGCATGAACACTAAAAAATGACAAGCAAGGCATCCAAATCAGGAGAACAAGTGATCCTGGGGAAGATGTGGTTTTTGTTGTTTGTATTTGTTATGTTTTGATTATTGGAGTTGGGGAGGAATTTACTATAACAATAGTGTAATGTTGCAGGGTGGTCTCATGGGAGACCCCTGCATACGTGTGCCAAAATGGATGACTTAGAAAATGAGTATTGGGCGTGGCTAGTTAGTCATGACAGACTGCCACCTGCAAACTGTGTCTGCGTTCATCTTTGCTGCCTCTTAGCCAGGCTGCAGGCCTCAGTGCAGAGTCACGCTACACCATACTAGCACAACTGTGACCTTTATTGCTCTGTAAACTGTGGACCTTTTTCTATCATTCAGTCTAGCGCTCCACTATCTTGACTCGTGCTCAGAGAAGAAAAAACAGTGAGACTGTCCATGCACATTTAAAATAATCTGCAGATACAAAGGGGATTCATAGTTGTCATAGTAGTGGTTTCGAATTGTAGGCATGCGCTGACGTCACATGCTGTTAGACCGTTATGGAGAGCACAGTGAAGCGAGCTGCTCCTGTTGCTGGGTTTGCTTACCCGGCCCCAGGCTTCACCCACTGCTGCCCCAGAGCACCCAGCTTCATTCAGTGTTTCCTCCGGCCCCATCATCATAAGAGGTCGGGAAGCATATTATATCACGAAGGAGAGGTGGTCGAGTGCCGGAGCTGGTGTGAGCAGGGACTCTAGCAAGGAGCCCAGCAGACTACAGTCCTACAGTGGAGCTGGTTCTCGTGCAGACCAATGTTCAACTTCCAAAGATCTTTTGACCCTCTGCAAAACACCACTACTTAAACGTAACCCAAGAGCAAAAAAATGAGCAAGTAAATTAGGAGTACAAGCTAGAGTGTCCCAAGAGGTTTGGGATGATCTCGGTTTTCTGCATCTGCATCTGCACCTTGCGCCACAGGACCAAGGCACAAGGACAACTTGCTGTTTAACTATTTCTGTCTGTATACTTGTTACCTGCTGCCTGCATTCCAAGAAGCGGGCTCAGTGCCAAAGCCAATGCCTCTGGGAAACAGGCTCCAAACTCTTGGTACCTGGCAACATGCAACCCACCCTACCTGCATCCCAAGAAGTGGGCTCAATGCCAAAGCCAACGCCTCTGGGAAACAGGCTCCAAACTCCTGCTACCTGGCAACAGCAACCCACCATACAGCTGACTGCCCCTGCATCACTGTTTCAAATCCCCAGTCCTCTGTCTATTGCCCCTCGGCCATTCCAGGCTAGCTGCTGCAACAATTGATTGAGGAGCAAGGAGCGAGCAGCAGAGAAAGTCATGGTCAACCAAGTCCAGGACCCTCACAACAGATGCCAAATGCAGGAAAAAACTGAGTGACTCCGACCTGTAATCAGCTGCAGCTGCCAAGGCTCACTCACCAATTCAACTTATAAACTTCTTTTAAAAAATAACACATCCTGTGCATAAAGAGTTGGGGCCCCAATGCCCCCATCTTTGAGTATCCACAGCTGGAAGGAGCAATAGCCGGAAGGGCAGTGGCATTCCACCTCACAAGCATTTCAAAAACTCAAGCCCAGATGCATTCATCCCCCGACTCCCCCAAAACCAAAATAAAAAAAGGAAATGCGCAACGCAGCTTGCCAAAGCTCAGTGCCAGATTTCCACCAATTTGCAGGCGCGCATGGAGGCCAGTAGCATTTTCTCTGGTGCACCAGAAGTAGCTGTAGATGCGGAGTCTTGGCATGGTCCCAATCCAACACAGAACCTCGATGGAACTGCGCTGCAATGCATGGGGAATAGCCCAATTCCATCAGAACCAACTGTTTGATTTGACTACCACCCAGCCCCTCAAAGTGACCTGAGTAGAGGTTCATCTCCCTCCCGGTCCCAAAGTCCAGCTCTCGGTGCACCTTTAATTTCCTTGAGTTTCCTTCATGAACCAGAGCAGGAGCTGTTGGTACTATCCAAAGAGAAAATGTCATACCATGGCATTTCACCACCCAAACTGTAAAGTATTATCCCCAAAATGCAAAGTTTTCATACTTCTGCCCTCCCAAAACACCAATATGTGGTGTTCCCTGAAGGGCACTATATAGTCAATGGCAGACGGTAGGACATATCACTCCGATAAACTGGATGCCCAAGTGGACATCTTAAGCACGATTTCGGCTTTGATCACAGGGATTGATAGGAAACTTGAAGTCTAAACCTCTGATTATTATTCAGGCAGAATTTGCTGTGGCTTTGACAGAAGTCTCCCAAAGGACACAAGGCCCGTGTCTATGCGGCCTATTTTGAACAAGCTGTCCTCTCTGCCAAAAATCATGGATGCTATACTCCAGGAACTTAGGACTCAGTACTCCCCACCCAAGTGTGCAGCAAGGCGGAATGGCACTCCATTTATAGAGGACTTCTTGGCATCAAGCCAACCATGCAACGTAGTTTAATGTGATGTGCCCAAGACCACGAACTTGACAGAGGCCAAGGACACTGGGACTCAGCTGCTCCTGTGCCCTCGGAACGAGGAGGTAGTTGGCGTGCTCTCAGTGCCACCACAACAATCTGCCAGCCATGCCCAGGAAATCGATCACAGGAAACAACTTAGACATGAACATGCCCCCTCAGGATAAAGGTCTTGCCAGTCCTGACTCTGCACCTTTGCATCTCCCTCAAAATCTATGGGAATGGCCCTTGGGGCCCCCAATGCAAACATGCCTGAATGAAGCAAGCAGACTTGAAAACGTCTGCGGAAACAATGCAACAACTTGCACAAGACCTCAACCCTAACAAGTCAAGGGATGTTCTATCCAATGTTAATGAAACATAACAAAGAAAATATCAGTCCTTCTTCTCTTAATCTGCCAGATCAAGCAGCAGAAACAGCACCCAACATACCAGTCCTCGATGTCGCATCACCTGAACACCTCACCGACTACATCTCCTTACCTACTGGCAGTTTGCTTTCTCATGCTGTTTTGGAGCTGGGACTGATGAGAGGCATGTCCAATGCATAGCCTCACCCCAAGACTCTACTCAGAGGGTGATACCAAAACGAGTAGAGCTCCCTGAAACTAAACATACAACATATGTAATGCCCAAAAATGAACAGTCCACACACTTCATTAAATCTGGCATCCACCCAGGAGCACTGACTAATTCAACTGCTTGGGGCCCACTGGTCCCAAGCCACCAAAGGGCCAACCAACAACATCAATCCCCTTCAGCGAGTTCAAACACAAGGCTCAGATCCTACACTGGTTACCTTTGCCTCTCTCCTATGGGTAGAAGCAGTTGTGGCAAAAATCCTTCCTGGTAGGATGGGGAATCATCCTTAAAAGGATGAGGGCAACAGGTTATCTGACTGTCCTCACCCATCAGATCAAATACCCTACATACTCAGATTTAAAAAATGCACAAGGAGCGCAGGGTCTCATAAATGCAGAGGATAATCTTTCCAACTGGAATTGGCTGCCATCTGTCCTTCTGGCAAAAAACAACTGCTGACAGATAGCTGAGGGGTCTGATACAAAGCATGCACACACAACTGAGTTCAAACTATTCTTATGGAACATTAATGGCTCATGCAAAACTGAGCACAGGCTCCCCAATCCAGCAATGGCTACTGCTCACAAATCATATACCTCAGAATTACCAGATCAAGCATACCCTTTGTACCAAGGCATGTAAGCCATTAGGAAGGCTCAAGCTGAAGAGCCACCAAAAGGCTCTGAAGAGCGTAGTGAACCACAACTTGTGTATCCTCCTCCAGAATCCTCTCTCTCGAACAGGAAAACTGAAGCTAAAAGTATCAAGGGTCAATTTCAGAAGATCCATTCAGCCGTCCATAAGGGACAAGATAGACAGGTTTTGGACTTGGCTTCTACAAGCAGGTAAAAGAAAGAACTATAAACAGTTCTGGTCCATGGTCAATCAGATGATAACCAGAGGCCAGAAAGGCATAAATTCAAACATTACTGAAACAGCATGGATCTCCTTTCTAACAGCATAAAAGCAAATAAACACAAATGATGGAAGGAATGCAGAACCAATCAAACATTCACTCCCAGTCACAGATCTATGTTTAATCCATCAATTCTTTTGCTCACCACGCCATTCCAGTTTGGACCCAGCCATATGCAAATCAGTCTTGCCCCTTATCCCCACGGGAACAGTCAAGTCTGAACTGCCAGGTCCTCCCTGGACCAGAAACAAGCATCTTGGGACAGGTTTCAGGGTATCACCCTTCATCAGCCAGGCTAGCTTGAATCCAGTGGCATAGTGAGCCTGGGACCCACGTCTGGGCAATCAGGGGATCAAAATAGCTAATAATCAGTTGGCCTCACTTAAATCTCCCTGATTTTTAAGGAGAAAAATGTCTAGCTGCCCCTGGTTTACCAATGACCTTAGAAATCAGTAGAGAAAATACCACCATCAAGAACGGAAGTGAAAACTAGACTAATCCTATGGAAAAGGGAAAGCTCAGAGCTACCCTTAGTCTCTATAAAGACGTGATAAATAAAGCCAAAAGCGAGTTTTATTCATGGAAAATTAAGGAAGCATCTGATGCCCCTAGAGAATTCTTTTTAAGTAGTACGTTCCCTCACAACTCCTGTCATACCCTCAGAAGTTGAGAATTCATTAAGGTTGCTACCTTTTTTTAAAAACAAAGTTTTGCAAATTCAAGCCAGCTTCACTCAATCTGAGGAAGTATTGGATCCATATGAGTTTCTAAACAGTTCCATAGATGATGACAGCCCTATGCTGTTACGGCCGGAGAGGATTGAAGAGCTTATGATGACCAATAAATCTGGTTCTCCTAGTGACCCTTCCCCTCTGCACATTTTACAGTTCGTTCCTGATCTAGTTTCCTCAGCCCTTGACCCGATATTTCAGGAGGTCCTGACTACGGGAGTCTTCCCCCCTTCAAGGAAGGAAGCGACGATGGTGACTCTGAAAAAGAAATTAGATGGAAAAGCAAATGATTTTAAGAATCTTCGGCCTATCGCCTTGCTACCTTTTCAAACTAAAATCTTTGAAAAACATATTAATGAAGAACTTGCCAAATTTCTCCAAGACTCTGGGAGTTTAGACTCTACCCAACATGGTTTTAAGAAAGCCCTTAGCACGGAATCAGCCCTCAAAACTATATCGGACTCCATCCGCAAATTAGTTGACGCGGGACTTGGAGCCATCTTAGTGCTATTGGACTTGCCAGCAGCTTTTGATACCATCTCTCCAAATATTATGACACACCGACTTCACCAGGCTGGTGTAAGAGGCACATCTCTGTATACTTTTTAGAGGAAAGATCCACTATAGTAAGTTGCGGAGATTTTAGAGCACTCTCCTATCAACTACTGTGCGGGGTCCCTCAAGGCTCCTAGCTCAGCCCCACTCTTTTCAATCTGTATGTGGCACCATTGGCTAGACTCATTCGATCTTTTGGCTTCCTGGCCACTTCCTATGCGGATGACACTCAATTAATCATTCCGGTCCATGGGAATTGGGAGGAAATGCTGATCGTTTTCACCACTGCATGAACGTGGTTAATAGATGGATGGGACTGAACTGGCTCAAGATGAACGGCGACAAAAGCGAGATTCTACTCTTTGGCTCTAGTAGGGATCTGTGGAGCTCACGCTGGTGGCCATCAGCGTGTGGAGACTTACCTGTCCCCATATGTTCTATAAAGAATCTGGGGATTATTTTTGATAATGGTCTGTCTTTTAAGTCGCAAGTTGACCCCATCACCAAAACCTGTTTTTGGACTCTCAAAATTTTAAAAATAGATTCTCCATATTTACACAAGGAGCTCAGAATTACGGTGTCCCTTGCCCTGGTGATTTCCAAAATAGACTATTGTAATGCTTTAATGCTTAATATTGATAAAAATCTCGCTCAGCAAACTTCAATTAATTCAGAATACTGTTGTTCGTTTAATACTAAATCTTCACCGTTCATCTTCGGTCAGTGGCAGTTTACGACAGTTACACTGGTTACCTGTCAAGAAGTACATTATCTTCAAGACGATATTTCTGACATATAAGTCCCTATATATGCGCGACTCTGAATACCTGTCGTCTAGGCTACGCTGGTATGTCCCAAGTCGTCAGCTTAGATCAACAGGATCCTACCTGGTCCATGTCCCTCATACTCGTAAGGCCAGATGGGGCGATAAAGCATTCATAGTGGCTGCTGCCAAACACTGGAATATGCTCCCCATGACGATTAGGAAGGAACACAATTTCCTGGCCTTTAGGAAGCAGATGAAAACTTGGCTTTTCCCTTGGTAGTTTTTTTTATCTCTTTTCTCCCTCCTCTTTCTATCTCTCTTTCAGTCACTTCACTGCCTGTTGCTCAGCGCTTCGATGCCCTGACCGGAATGCGCTTTATAAATATGAAATACAAATACAAATACCCAGCGCACTTAGGGCGACAAAAGCAAATAAACACAAATGATATACGGAATGCAGAACCAATCAAACATTCACCCCCAGTCACAGATGGCACACGCTTCTCAACTAAAATCCTCAAAGAGGGAGGGCTTGAAAGAGGGCTGAATTCTTGCCCCTGCACTTTTCAATTTGTATATCGCTGACCTGTCAGAGGGCTCAGACAAAGCTGTCATCCTCCCCAGCTGGGGGGTCAGCGTATGATCTTGTGCTGCTAAGCCAAACTAAAATTGGCTTCCAGTGCCAACTTTCCCGCTGGCACTATTATCCCATTAGAAAGAATATTGTAATAACCCAGAAGAAAGAGATGACCGTCATCTTTGGCAAGAAAAGGGAGGGTTGCGGCAGGTGGCACCTAAATGGGTAATGACTTCGGCACAGCAACGAGTATAAATACCTGGACATCTTTCTGGACAGTCAGAGGTTGTTTCAATCACATCTCCACACCCTGAGGAAGAAAGGCACTAGCTCTATTCTTGCCCTCATGACACTTGCCCAGAATCTCGTAGGTCTGAGCTTTGATCGCTTACTCCAGGTAATAAATGCTAAAGGCACCCCACCCTCTCCTATGGAACTGAAATCACTCTGAGTATTGAGGCTTCCCTGCTGGACAAGATTTCTAGCAACATCTACAAAGCTGCATTGTGTCTGCCAAAGCGAGCATCACTTGCGCAAGTATGGCTTGATCTAGCAAAGCCATCCCGGGCTACGAGCAGTTGCCTTCCAAACTTTTTGCTTCAGGCTCAGACTCGCCCCTCCAGAATCCATGAACGGTCTACTCTGGCGAGATTTAGATATCTCAGAAACCTCCTTCAAGTGGCATCTCCAGAACAAGATAAAAGTCCTTTCGCTAACAGAAGCTTGGGAAAAACATTTTCCACAATCAGCATTTAAAAAACTTACAATGTCTACAGCAAAAAGACTATCAAGGCTGGATGACTTGGCAACGTTGAGTAAGAGATCGCATGCTTGGGCAGTCATCTACTCTTACAGTCCTTGGATCCAGCAGAAATACATTGCGTGCAGTTATACGTAGTGGCTCAAAGCCAGATTTGAAGTTCTCAGATTGGGTGAGTGGAACCTGGGGGGCTAACTCCTGGTAGGGCACTGACAACTCAAAGCAATGTGCCACCTTTGTGGTTTGGCAAGGAAACCATTATTCATATTCTCTGCATCTAGCCTACTGCTTCACCTGAGAAAACATTTTCTTCGTAAAGAGTTTGAATGCTTGGGAACTCACACTTGTAGCCAGGCCGTAATCACCTGCCTGAATCCAGTGAATACTACTCAATATTAAAACAATTAAATTCCTACAGGTGACAGTGACAAAATTGGGGCCCCCTTGTACCATCCACAATCTGTAGCCCTTAAACTTGCTGTAACATGTGGCTGCTGTTGCAACATGCACAGACTGCAACCATCAGTGTGAACTTGGACAGGTCACAGTAGTTATTCACCTCATTTGAAGCACCTTTGGGATCCATCAGTCTCTACCCATGCAGCCTTTTGCACTGTGCACTTTCTATTTCTCTGCCTAAACATGATCTTCATGTAGAATCTATCAGTCAAAGCCTCTGGGGTCACCTGGCTGTTGCTCCTGCTCACTTGATTCTTTACACTGACTATGGTGGCAAATACCAATAAACACATTGCAGAAAGCTCTGATTCACTGGGCATCCCACCCTGGGCCTTAGTTGTGCCTATCTTGAATAGATCAACAATAAACATTTTAAGGGGCTATTTGTGACAATTTAATATTCTCACCTTGTCCTGTGCCAGAGACTGAACATCTTCTCTTTGAGAGCCTTTTGGGACAATTTTAACGCGTTACCCATTGCTGTCCATGTTAATATTTTAAATTGCCTTGATCAAGATCAAAGATCCTAACCCTATTCTATCTAAGGACTAATTAATTTTTCTGGGGTTTTGGCAGAATATTTTATGATACTAAAAAGCAATTTGCACATTATTCTGCTTTTGTAAAGGTGTTAATTAACTTATCCTATTATAGTTGTCTTGTACAACATCATTTTAGGATTTAGTTTGTGACCTGAAACGCTCTGGTGTCTTCTAGCCTATGATAGACCCGTTCAGGGTAACAAAACAAATCGCAAATTGTTTTTCCAAATAGACTCTCTGAAAGATTATCCCCTTGACAGCTGCAGCCAGCAAAAGGTTTCTTGATAGCTGAACAACCCTCTTCGGGAACTCACAAAACAATCACCATTGTGACTTATGCATATATTTGCCAGCCTACCCAAACTTTACCAATTTGTTCACAATTACTCCAATGAATTGCATAAATTCTGTTTCCATCCCTCATTAGGATAATCTTGTCCTAACAAATAATAGCCATACAGAGGAGGTATACTATTTAGAGCACGTGTTAGGAAAATCTACAGTTCATTAAAACCACAGTGGGCAAGGATAGGTTATGAGGTACATTACCTTTAGGAAAAATAATTGGCCAAGCAAAGCTAAAGGAATTAAACCTAGCAGAAAGCTATTCTCAAACAATAGCAGTAATTAATCACCAAGAAGTGTCTTATCATATCCCAAAGAGAACTCCTATCACACCACAGTGGGGATTAGTCATTGGAGGACACAAGGATATCTCTATGAGTGAGCTATACTAAAAGACCATCACCAAAGACTTAGGGCCTGATTTAGATGTTGGCAGGAACGTCCCCACCATCAATTTTTCGACTGAAAACCTGTCTGCCTCCATGATGGTCTGCCAGCCGAATTTAAACGTTGGCGGTCCCATAGGCGATCGCCCGCATTCGTCTCCGCCAAGAAACACATCGCCTACATTGATGGCACCATAGGGAAAAGAGGCTAACGTTGGGACTCCAGCCACCTTTCCTGCAATGCAGATTTGGATGTGCATTACCGGCAAGCAAAAAGTGATGATCCAGCCTCCATACTTGAGTTGGCAGAGGAAATGAGGTAAAAACTTACCTTGCCCTCCGATTCCACTTCCGTTTTTGACTGGACAAGACCTGCTGATGCTGCTGCCACTGACCCAAGGAGAAATCACAACATCTCCACTTCGCCGGATATCTCATTGCTAGGGTACGTTGGGTGGGCATTGCACGTGAGGTCAGGACCACTACAGGTATATACATGTCATAATAATTTTTTAATTACTGTGACATGCATATGTCTGGAACAGAAATGGGTCAGACACAGATGGGGATACACTGGCACAGCATGCATATCTCATTGTGGTGTCATTTTTCATTGCCAAATGAATGGTGGCACCACAATGACGGTTCAAACACACTTCTAAACGGTGTCCATGTGTGCACATTGCAAGGGGACTTGTACTGATAAGGTTTTACTACCTGTCGTGTATGTGAGTCAGTACGTGTATGTGTGTGTGAGAATGGATTGGCTGGTTGTGGTGGAGGGAGCTGGAGTGGGTGATGTGGTTGAGATTGTATGTGTGTCACTTGCATGTGGGACTGATGTTGTGTTTCTGTGTGCAACATTTAGGTGAGTCTTGTTGTTGTGCCTAGTGTGAGTGTGTTTGTGTAGCTGAGTGTGCAGTTGTGTCGGTTGTTGTGGCTGTGTCATGTGTGGATGCAATATCAATAGTGTGAGTATATTGTGTCATGGATGTATGGCAATGGGTGTGTTCAGTATGTAGGGGTTGTGTGATATTGGAATGGCAATGGATGACAGTGTTTTTATGGTGTATTGTGTTGTGTGTTGTACAGGGGGACACATATTGCTAAGGTAGAGAGTGTGTAAATTGGGGATGTAAGAGAGACTTACCTGTATTCCATAGTCATTACCATTGTCCTTTGGGTCAAGCAATGGGCTCCCTCCGACAGCAATCCACTGGTATGACACTGCCTGCACAGCTGAAACATCTAAATACATTCAGCAGGAGCATGACTGCTAGGAAGAGCCTCCGTCGTGATGGTCTGCGGCTCAGCCACAATACATCTAATATTGTGGGCGGAACACTGTTGACGGTGTTTTCGGGTCCAACGTAGCTTGGCGGTAACTCCGTCAAGATCTAAATCAGGCCCTTAGTAACTAGAGGATCTGGTCAGTCAGTGGCAGTGGAGTTCCTTTCTGAGATGCAAGTTCTTTGATGCAAAGACTTTACTGTAATGTTCAAGGTAGGGGTGCTAAAACCATCAAAAGTTTAGAAGACTGAGAAGAACGAGTTACTTACCTTCGGTAACGACTTTTCTGGTGGATACATTAGCTACCTGTGGATTCCTCACCTAATGAATACTCCCATGGCGCCAGCATTAGACGGAAATCTTCTTCCTAGCTTCTGCACGTCGACGAGGACGTCACATTAGCCCATGCGACGCCGTCTGACGTCATACAGGCAATAAGAGGTCCTCGCCGACGTGCCGACGTCAGTACCAACATTTTTTACGTGCATGAGAACAATAACCCTATGCAATGAAAGATCAAGGCAACATCTCATAACATTGTAAAGTACACAACATTGCAATAAAATGGCTATAGATTTAATATAACTTTCTTTCCTCTTTTTTTTTTTTTTTTTTTAAACAAAACATTTATATATACCAAATATGAATATATACATATACAAATATCCATATATACAAAATCTATTGCAGTCCTAAAGACCAAGAGGAGCACACTCGAGGATTACTTGGTGAGACCAAAGAGGCAACGGGGAGGCGGGTGGGACCGTGAGGAATCCACAGGTAGCTAATGTATCCACCAGAAAAGTTGTTACCGAAGGTAAGTAACTCGTTCTTCTGATGGATACAACTACCTGTGGATTCCTCACCTAATGAATAGAGTCCCAAAGCAGTACTACGCCCGGTGGTGGGTGCCTAAATGGTCAAACCAAGAAATCCTGCAGCACTGACCGTGCAAAATGGCCGTCCCTTCTGACCTCAGAGTCCAAGCAGTAGTGCTTCGCAAAAGTATGAAGGGACGACCAAGTTGCAGCCTTGCAGATGTCGACCACAGGAACACCCCTAGCCAAAGCCGAAGTGGCCGACTTAGCCCTGGTGGAATGAGCTCTAATACCAACAGGAGGATCCTTCTTTGCTAAAGAGTAACAGATTTTAATGCAAAAAACAACCCCCCTGGAGAGCGTTCTCTTGTGGACAGCCTTTCCTCTCCTTTTGCCCACGTATCCAATAAACAGCTGATCCTCCAGCCTGAAATCCTTCATTCTGTCAATGTAGAAGCTTAACGCCCTCTTTGGGTCCAAGCGATGTAGTCTTTCTTCCTCCTTTGAAGGATGAGGCGGAGGATAGAACATGGACAAAGTGATTGTCTGGGCCAAATGGAAGGGTGAAACAACCTTCGGAAGGAAAGCAGCCTTGGTCCTCAATACCACCTTATCCCCATAAAAAGTTGTATAAGGGGGTTTTACTGATAAAGCCTGCAACTCACTCACTCTCCTTGCAGATGTTATGGCCACCAGGAAAACTGTTTTAATAACTAAGTACCTTAAGGGGCAAGAATGCATAGGCTCAAAAGGGGACCCCATAAGGAAAGTCAGGACCAAGGACAAATCCCATTGAGGCATAACAAATGGTTTTGGAGGATATTTATTTAGAAGACCCTTCAAGAATCTAAGAACAATAGGGGACTTAAACAGCGATGGTTGGTCTGGCAGACAAATGAAGGCTGACAAGGCAGACAAGTAACCTTTAATAGTAGCCACTGCACAACCTTTCTGCGCTAGAGACAAAGCAAAAGATAAAACATCTGACAAATGAGCACGTAAGGGATCAATCTGTCTCTCTCCACACCATACCACAAATTTAGACCACCTATTAGCGTAGATAGTTTTAGTGGAGTGTCGCCTGGCCGCTAATATAACATCCACTACCTCAGGCGGGAGACAGAAGGAACTCAGGTTGCCCCGTTCAATCTCCAGGCATGTAGGTGCAGACTCTGGAGGTTGGGGTGTAGAACCTGCCCCTGCGACTGCGAGAGGAGGTCTGCCCTGAAAGGGAGACGGAGCGGCGGGCACATTGAGAGTTGGAGAAGGTCGGAATACCATACCCTCCTTGGCCAATCCGGAGCTATTAGGATGACTAGAGCCCGGTCCTGGCGAATCTTCCTCAATACTCGAGGAATCAAGGGTATGGGAGGAAACGCGTAAAGCAACTGGCCGCACCAGGTTATTTGAAACGCGTCCCCCAACGCTCCCTGCATCGGATACTGAAGGCTGCAGAACAACGGACAATGCGCGTTCTCTCGAGTGGCGAACAGATCTACCCGAGGAAACCCCCACCTCTGGAAGATTAAACGGACTTGATCTGGATGGAGACGCCACTCGTGGTCTGCCGAGAAGTGGCGACTGAGACTGTCCGCATGCACGTTCAAAACTCCGGCCAGATGGTTTGCTATCAAGCAAATCCGATGGTCCTTTGCCCAGGACCATAGTCGAAGAGCTTCTCTGCAGAGAAGGTACGACCCCACTCCTCCCTGCTTGTTTATGTACCACATCGTGGTAGTATTGTCCGTGAGGACCTGTACCGACTGACCACGAAGGGAAGGGAGGAAGGCATTGAGAGCCAGACGTACAGCCCGTAACTCTAACAGATTGATGTGAAACATCTGTTCCTCTGGAGACCAAAGACCTTTGATCTCCAGATCCCCCAGATGAGCTCCCCACCCTAGAGTGGAAGCATCCGTTATGACTGTGGCCACTGGTGGCGACTGCTGGAACGGCTTTCCTTGTGAAAGATTGTTGCTTGCAATCCACCACTTCAAATCCACAGCAGCATCTCTGGAGATCTTGACAGTACCCTCTAGCTCCCCTCTGTGTTGAGACCACTGCCTTCGGAGGCACCACTGAAGAGCCCTCATGTGCCAGCGAGCATGCGTGACCAACAGAATGCAGGAGGCAAAAAGACCGAGCAGACGAAGGACCTTGAGGACTGGAACTACCGCTCCATTTTGAAACATTGGAACCAAATCCTGAATATCTTGAATCCGCTGAGGCGGAGGAAAGGCCCGACCCAATGTTGTATCCAGTACTGCCCCTATAAACAGGAGGCGCTGAGAGGGCTCTAGGTGAGATTTGGGCTCGTTCACCGAAAAACCCAGGTCGAACAACAACTGGGTTGTTGACTGCAGATGATGCGACACAAGCTCCGGGGACTTGGCTTTGATCAACCAGTCGTCCAAGTAAGGGAATACTGCTATCCCCTTCCTTCTGAGTTCTGCCGCAACCACCGACATCACCTTCGTGAAGACTCGAGGTGCTGAAGTAAGACCAAACGGAAGGACCGCAAACTGATAGTGTTGCGATCCCACCACAAACCGGAGAAACTTCCTGTGTGACTTGAGTATCGGGATATGAAAGTAAGCATCCTGCAAGTCGACAGACACCATCCAGTCTTCCATGTTCAACGCCAAAAGCACCTGTGCTAGGGTCAGCATCTTGAACTTTTCCTGCTTGAGGAACCAATTCAAGATCCTCAGGTCCAGAATTGGTCTCAAACGACCATCCTTCTTGGGAATCAGGAAATACCTTGAGTAAACTCCTCGACCCCTTTCCTGCTCCGGGACCAACTCCACCGCGCCCTTTGAAAGGAGGACTTGCACCTCCTGTTCTAGCAACAGGAGGTGTTCTTCTGAACAATACGAAGGGCGGGGCGGGATGAGGGGCGGGAACTCCCGAAAGGGAAGGGTGTAGCCTTTTCCCACAACACTGAGAACCCAAGTGTCCGATGTAACAGTCTTCCATTTGGTGAGAAAATGCTGTAATCTTCCCCCTACAGGAGAGGAGTGAGTGGGAAATGGTGGAAGCCTAAGGCTGCTTCCCCTGCTGCACCCCGCCAGAGGATGAGGAAGAGGCAGAGTGCTGCTGAGAGGCTCCTCTGGTGCGGACCCTACCTCTCCCCCTGAAAGATCTATAGGGATGGGAAGAAGCAGGTTGCTGATATCTCCCCCGAAAGGAAGAGGAGGAAGAGCCACGCCCAAATCCACGAAACCTCCTGAAGAATCTGGAAGAGGCCGTGGAAGAAGGAGCTTGGAGCCCTAACGACTTAGCCGTGGCCCTGCTTTCCTTAAAACGTTCCAAGGCCAAATCAGCCTTAGCTCCAAACAGTTTGTCCCCATCAAACGGGAGATCCAACAATGTGGACTGTACATCTGCCGAAAAGCCCGAGTTACGGAGCCAGGCCTGTCTCCTTGCCACCACAGTTGTGCCCATTGCCCTGGCTACCGAGTCGGTGGTATCCAGTCCCGTCTGGATAATTTGGGTCGCAGCAGCCTGGGCATTTGAGACAAGATCCAAAAGACCCTGGGGAAGCTCTGTAAACGAAGAGGAAATGTCATCCATCAGAGCATGAATATACCTCCCCAGGATACAGGTTGCATTGGTGGCTTTTAACGCCAGACTGCAGGACGAAAAAATCTTCTTCGACTGCGCCTCTAGCTTCTGTGAATCTCTGTCCCCAGGCACCGTCGGAAAAGAACCAGGCGCTGACTTGGACGAACAGGAGGCCTGCACCACCAAGCTCTCCGGCGTAGGGTGCCTAGATAGGAAACCAGGGTCAGTTGGAGCCGTCCGATACCTCCTGGCCACGGCTCTGTGAACTGCTGGGGAAGATGCCGGCCTCTTCCACACCTCTAACACCGGATCCAGCAGAGCGTCATTAAATGGTAACAGAGGCTCCGCCGCGGCTGAGGCCGGATGTAACACCTCTGTTAAAAGGTTTTGTTTTGCCTCCACCACCGGCAAAGGCAGGTCCAAAAAACTAGCTGCCTTCCGTACCACTGCATGAAAGGAAGCAGCCTCCTCAGTATATTCCCCCGGGGACGAAAGGTCCCACTCAGAGGAAGTGTCCAGCCCACTGGCCGACTCCAGTCCACGCAGCCCATCACCCGAGTCCTCTAGCTCTCCTTCCTCTAGGGCTCGTTGGTACTCCTGCTCTTCTAATACACGGAGAGCACGTCTCCTTGAATGAAGTCGTTGCTCAATACGCGGAGTCGACAATGCCTCCGCCGAAGTCGAAGATCGGCGCCGATCTTCAGAAGCCACCGACGCCGTATCCGGCGCCACAGGCAACTTCGGCGCCGACGGAAGAGCAGCTGAAGCAGATGGACCCACCGGAGTCACAGGCCGAAATCCCGACGTCGACGGGATGGAAATCCCCGGGGCCAATCCTTCTGAAGCCACCGGAGCGGCCACCGGCACCGACACTGGCGCCGAGCCCACGTTCCCAAACGGGAGAAAGGGCATAAAGGGTGCCGGCCGAAGAGGCGCAGGATCACCCAAAGAAAAGGCCAAAGGCCCAGCCGGAGCACCCCCTGGAGCCATCTGTTGGAAGATGGCATACATCGCATTCAAGAATGCGGAACTATCGGCTCCAGGGGTGGGAAAAGCCGGATACTGGGGTGCCTGTCTCGGAGGCGACCCCGACGCCGGCCTCGGCGTCTGCGCCGGAGAAAACACTTGAGGCTCCAATACCTCAATCACCGACGCCTGTCCAGGTGAAGTTGGAGACGCCGGAGAGGGCAACGGCGTCGAAGGATGCGGCGTAACCGTGGGACTGACCTCCCATGTCCTTCGGCGCCGATCCGGAGACCTGGAACGAGTCTCCTTTGAATGACGCCGAGATTCTCTACGGCGCCGGGAGTCTCGATGACGCCGATGTCTTGGGGAAGAAGACTTCTTGTGATGTTTCTCCTTTGACTTGGCCATAAACAGCTTCGCCTCACGTTCCTTGAGGGCCTTTGGATTCATGTGCTGACATGAATCACAAGTCGAGACGTCGTGGTCGGAGCTCAAACACCAAAGGCAATCGGAATGAGGATCCGTCACCGACATCTTGCCTCCACACTCACGACAAGGCTTAAATCCAGACTTTCTCTGCGACATTATTACCACAGCGAAAGACTACGCAGCAAGATATACACTGTAACCGCAAGAGTAACAGTTGCTCCCTCGAAGATAACCGTTTCGAATGCACGGAAAAAAGGGAACTGACGTCCGCACGTCGTCGAGGACCTCTTATTGCCTGTATGACGTCAGACGGCGTCGCGTGGGCTAGAGTGACGTCCTCGTCGACGTGCAGAGACTAGTAAGAAGATTTCCGTCGAATGCTGGCGCCATGGGAGTATTCATGAGGTGAGGAATCCACAGGTAGTTGTATCCATCAGAAACAATTCATATACAAGGAAGTATGAATATAAGCATCGTAGTCCTTGCTTCACAGAAGGGTAGGGCCTTGGAAAGGATAACAATATAGATGAACATGAGGCTAAATTGCCATATTCAGTGTACGTATACACCCTCAAAATACATTCAACAAGTAGATTTGATAATACCACCAGGCCAGCACTTGATTTACTTAACGTTTATAATCGGAGTCTACCCTCTAATAGTATAAATGGCAACTCCGAATAGTTGGACTTGCTGGATAAATATCAGGACTAGTTTTGATTGACATGGCTGAAATAGCTGGAGAAGAAAATTACATTGTGGGGGTCCCTTCCAGTAATTTACTGATATCTAAGTAATCGTCAACGACAGGACATCAGTTATCCCTGCTGATGATAAGACAAGTCTCATTGCCACAAATGGGAGATCATATTCAGACAAGGTAACCTAGGTCAATGTTTAATTCAACTTTGTTTTATTAAATGTTTCCTAATCAATTGAACTAGGACCTGTTACAGGATTAGACCCAGAAGTCAAGGTAGAGAGTGACCATCATCTCCTGATTTTAGCCCTTATGTTTAAGAAACATTCTCTATTGATCTGAACAATCCGGGGGATGTACTGTCTCACTCAGTTGTGATGTCAAATAGTAGGATAAGATTACAACGGGATAGAGGTATAGGTAGTAATTGCATCCAGAAATGCATGCTGGTATTTTACCCATATTGGAATATTTTTTGCAGGACAACTGGGATCATGGAGTTGTGTTCTATTAGTAGTTTGGTGCCTAACGTGTATTTCTCATTAAACCTATTTGCTCAGACTAGAGACATCTCGGTAGGAACAGGTGCTAATAATAAAAGTGAGGAAAAGTTCTAGTTAGATTAGATACTTTTAAAACAATGAGTGTGTGGCTTCAATCCAGACAACTTTTATGAGCTTGCTTACGAATAAAAGAGAAGATTGCGTGGAGCTCCTATGGTTTGAGTTTGTAGTAACATCTTTATTCGGATATAATAATATCCACAAAAGAAACATCAATAAAAACATACAGGCAAATCATCGAGACCATACATATATTCAAGTTACTAAAATTCATGCGAGATAAAGAGACATATAAAATATAAATAAAACTTACAGGTCTTCCCCTATGCAATTCAAACAAACACCTATCACATGAAATGTAAAAACATATAAAATATTAAAAACACCTACAGGTCCTCGCCTACGAACAAATCATCCCAACTGTTTTAAAACAGCAACCTCTTACGCCAGGCCACCGCTCCTTTCAAAAATGGCCCACGGAGCTACATACCTCAAAATCATTTAACTGGCGAAGAAAAAGCACAGCAGCCCTGTAATTGGTAAAGCTAAAATTTCGTAACAGAGGCGCATAATATTTACAGAAGAACATACAATGTAGCAACGTTTGTGGGGAGTGCTCATCACAGGGGCAGATACAGAAGTGCTGGAGGGGAACTGTCTTTGAGGAAAGGACAGTAACCAGTGAAGGGACCCTAGTCTGAAGCGGGTTAAAAGCAATCTCTCATACACATTATGTACAAACCATAAATAAGGGGCTGGGCCCGGGCACATTTGTACCATACAGTAATCTTTGACAGTTACCTTGACCACTTCCTTTGGTTCACGTGCCGCCCGCCTTAACTCAAGGAAGCAGTCACATATCCACATTTTGTCTTTTTTGGTATTCAAATGCGGATTTTTAAACAAATGTGGGCAACCCACTTCATTCAGAAGGCCTTTGATGTATTTCAGCCATTGGATTGAGCAAGCAGGATCACTAGGAAGGCAATCCTGAATCATCAGCTAGTTGATGGCGGCTTCTTTATTAAGCCAAATTGCACACCACAGCTTCAACGGGGTGACACTAATTCTATCCTGTAAGTATTCAAGACCCAATTCCTGGTGGACAGAAAAATACGGAGTAGAGGGCGGAATACCTAACAACCGGCGACAGAATCGATTTTCCTCTACCTGAAGGTTACCAACATTTTTATACCCTCACAACACCATGCTATAGGTCACAGCCTGCAGACATTTTCTCTTATTAACCTCCAGTATAGGGGCAACAGGCTTCCACCCTATATTGGCGGCCAGGGAGTGGGTAATACCCATTGTACGCACCATGCGTAAAACCCTGTTTTTTAAGGAGGGGCCCAAACTACATGCTTCGTCAAATTCTAGCCCCAGATACGAGAAGGAACCTACTTTTGTTAAAGTTCGTTCTCCTAGCCGCATACGGCGCGTCTTTGTATTTTTAGGGGCACAAACCATTACAAAGGTCTTCAAGCAGTTGGTTTCCAGGTCTAATTTTTTCATGAACTCAACAAAACTATCCACTAGCAGTTCGAGCCCATTTGCAGTCCTCGCCTATAAGACTGCATCATCGCATACAGTAGGTCTGGAATGGCGTTATTGTGTATGCGGGGCACATCAGCTCCTGTAGAAACCAAGATTTTCTCTAGGTCATTAATGTATAAAAGAAAAAGAATGGGGGCATGGACACACCTCTGGTGATCACCCCGACTTACACCAAAATGGGAGGTGGTTTCGCCATTCAACCCATAACTTATTTTTGTCCTCTGACCCTGGTGAAGGAGTCTCAAAAGATCTACTCGGCTGTCATCAAGACCCATGTTTAGAAGAATTGCCCAGAGCTTTTCCCTATTAACATAATTGAACGCGCAAGACAAGTCCACAAAGGCTAAGTGAATGGACCCACTTTTCACATACTTGTACTTGGCCTTAAGAAGGTAAAGGTTCAGGCACTGCTCAATAGTGCCCAAACCTTTCCCGAAATCATATTGGGCCCAAGAAATATTTTTTTCTCCTGCACTCGAGAGATCAAACGTTCCAAAACCACCCTCCTCATTAATTTTGAGGAGGAGTCTAGCAGCAAGATTGCCCGATAACACCTGGGGTCTAGGGTCTAGGGTATTGCCTCTTTTAAAAATTGGAAACAGTACAGAAGTTTGCCACAATATAGGGGGTCTAACCCTGCACACCATATTAAAACTCCTGGTCAACAAAGGGGCCCAAAACTCTGGGTATTTTATGAAAAGGTCCATCTGGATCTCATCCGGGCCGGGGCCTTATTTGGGAGACTGTCCCGAATCTCCTTTAGGACCTCACTCTCTAAAAGAGGGAACAAGGGTTCAAGGGCAAAGTTATCTGTACAGATTGACCCCTTACCTCTTTAGCCCCACAGATACCTGAAAAATGGCCAACCCAATCATAAGGGGGGATATGCGATTTAATTGCTGCTGGCAGTTTGCCATCTGAGCGGCCAGCCCGGACTACCCTCCAAAAAACCTTGGAGTCCTTCCTTTTAGAGGCTTCTATTATATTTTCCTACTGCTCTATCTTAACTTCAGCCTGCAGCTGTTTTAGCACCTGGATATATGCCTTTCTACAAACAATGACAGTGGCTTTGTCTCTAGGATTCCGGCTAAGCGCCTGGCACAGAGAGGCATTTGCTACCCTACACGATCTATCAAACCATGGGCAGCCAGTCAAAGGGACATTTTTAACTGGTCTACTCATGAGTTCCCTAATATAAACGTGAGCTCAGCAAAACCTGTCAGGCAAATGGCAGGGTCCTCACTGCTTACTTGACTTAATGTTTGCAGTGATGGGTGGGAAGGTTTGCCAAAAGTACATTAAAGGGCCCGCCACTCTCGTGAGTCCTATCAGCTAAACAACTGATAGCTACAAAGAGGTCAAGAAAGGAAGAGTTGTTAGTAGATGCGAAGTTATTGTTGTGGTAATTCACCAGATAAATTCTTAACTTGCCACCCCAATGAACTTCAAATGCTTGAATTCCATCTGAGTCCATTGTTATTGGTAAGACCTTGCAACCAAGACTGACCTTAAACCAGGCCACCAGGCCTCCTTTAGCGTGACCTGAAGGTGAGGGGGTGGAAAACTTACTAAAGCTAGTGTATCCACCAATAACCAATTCCGAAACAGCCCAGGTTTCCTGCATAAAGATAATATCAAAATTTGATATAAATAGCCGCCAACCCTCGACCTCTAACTTTGAAGCCAAACCGGCCACATTCCAACTAAGGGGTTTCCAGTGTTGAGTTTTAACAGTTGATGGACTCCTCTTGGATGGCAAAGCAGCCAGTTCCCCTGGAACATTTACAGGTGGATTAACTTCAGATACAATCTGCTTGGTGACAATATGTCCCTTCTCCCCCGAATTCCCCTCCCAGTAGTTCTACTAGGCTCAATTTGGGCTACCAATGGTAGTCAATTCACCTCTTCCAGTTCACTCAAAACTGAGTAGTAATTGCTAAGTGGAAGGTGGCTTGGAAGGGAGCGGCTCCCTGAGCCCCATATACAGGCTTGATGGGAAGTCTGGGTGTTCTCAGTGTTCTGAGCATTTCTCATGGGGTTAGATGTTTATAAAAATAACCCAACTATAGAATTCTAATCTGTTTCAGCCTCACTCTACTGGCATCAGCGAGCGGCAACATTTGGATCTCAGAAGTTGACAATCACGGGGTCTCCAAGTGATTGTCTCCTCACTGAGCCTATACCACCCACAGGACGGACAAACAGGATCTCTTTAAAAAGGTCCCACTTAGAGCTTGCATTTGTATTTAACCAAAAAATAACTTTGTTTTGAAGGGCTGAGGTAGGTTCCTTTATGGGGACTTGAAGCTTAGGGAGATTATCCAGAATAACCACATATGGGCAAAAGGCTGGTGGCAGATTTATAACCGGGTACTGGGGCAGGGGTTGGACAGCCTGCTGTTGTTCATGCTGCACCAAGGGATGGAGTTCTATTTGCAATATGAGGATTAAGCTCCTGTGTGTGTGAATTTACAGGAAGAGTGGCCAGCTGGTCAACTGAGCTATCTTCTCTACCCCCATTTATGTAAGCCTGTAGAGATTTGTGTGGCTACTCTAGGAAGGTGATTAGGTCTCAAAACCATCCCCCTAATAGAGGGGCAATCAAGGGCCCCTGACTGAGATGCTACTGACCATGCTTGTAGGGGGTCCTTCAACGACACTGAGACTAAATTACACAAACTAGATTCTAGTGTTGCTAATCAAGTATAGATTAGTTGCAGCTTAAAGTCCAATAAATCGTTGAACCAAATCTTCAGCGAGGCCCAAGGGTCAACATTTGGGGGGGGTGAAGGCACAGAACTAATGAGAGTATCTGGAGTCAAGGGCTGTGACTTTGGGACAGATTTAATTTTTGATTTAGCAATCCTCCTTCGCCTTTTTGGTAATGAGCTGGAGTCAAAGGAGCCACACAGAACATCTGGCACACAGGAACAATCAACAGTACTCACATCTACATTCCCAGCTATGTTATCCGAAACCAACCCTTCCAGGTCCACGCAAGGGGTTTGAGTAACAGGGGCCGGGGGCGGAGTATCATGCGGAGTATTTTTTGCAGAACCAGTGTTGCGTAAGGCGGCAGTGCCCAAGGGCTTGCTAGGGAGCCTGTATTCAATATCCTCTGCGACTAAAGAAAGGCGGCGCTCTGCCAACTTATTTTCATTTGAAACCAAATCCACTGCGCGTACCAGGAAGTTATCAATGGAGGACTGGGAATGAGGTTGTGAAGTGGACGTGGAACTTGTAGTCACCTTCCTTTTCCCCATTATGCCACAGGTGACTAAGGAAAAGGCTACCAAGATCTAAAAATGCCTACAACAGTAATAACCCAAATATATGCATCAAAACGTTAAAGTCCAAAAAGTATGGGCCCAGCCCAGACTCTGTCGGTCTCTGATGATTTTCCCAAAATATTTATTGGGGAAGGCAAGTTTTTTGATCACTTTTCTACCATTTATTTATCAATAGTACACCCATCAAGGTAAACACTGGGACCTAAAGGAGAAAGCAGGACATAGCAGGATCCCATAGTCCAATTTTGGGCTCTTTTGAACCCTTCACTTTGCATGAAAACTTAATAGCTTTGAGGGTGCACAAAAAGGGCTGTGCAACGGGCCACAATAGAACCCCAGGTGACTTGTAACTCGGAACAATCTATTGAGCTCTATATTTCACCAACTTGACCAATGTCGTTGTATAAAAAGGTATAGTTCCATATATTTGTCTTGGGCAGAAATGTTCCCGCTATATAAAAAGGGGATCATGGAACGACCCTGGTAATTACAGACTGATCAGCCTTACAGACAATACCTAGAACATGTTTGATTACATGTTATATACTATTAAACACTTCGACAATACTTTTCACTACTATGGCTGAAAAACACTGGCATCGGGAGATAAAGGGCAGCTTTAAGACTATGTAAATGTATTTTTGAAGTTTCATTCTCTACATGGGACTAGTGCACAAAGGTTATTACACGTGCACAACCCAGAGCCCATCTAGCCAACAGCACTTAGACCTGGAGATGAGCTGGTGCTACCGAACACATGTAAAGATAAACACTGTTTATAAATTAAATCTTTGGGGAGCTTTATTTACTCATCAAATTGTATTTGAGCTAGAATATTTAGAAGGTCTGAAGAGAAAAAAAAGAGGGTATAGTGTGAGGAAGGGAATTCGCATAGACAAGGAACCAGGGCTGGGGGTTAACCTTCATTTGGCCTTTTTAGCAGAGTACATTTAAAATATTGAAATGTTATTTGAAGAGAACTGTTTTTTGTTTTCTCCATACACAGCCTAAATCTTCTTCATTTCTGACTTTGTCTGGGAGAGAGTACCATAGTCTGGATCCTGCACTGGATGGGGTCTGTGTAAAGCCTGTGTGGATTTAAACTCCCTGCATGCCAGACAGGGAAGTACTTTGCTCCTCAGTGCTGCGGAGCAGTGAGTGAAGGTAAGACGGTGACCAAATTTCAAGGCTTTGGACGTTAGAATGCTGAGGTTAAATGTAATCCTTGCATCAAGAGTGTGCCCCGAAGAGATCTTTCAAGATGGAGGAGATCTGATTAAATATCCTAGTGTTATTTGTAATCAGCAGCAGATCTAAGGGGGAGTTTAGTGAGACTAGTGAGTTTGTTGTGGTTCCTGTGAGCAGTGTCTTTTCATAATTCATTTTTGAGATGACAGTGCCATGGAAATCCATTAAAATTTTATTCTAGGACACCCAGGATTTTATTCCCTGCTTTAAACCTTGGTAGACTTAGAATAGAATTAATATAATTTGTTCATATTAATTTAGAGAGTAAATCTCAGCTGATTACTGTTTTCACTAAATTTAATTTAGAAAGTAAGCCGACTTCTATTTTTGAATTTCTGATGGTGATGACATTGCAGAAATTGAATATTTTCATGTAAAATTCTGTGTCATCCACAGCTCTGAATCTTTCACCAGAACTTCAAGTAGTTATACAGTTACTGTTATCTGTTATTAGATTGGAATTATTTTGAGTCTATTTTATGGTTATGCTTTAAGACATTTTTATTGACTAGTATACATACAAAAAGGAAATTTTTAGAATTATATATATGTTTGGTAACTTGTATTTGTACATGTTTTATGGAAGACTATGGCCCTCATTTCAACCCTTGCGGTCGGTGATAAAGCGGCGGTAATACTGCCCACAGTCCGGCAGAAAGAAAAATGGAATTATGACCACGGCGGAAACAGCCAACACATACAACCACTTTAACACCCTGACCGCCACGGCGGTAGCAACAAACAACATGGCGGTAACCGCCATCGGCCAGGGGGAAGACAATGTACTGCCCACTCCATTATGACACACCAATCCGCCACCTTTTCCGGGGCGGTACCAATGCCATCAAAAGCACGGCAGAAACAGTACACAGAAGGAAGAACTACGACGCCATGGAGCCGAACTGCAGATCTTCCCCATGCTGGTATACCCCCTCCTACACCACGAACGCCAGCAAAGACGACCACGGTGAGTACCGCACCTAGCACACAAGGGAGGCGAGGAGGAAAAAGAGAGTGACACACACATGCATGCAACACGCAACACCCCCACTCCCTACACTATACACACAAACAGATGCAACAACATTACATATCCACCCTGTAACCCTCAAGAATAACGCAATGACAAAAGGAATTAATTAAAGTGAGGGTAATATTACAAATTTAGATAAATACGTCCTTAAAGCAATAAAGAGCATGTACAATATATACAAATGGAGGGACAGTGCCCACTCCAAAATGTCCATGGCCCATGGGTCCATAACACATAGGCAAAGGCCACACTTGACTTCTGCCTCGATAAGGAGAGAACACTGCAGGGGCATCAGGTCGAAAATACACAGGCACCTCAGGGGGACAGGGAATGGAGGGGGCACCTCAGCCAGAAGATGATACAACGCCACTGCTCCTGGAGGGGGCTACATGCCCTCTGCGATGTCCGGGGGAGTGCAAGGCCACAGTCTCTCAAGTGGGTGGTATGCCCACTGCTTGGTCCTGGTAAGTGCAAAGCCACAGTCTCTCAAGTGGGTGGGTTGCCCACTGCTTGGTCCTGGGGAGTGCAAAGCCACAGTCTCTCAAGTGGGTGGTTTGCCCACTGCTTGGTCCTGGGGAGTGCAAAGCCACAGTCTCTCAAGTGGGTGGTTTGCCAATTGCTTGGTCCAGGGGAGTGCAAAGCCACAGTCTCTCAAGTGGGTTCCTTTTTCCACTGGTTCTGGAGGGGCCTGGTTCCCAGTGTGCTTCATCCTGGCAAGGAGGGGGTGAGTGGATGCCTTCTTCCCCTCGTTCTGGAGGGGGCCTTGTGCCGTGCTGTGCTGACAGGTGCCTCCTTGGAGCCTCTCACACCTGCAGTAGCTGCAGAAACTATAGTGGCTGTGGACTGGGAGGCTGAGGTGCTGGGCTGGGTTCTGGCCACCCTGGCCCGAAGTGAAGGACCGTTGGGGGGGGGCAGGGAATAGGTCAAGGGTGGCGAGGAAAAGCCTTTTAGGGACACTGGGGCTGGATGATTTGTGAGTGGAGGAAGAGGGAGTGGTTACAGGAGGAGTCTGTCTGCTGTGTGTGGGTGCAGGTGCATGGGCTGGATGCTGTTGTGAGGTGGATGGCTGTTGGGTGTCTGAGTGCTTGCGTTGGAGTACTTTGGGAGGAGGGGGCACAGACAGTGGGAGAGGACACACGGGATGTGTGCATGGATGTGGGATGGTGACTGCCAGTGAGGGGCGTGTTGTGATAGGTGTGCTGGTGATGGAGGTAATGGATGAGGATGTAGTGCATGCAGGTGTGAGTGGAGACGCTACTGGGAGGGAGGTGGACGAGGAGGAGGGGGGAGACACAGTGGAGGCAGTGGATGGTGGTGTGTCTGCATCTGGATGGTGCTTGTGTGAGTGCCTGTGGGATAAAGTGCGGTGCTGAGTTTGCCTGAGCCACTTGTGTGTGTTGATTTGGGTGCATGCAGGTCTGAAGGTGTGCTTGGGATAGGCTGGGTTGAGGGGATTGGGACTGGGTAGAGGAAGTTGGAGGGGGGAGACTAGAGACAGGGACAATGGCTGTCATCAGTGAGTTGGCCAGAGCCTGGAATGCTCTCTGTTGGACCGCCACGCCAGAGTGAGTGCCCTCCAGGTATGCATTTGTTTGTTGCAGACCTGATTTCAGCTATCCGCCACCCCACAGGTATCCCCCCTCTAGTGAAAGTCCTGTCAGTGCTCCATTTCTTGACAAGTGGTTCCTTCCAAGTGACAGTGGCCATGGCATCAGGGATGTCACAGCCTATGTTCTCAAACGTGCTGACCAGAGTGTTGTCTGCCCTGATGAAACAGATGCGCAGCTACATTGTATTCCCCCAGGTGGAGGATTTGGCCACAGTGAAGGCTGACTTCTGTGCAATGGTGTTGAAGTAAGCCTCAGCAAGGCCTACTAGTGCAGGGGTTTACCTTTCTCTGCACAAAGACCTCAGACCATGTAGGAAGAAGTTGGCACAGAAACTGAAATAAAAGACAAAGTTTATTAAACCTCATGTGGTGGTACTACAGTACAGCACCCTTTGGTAATGTTTGAAGTAGCACACTGAACTGAGAGAGCATGGTCCTTTTATACCCACGCAGGGGCTAAAAGGAGGTGGCACAATTATAGAAGGGCACAATTATAGAAGCAAGACTTTTCATACATGTAAGGTCATGTGGAAATGCACAGTCGACAGGTAGGAGGGGCTAACAGTTTTCAAGGACTAACAGCTGCTGACCTTACTGAGCATGTGCGAAAGTGGGAGATGCTAAATATAACTTGTCACTAGGCAGATTTTCAAGAGTAGTTAACAGAAAGGTAGGACAGAGCACATGGTGAGCACATGGCAGCATGTGGCAGAGAAAATGGCTGCCATGAATACAAAATGGAATCCGCAAAATGTTCACAATAGTTACTAAGTACAAGATGTCTTCTGCTAATGCTTAATCTAATCGCTGCTAAACTACAACAATGGGTCATATCCCCAACATCATTGGTGCTATTGATGGTAGACATATTGCCTTTGTCCCACCCTGAAGAAATGAACAGGTGTTCAGAAATCGAAAAAGCTTTCACTCTCTGAATGTGCAGATGGTGTGTTTGGCGGACCAGTACATCTTCCATGTCAATGCAAAGTATCCTGCTCTGGGCATGATGCCTTTATCTTGAGGAATAGCAGCATACCATATGTGATGTCTCAACTCCAGAGGCACAGGGTGTGGCTAATAGGTGAGCCTATGGTCCCCACACTATTGATGTAGGTATATGGGTGTGGGGTTGACCCTAAGGGTGAGAGTCTGGCTAGCAGGTATCCCTCGATATTTGCAGGTGCCTCTGGTTACCCCAACCTCTCATGGCTACTGACCCCAGTGAGGAATGCCAGGGCAAGGGCAGAGGAACGTTACAATGAGGCACAAGGCCGAACAAGGAGGATCATTGAGCGCACCTTTGGCCTCGTGAGGGCCAGATTCCGGTGCCTCCATCTGACAGGTGGATCCCTGTACTACTCACCCAAGAAGGTGTGCCAGATCATCGTTGCATGTTGCACAACCTGGCCTTGAGACGCCAGGTGCCTTTTCTGCAGGAGGATGAGGCTGGAGATGGTCATGTGACAGCGGTGGAGCCTGTGAACAGTGATGAAGAGGAGGCAGAGGAAGAGGATGAGGGCAACAGAACTACTATAATTCAACAGTGACACACAGGAAAGACACTGTAACTTCACCTTTCTTTGCAGTTTTGTGTTGGACATTGTACATGGCAGCCTGATTTTCTTATTTCTATGGTCACTTACTGTACCCTTTGGCATCTCTATTTTCAGATATCTGTGCCCCACTCTGGCTCCTTGTGTGTTTGCTGCTGCCCACTACAGGTCATACTTATGTATATGTAACTGTACATTTGAATTGCTATGTTTACAGCTTTTTAAACTAATACATATTTCAATCAATTGACAGACTCCATACTTGTATTAGTTCCAAGGGTGTTTATTTCTGTGATAATAAGTGTAGGGGGTATTGCAATGGGCTGGGTTGATGGTGGAGGAATGTCCAGGATAGAGTACAGTCTATTTGTATCACAGGTGCATTTTCCAAGGGGGCACAGGAAGTGAAGAAATGGCAGTTCAAGGTGGACAGGGTGACAGAGTGGGACACAAGGGTGACATTCAGGGGAGTCTTATTTCCTGACGGGGGTCTTGGCAATATTTTCTGGCTTCTGCCTGGATCGCAGGGACCTTTTCTGTGGTGGTTCTCCTTCTGCAGGGGGAGGGGTGCTGGTTGCCTGTTCTTCCAGTGCTGGGGCCTCCTGTCCACTAGCATCAGCGGAGGTGGAGGGCTGTTCATCGGTGTGGCTAGTGTCAGGGGCCCGTTGGTGTGCCACTGCCTCCCTCATGGTGTTGGCCATGTCTGCCAGCACCCCTGCAATGGTGACCAGGGTGGTGTGGATGTTGCTGAGGTCCTCCTTGATCCCAAGGTACTGTACCTCCTGCAGCCGCTGGGTCTCCTGCAGCTTGACCAGTATCTGGCCCGTGGTCTCCTGGTGGTATGCTCCCAGGATGATGGTGAGTGCCTCATGGAGAGTCAGTTCCTTTGGCCTGTCCTCCCCCTGTCGCACAGCAGTCCTCCCAGCTTCCCTGTTGTCCTGTGCCTCTGTCCCCTGAACCGTGTGCCCACTGCCACTGACCCCAGGTCCCTGATCGTCCTGTGTTTGTGGGATTGCCTGGAGTCCCTGTAGTGATGGACACACTGCTGACTGACATGTCCTGGAGACAGAGGGATGGGACAGCTGGGTGGCTGCTGTGGTGTTGTTTCCTGAGAGGGGAGGCTCTGTGGTGGTCTGGGACTGTGGCTGGGTCACCGACTGTACAGAGGTCCCTGATGGGCCAGGTTGGTCATCCTGATCCAGGCGTGCAGAGCTGCTGTCATCACTGTGGGCCTCGTCTGTGGGGGGACTGGATGTTGCTGGCACCTCCTCTCCGGTGTCGTCGTGTGGGGATGTAAATGCAGTGTTATTGTTTCTGTGTGTGACATCTTGTGCATGGGTATGTTTCCCTTTATGGTTGTTATTACCAAGGCAGCTTTGGCTTGTGTGAGTTGTGATTTGGTTGGCTAAGTGATGGTCACTAGTGTGCATGCTGTGGTGATGGGTGTTCATGCAGGTCTGTGATGGGGGTCCATGCATTGGTGTTGCATGCAAGGCTTGGTATTGGGATGAGTGGGTTGTGATGGAGGGGTATATGTGAGGTGGTGGAGTGATGGGGTGAGGGTGGGGGTAGGAGTTTGTGAAGGCATGCAGGTAGTGGGGGGTATAAAGTAGTAAAGATTTGACTTACCAGAGTTCAGTCCTCCTGCTACTCCTGCCAGGCCCTCAGGATGCATGATCGCCAAGACTTGCTCCTCCAATGTTGTTAGTTATGGGGGAGGAGGTGGGGGTCCACCGCCAGTCCTCTGTAAAGCTATCTGGTGTCTTGCAACCACGGAACGCACCTTCCCCCATAGGTCGTTCCACCTCTTCCTGACGTCATCCCTTGTTCTGCGGTGCTGTCCCACGGCGTTGACCCTGTCCACAACTCTCCGCCATAGCTCCATCTTCATAGCAATGGACGTCTGCTGCACCTGTGATCCGAATAGCTGTGGCTCTACCCAGATGATTTCTTCCACCATGACCCTTCCTCCTCTGAGAACCCGGGGTGTCTTTGTGGTGCCATGGGTGTAGTGTGAGTTTTGTGTGTGAGGGTGTGTGGGGTGATGTGTTGGGGTGTGTGCTGTGAGGTGCGTGGATGGTGTATGGGTGATGGTGTTCTGTGGCTCCGATTCAATGGGTGCTGCTGGCGTGTCCCTCTCTCAGTTGTCAATTTTTTTCCCCGTAAAGGGTTGTGGGTAGTGTGTGTGTTTTATAGTGGTGTGGTGTGTATGTATGTGTAGTTTGAATTGTCCAATGTGGTGTTGTTTTGTATGTGTGTGTGTGTATTTTGAGAGCGGTGGTCTGTACTGCCAATGGTTTACCGCAGTTGAATGTCCACTGTGGTGATTCGTGGGTCAGAATGCTATGGGTGTATTTCTGTTGGCGTAACGGTGTGGGTTTTGGTACTGCCATTTTATCACTGACTTTTGGGCTGGCCGACTTGTGTGTGTGTCTGTATAGTGGCGAATTTCTATCTGTGGGTCATAATACGCGTAGCGGTATACCGCCGCGGTATGTTGGCAGCAGTCAGCATGGTGGTAAGCAGTACTTACCGCCAATGTCATAATGATGGCCTATGTGTCTAAAATAATAATTTATCACGGAGTATCAAAGAATGTATTGGTGAAAGTATTTTCTTGCTTATTGTTGATGCATGACAGATGCACAGCTTGAATTGTGAGATCCATTAAAATCAACCACTTCCATACAGCAGGGGAGACAGAAAGCGAAA
This sequence comes from Pleurodeles waltl, assembly GCF_031143425.1. Classification (NCBI taxonomy): domain Eukaryota; kingdom Metazoa; phylum Chordata; class Amphibia; order Caudata; family Salamandridae; genus Pleurodeles; species Pleurodeles waltl. The sequence goes on along the minus strand of NC_090449.1, from coordinate 245,286,952 downwards.
GAGCTTTCATTCTCATACCCATGCTTGTTAAGGAAGTGCTGAGTAGCTCTATTTTCAATCTAGGCCAATACTCGGTTCGTTATCAGAGATGGAAGGAACTGGTAAAGAGGTAGGTATACCACTCTGAGTTTCTAGAGGTAGATGTGATAACCCATCTCCTTGTTGGACCAAACATATCAAGCTAGAGAGGCATCTGTGACAACTGTGTGGCAGTGGCGTAACAAAGGCCCCCTCAACCCCCAAGGTGTGGGGGGGGGCTCTAGCTCCAGGGTGCCCACTCAGAACAGTCATCTGGCCTGAGAGTTCCTGCGTGAGTCTCGGGGGGTGGCCCTCCATATAATGAGCAAGGGGGGGCTCAAGTTTCATTACGCCCTTGCAGTGTGGCAAGCTCCTGATGAAACAGATATCACGCCTTCAGTTTATCCAAAAAGATCACCATTGAAGAGATTTCTTCACTGCTTGACAAAGCATCTACCGGTACCCATGTTTGCCTTCCAACTGTTTCCACTGATGAACTATACAATGCTAAAGAGGTATCATATGCAGCCTCGTGTTTTCTTTGCTAAGGAGATGTTAAAACAAGCATCTGGTAGCCCAATTGCACACGTCTAATCTTGTGATTGAAACGACAGACTATTTAATCAACAGCCATCAACTAACATTTGTCTTTCCTTATTCGCTTCTTTGCTGTTTTCATGTCTTGTATTGGCAGAACTCTTCAGTCTTTTTTCTGCCTGGAACACTTGGAGTAAACCCCTTTCATTTTCGAGGCACCAGTCCATGACTTGTTTTCTCTTTTTAATATGAAGATTTTATTAGCAAGTTTTAGTTATTGCATACAATGAATGTAAGTTTTCAAAGGTCAGTATGAAATAAAGAGCTATGCTACATGCCCTCATGAAAGAAACATTCTCATAATAATCATAGTAAGATAAGCCATTATCACCAAATACACCCCTCTTAAAAACCATCTATCGAATTGCTTACAGAATAAGAACCAGATTAAATAGGCTCAAATTCTGAAAGCCATAGCCCCCAGATTCTGTTTTGTCCCACCCATCATGAAAGACTGAATGACTGGACAACTCCAGATTGTATGAAAGCAATCACTGTTTCCCTGCCATGTACACAAGTCAGACAGGACAGGGGTTGATGAAATCCTTGACAAATATAGTGCTGCCTCAGGCCTAAGAATCAACTGGGACAGGTCTGTGATCTACCTACTCCATGAAGGGAATTTAAAAGTGAACTGGGAACCCTAACTGATGACAGCCTGTGATGGTTTCAAATACTTAGGGATACATGTTACCAGGAACCCGTAGTGAGTGTGGAATTTGACCCTGGCATGTCTGCTGAGGATACCTACTGATCTTTGGATTCTTATGACCAAGGGAGACATCACAAAATACCGGAGTTCACCCCGGCCACACCCCTTCGAAAGGGGAAGAAGAACCATGATTGAAACTGATTTATCAAGCACAAGGCTCCTGTCATAAACACACTACAATTTGAGAACCCTGGCTGACCTATTCGGGGATCTACTTGTGATTTATATACATTTCATACTGAGATGCAGACATGTCAATGTAACATTGAGTACTGATTACTATGTAAGCTATGCCTGCAGCCACTCACAACATATCTTCTGTGTTATTGTTCCACTAATTGCTTATTTACGCTCAAGTATGGTATAAACACCAATAAAAATGTTACTGGATAACTGCATAATTTTATATTATGTTACGTTAAAATGTTTTATAACTCATGCAATTACCAACAAGACACAGTGCTAAGACTACCAATCCGGAGATTTTGGGTTTAGCCTATTTTTCTGTATTGGGCTCTAAGCAATTGGAATATGTTAAGATAAACTTACCATGCATGATCAGAATTGAGTGTTGGCTGTGTAAGTCCTCAATTATGGCCAAAATTAACTGATTAGCTGGGCTAGTGGGACCAGGTCAACGTTGAACAGAGTTGAACATAAGTGATGAACCAACCCTTGTGGGGCACCACACTCTAACAGGAAGATGTATATGCAGGTAGAGTAGCTGCCTGATGATGATTCTTCAAGAACAATAAGAACTATCCCAAAGCTGCATCTTTTACCTCCATCCCATCAAGAGGAAAAAGGGAGTATGTTGTGAGATACAGTATTAAAAACAGCAGAGAGATTTAGCAGAATGACAGCTGCCACTCCATTCTTATATTGTAACATCCGCAGCTTGTTCATCATGACTGTGCTATTTTGTTCTGTGATGAGCCCAAAATTAGATGAATGGCAACTCTTCTGGAAGACACCAGTACATCGCTCTATCACTTGTTTCCAAAGCAGAATGTCTGTTTCTTTTTAGAAGAAGTTGCCACTGAATCTTTCTTGGGTTCTTTAACGAAATCACAAGTGGAACAGTCTTAAAATGTATGCTATAATGGCCTGTACAATATTCATCACCCATTTGTCTCTGGTTATGCTTTGTATTCTTCAAGATAATACACAAACCTTATCCCTGATGTGGTGGAACAGCAGGAGGAAAGCTAGGAGGTCAATATATAACTGTTCATGACATTCTCTACTTTGTTTCTGCTTTTAGCATCAAGAATAATTGAAAATGTTTTAGAGACAGCAAGAGTAGGTAAAATATTTTCAATTTAAACCAAATGTATACAAAACATTATTTTCGACTTCTGGTTCTACTTGTAAATGCTTAAATCTTGAAACAATATAAAATGCTAATGGTACACTTACCTTTCCTCAATGACATCTTTTTTACGCTTTTGAACTACGGAAGTAAATCTCTTGAAAGATGGTCCTCGGAGAGTCTGGTTTTGCACCAACATCTCATAAAACTAAATTTTGAAAAGTATGAAAAAGTTTAATAAATGAATGGCATTTCTTGCTCCATAAAATGCCAAAATGACTATAATAAAATGATTATATCATGTTAGGAAAATATTCATTATCTTCAATCCGATCCTCTAAATTGATCCTCTCCCACCTTCTCAACTGCTGGGAATTGCCGGTGTACTACATGAAGGAGAGGAAAGCTTTTCTTAAAAAGAATGAACAGCACTATGGACAAAGCACCTTGTGATGATCATTCGCCTAGCTGGCGGCAAAAGGTTGGAACAACTTACCTCTTCACCTCAGACAGTTGCTACCTCAATTCAGGAAGGACTTCAAGAACTGGCTCTTCAACTGAACCCTGAAGACATACCCCACAAGTGCCTTGAGCCCCTATGGATGAGTAGCGCACTCTAAAATAACTGATTGATTGATACATCACAACCGACCCCTCCCAGTTATTACTTGGTTGGTATAACATGCTATGTCAGCTTATGCTAAATGGGGACAGCTAGGTGGGGGTTGTAAAGGAGGGTGAGTAAGGAAGAGGTGATTCAGATTACTCGTAGTCCCTGTTCTCTATCCTTCCCAACACGTTGACAACTGGCTGCATAAAATTCATGACTGGTAAAAAAGAATGCTGCCACTTTCAAAGGCCATCTTTGTGCGAATGTTCCTTGTGTACCACAACCCGCTACACCAAGTTATATATCTTTCTAAAATAGAAGGTTTTATCACAGGATATGCAAAATGAGGGAAAGGAGAGTAGATTGTTTCCTCACTTGCACTCCCTTGTTTCCTTGGTAGTCTGGTTTGACGGGTTGTAATACTGCAGAGATGACAGCAAAATATGGCATATGCTCAAAAAGGATTCCAGGAAACAGGCTGTGCAGAAACTTCAGGCAGTAAACAGCATCTTGTAAACAGGTGTCCCCACAGTGTAGTGTTTGCAGGAAGCTTGTGGGTGACCATGGTTGGTAACCTTCAAAGTTTCCAATGTGAATATCACTGTAATGTTCTTAATCTGGTGTATTTTTCATCTAGTTTTTAAGGAACCTGCACTCCTCTAATTTTGTAAGACTTTCAAACTGTGGACTATGTATTTGGCTACTGTGGTCTCATCTTGAGTAGGAGACTGAAGCTTGCCAGTGCCTGTTGCAGAAGTGATTGCCACCAGAAGCGGTGACTTGCAAGTCGTAAGTCTATGTAATAAGAGGCTACAGGGTCCAAGGGTTTATGCTTGACCTAGACTAAGACCAGATTCAAGTCCCATGGGGGGCCACAACCTTTGATATAAGAATGGAGACAACCAGCAAAATAGGGCCCCATTTCCTTCATTAAAAGAAAACAGAAAAGTTATGGAAGTGTATTTAGAAACGCCACAATGTCCAACAGATGATACTACAAAGAAACAGTAATTCCTTTGCTACACACAAATGAAAGGAGACAGCGCACATTTAAATGAAGCCCTTCATGATTATTCAAGACCCAGTGACAACATCTGAACCATTTGTTTATATTACTTTTTGGTGGAATAATTTCTAGTTGCACAAGTTAGGCAAACTTTCATCAGACATGACTAAATGTGCATAAACTAGTTTTTCGTGAAAAAGGCTGTGACTTCCAGGCCTGGCACTGAAACATTAGGATATGTCCATTTATATATCTCTGAAAATTATGTTGCTATTGTGGGTGATGCTAGAGAAAAATCAACATGAAAGCAGTACAAATGTTAACTTGCTTGAGTTCTGCTACTGAAAACTGAAAACCTCTCAAATGTTCTTGTAATGCCATTTTACAGCTCATCTCTTTTTGTATCTACTAATGTGCTTAATTTCTGCAAGTATTAGATGTGACGCTCCTAAGTATTTGTAGGAAATCCTACTCCTATATAACTTAATTTTCTTGATTCAAGGCAGAACTTCTACACTTGGAACTCTTCCAAAATTCCCTTATTATGTTTATAAGACAATCCAATGTCCAAAGTCTTCTTGCCAGGGGATATCTGGAATATATTATTATGCAACAATAATATAGATATGTGATTTGCATTGCAAACAGGGATATACCCTTCAGCACCTTATTACTAAGTTTACTGATTGCTAAGACTGACCTATTGAGGTGTACTAGCTAACTATCTCAGAGGTTGTTGTCTTTGCTATGAGCCACTGGGACTTGCCTCAACACTCCCAGAGAGGCAGTTGCTAAGGACGTGAATCTGGTCCTAGCCTCTCTGTGATGCATACAAAATTATAGTCTATGGTTGCATGGCTCAGGTTTGCTGACCTGAGGGACTAATCTTTGGTAGCAAAGGAACTTTACATTTTCTTCCACAATGATAAGCTTGTCCTTTGACATTTCTGTCACTTAAAATAAAGAAATAACTCTCTAGCCTAGATCACTCCCATACCACCCAGTACTTCTTTGGCTAAAATCATCAACTTAATATTTGTATAGCTCTGAAATTCTACCTGGAAAGAGCAGCACCTTCAAAAGTTTCCTGCACATCTAATCATTACTTCTGGTTGACATATTCAAGGAAATAAAGGATCCAAAGCCACCATGACAAAGTAGATAGTTTCTTTTATCTCAAAGTTTTACAATGTTATGTGAGTTGAAGATCCTCCAAGTCTTCATGACTGTTCCACCAAAGTAAGTGCAGGGAATCAACTCCTTCTTCAGACTTCAGAGGTTAATACTGCACTTTTTAAACTGTCATGTCCTCTTTTCAAGCCTTAGCATTCTGACACCAATGATTATACTTTTAAGGCTGGGTTATCGTGCTACTCTGTTATACCAGTTATGAATTCTACAGACAAAGAAAAACAGTATTTATTGCATTACAGTTATTTGTATTAGAACCCTTCTCTGCTTTTCTTTATGAAAGGTGGTTTAAGCCAAATGTACTGTTTACAGTGTGGTTGACAGGTTTACAAAAAATAGCAAGTCCTCGCAACGGGGCATGTTTGTTTTTTATATTTAAATCTAAAAACATAGTTGTTATAGAAAATGTGCATATGCATGGCAATATTTGCGGTGATGAACAAACAGCACCACCCAAAGGAAACAAGAGAAACTAAAAGTTGTATTTTGCCCAAAGACTTGAAAAAGAGGAGATCAATGAGATGGCTGGTGATGGAGTGCAGCTCTTCCACTCAAATGGATACACAGACAAGAGGAACTCCACGGCTTTTTTTTTAGAGTATTTTTCTAGTAGAGTGTGTAGCATTCAAGCAATTTCCAGTCAGGTGGGAACTAACAAAAGAAAGATGAAAAGATGATTGTACTAGGAGAAACATGTTTGAAAATAGCTTGTCAACTCTCTGAAATTAAACCACAGTTACAATGACCCAAATTAAAGTAGGTACCAAATTATTTAGTAATATAATAATATGAATTAATGGAAAAATTTCAGGAATGATCATAATGTGTTTAAGACAGTTTCTTGAACACTAAGGGGCATAATGAAGAGTCCCCTGCTCCACTGGCGCTATGCACTGCACTGTATTTACAAGGTAGAGTTAAGCCACTTTTGTGGCTTAACGCCACCTTGTAAATACGGCCTCTTCACACGCAGCACTTTATGTGGAAGGGCGTGCAATGGGTGCTGCTGTGGAAATGCCACAGCAAAACCCATTGCACTTTGACGCTGCACCAGATTTACAAGTTTTTGCAATTTAAGATTGTTTTTGTGCAGGAAGGTGTTTCTTCCTGCGCAAAAAAATCTCCCCCTCAATGCAGCCATCCTTGCACAATGGTGCAAGAGTTGCTGAGTTGGTGCACTGCAGCAAACACAGAGCAGGGGGAAACACAGGGGTGCGCCATATTCTTTTAAATACTGTGCATCTCTATGTTTTGAAAATGAAGGGCGTGACGCTGCCAAATGTTGGCGCAGCGACACGCACCATCATTTTTTGATAAACCTGGCCCTAAGAAACCAATGTCTTTTCACCACACACTCTTTAAATAAAATGATCAAGTACCACCAGATTGCTAAGAAGGTCTCAGATGGTCTACCAAATTTAGCCAGATTTTCAGGGTATCCGAAATCAACATGCAAGAGTCAAAATTACATAAAATAAATTCTACTTGTTTGTTTGTCATTCTTGAATCTCAATTCCAATTTGAGTTTTGGTGGTTTGCAGTGTCAACCTTGGTGCTCATGCCAAACCAATGTGAAGATCTGAAAAAAGGTGAAAAAACAAACTTACAACAGGAAATGTTGTTCAACTTCCTAGTTTCCATCAATGACAGTCCTTTTGAATTAATTAACAGTTGACTATCTCAGCAGATGTGCAAGATCTTGTAACACACTTATTTAAATATAACATTGCAAAATACAGACAATTTTGGTTTGAAAACAGCTATTTATGAGGAAACATTAGGCAGTATGGTACATTAGAGTGAAAATAAAAGTTTTAAGAAAGACTGCCACGAGGTTGATAAAAAACATATTGCAGGACATAGGTCTCCCTTTATAGGCTAGTATTAGAATGAGCAAAGTGCCCCAGTTGATTTTAAAATATCCAGATACCAGAACTGCCCCAACATGAGCAGCATGTTCCGAAGGGCATCTTGTTTTGAGAAGCCAGATTATGAAAGGAATTCTTGAGACATATAAACCAATTATGGTCCACCTTCTCAGGGGAATATATGGGTTTTTATGAATCCTGCAAGAATACACATGATTAGGAACTAGGATTACAAGTAAGTGACCTTTCCTGCAACTGAATTCTCTATGATCTTCAAAAACAGTGGTATCAATTAGCACGTTTTACCCAAACTAAGCAGCTGACCAAGAAATAGAGGGAAATCTTTTCTAAAGAGGTTACACAAGAAAGTGTGTTAAACCAGGGCATCTATCCTGGATTCAGAATCAATGCAGTAATGCTTAGCAAAGGCATGTACTGATCTCAGAGAAGCAATTCTACAGATAACTGTGATCCTAACATATCCCGTCAGTGCAACAGTTATCGCCCTCCCCCTAACAAAATGGCCTTTTATTGAAGAGAACTAACTGCAACATATTCTTCGTGATGCACCAATAAGGAAAGAACTGAAGGACTAGACAAATGCTATTGTCCCAATCTGCTCTGTTCCTAAGGAACAAGTTACTTACCTTCGATAACGCTTTGTCTGGTGGATACACTAGCTACCTGTGGATTCCTCACCTTATGAATTCTCCCATGCGCCAGCATCCAACGGAAAATCTTTTTCCCACCTCTCCACGTCGACGAGGACGTCACAATTGCACGGCTCCATGCGACTTTGTCTGACGTCACCGTGCCAAAAAGAGGTCCTCGCCAGCATGCTGACGTCAGTTTCACCCATTTTTTAGAAGCCTTTGAGGCGAACAGGTGAAAACCGACCTCACAATAGCTCCAATGAATACATATATACATACAACCACGATGCAATAGAATAAAAAAAATCATTTATATATACACATAATTACCAAAATCTATATACACTTGTAAAACAAAGATCTTAGTGTAACCAGACAAGCAACGGGGAGGCGGGTGGGACTGTGAGGAATCCACAGGTAGCTAGTGTATCCACCAGAAAAAGCGTTACAGAAGGTAAGTAACTTGTTCTTTTGATGGATACAACTATCTGTGGATTCCTCACCGTATGAATAGAGTCCCAAAGCAGTACTGCACTCGGAGGTGGGTGCCTGACTGGTTACACCAAGAAATCTTGCAATACAGATCGTACAAAATGGCCGTCCCTCCCAACCTCCGAGCCCAAGCAGTAATGCTTTGCGAAGGTGTGGAGGGATGCCCAAGTTCCTGCCTTGCAAATATCCGCCACCAGAACCCCCTCACCAGGGCCGAAGTGGCAGACTTAGCCCTGGTGGAATGGGCTCTAATACCCTCAGCGGGAACCTTCTTTGCCAACAAGTAGAAACCTTGATACAGAGAATGGCCGGCATAAATGGTCTTAGTGGAGTGTTGCCTGGCAGATAGAATAACATCCACTACCTCTGGTGGGAGAGAGAAAGAACTTAGGTTGCCCCGTTCAATCTCCAAGCATGAAAGTGCAGGCTCTGGAGGTGGGGGTGTAGAACCTGCCCCTGCGACTGCGAGAGGACTGCCCTGAGAGGGAGATGGAGCAAAGGGCACAGCAAGAGTTGGAGAAGATCCGTATACCACACCCTTCTTGGTCAATCCGGGGCTATTAAAATGACCTGAGCCCGATCTTGGCCAATCGTCCTCGGAACCCGAGGAATCAAGGGTATGGGGGGAAATGCGTAAAGCAACTGGTTGCACCAAGGTATCTTAAACGCATCCCCCAAAGCTCCTTGCACCGGATACTGGAAGCTGCAGAATGACGGGCAGTGCGTGTTTGTGATGCTATTAATTGTGTTTGACCAATGACTTTGGGGGTTATTACAACTTTGGAGGAGGTGTTAATCCGTCCCAAAAGTGACGGTAAAGTGACGGATACACCACCAGCCGTATTACGAGTCCATTATATCCTATGGAACTCGTAATACGGCTGGTGGTATATCCGTCACTTTACCGTCACATTTGGGATGGATTAACACCTCCTCCAAAGTTGTAATAACCCCCTTTGTGTTTCACCACTGCGCATATTAGTTGCTCAGTGTTCACCATTGGACATTACATGCTGTATTCAGTTTAGCTGCCTATTGGCTTTGACATGGCATTAGCCATTACATTCTGTATTCAGTTTAGCTGCCTATTGGCTTTGACATGGCATTAGCCATTACATTCTGTATTCAGTTTAGCTGCCTATTGGCTTTGACATAACATTAGACATTACATTTGATAATAAGGTTAGCTGCCTATTGGCTTTAACGTGGGGTTAGACATTGCAGATGAGCGGTGTTTTTCCAAGCTGTGTTTTTCCACAAGATGGACCAAGCTGTTTTCTTAACACCAGACCTTAGCTGATAAGAGCACGTAGATTTTGTGTTTACCTCGCAATTCAGTCTGAGAACGGGGGCTCTGGAGAATTGGCCACTCTCCAAGGTTCTTCGGCTCTCACACTGAGTTTGCTTTTAAGGATGACTCTGGGCTACAGAGAGGTGGGTTGAATCTGCTTTGAATTCAGACAGGAGCTAAACGTCAGTTGCCTGTCTCCCGTTTGGGTAGAGAATCTCTTTCTCGCAGTTGACCGGAGTCATCAACTTGCAGACTCCAGAAAGATTAAGCTGAGCTATAGGCCCTACAGTGATGAATTTTGACTTTTATGCTTTGCTTTGAAGTTATGATATGATATAATCACCTATATTTGCTGTGTACATTGCAACTGAGAAGTACTTTGATATATTTTGCTTTCATTGCTGCAACTACTTTTGAACGTGTGCTTCCAATCTACTAATATCGTCTCTCAGGAACCTCGTGGTGGGGAATTAATAACAATAAATGTCTTCTTTAAACTCAGAAGTGCATTCCAGATAGGTTCTGTAAGCTCGGTTATGAGATAAGAGGGAAAGCAGAACAGTGTTCTCCCGAGTGGCAAACAGATCTATCCTTGGAAAACCCCACATCTGAAAGATGTGCAGGACCAGATCCAGATGGAGACGCCACTCGTGATCGGCCGAAAAATGTCGACTGAGTGTGTCCGTATGTACGTTGAGCACTCCGGCCAGATGATTCGCTACCAATCAAATCCGATGGTCCCGAAGCCAGGACCAGAGTTGCAGAGCTTCTCTGCAGAGAAGATACGAACCTACTCCTCCTTGCTTGTTTATATACCACATTGCAGTAGTGTTGTCCGTCAGGACCTGAACTGACTGACTGCGAATGGACGGGAGGAAGGCCTTGAGAGATAACAGATTGCTATGAAAAGTCTGTTCAACTGGAGACCAACGACCCTTGATCTCCAGGTCCCCCAGATGAGCTCCCCACCCTAGAGTGGAAGCATCCGTCATGACCCTGGCCACCGGGGGCGGCTGTGAAAACGGCCTTCTTTGAGAAAGGTTGCCGTCCACAGCCCACCATGATAGATCACTGCAGCGTCTCTGGAGATCATTATTGACTCCTCGAGATCCCCATTGTGTTGAATTCACTGCTTGTGGAGGCACCACTGGAGAGCCCTCATGTGCCAACGTGCATCAGCGACCAACAGAATGCAAGAAGCGAACACACAGAGCAGGCGTAGGACCTTGAGGACTGGAACAACCGCTCCATTTTGAAACATTGGAATCAACGCCTGGATGTCCTGAATTCGCTGAGGGGGAGGATAGGCCCAATTCAATGTTGTATCCAGTACTGCCCCTATGAACAGGAGGCGCTGAGAGGGCTCCAGGTGAGACTTGGGTACGTTCATCGTAAAACTCAGACTGAACAACAACTGAGTTGTCATCTGCATGTGAAGCAACACAAGCTCTGGAGACTTAGTTTTGATCAACCAATCTTCCAGGTAAGGAAATACCAATATCCCCTTCCTTCTGAGACTTGCTGCAACCACTGCCATCACCTTTGTGAAGACACAGGGTGATGAAGTAAGACCAAACGGAAGGACCGCAAATTGGTACTGTTGCGACCCCACCACAAACCGAAGATACTTCCTGTGCGACTTGAGCATAGGGATATGAAAGTAAGCATCTTGCAAGTCAACAGACACCATCCAATCCTCTCTGTTCAACACCAGAAGTACCTGTGCTAGCGTCAGCATCTTGAATTTTTCCTGTTTGAGGAACCAAATCAAAATCCTCAGGTCCAGGATTGGTCTCAAACGACCGTCCTTCTTGGCAATCAGGAAGTATCTTGAAAATCAACCCTGACCCCTTTCCTGCTCTGGAACCAACTCCACTGCACCTTTTGACAACAGGATCTGACCCTCCTGGTGCAACAACAGGAGATGGTCTTCTGAACAAAACGAGGGACGGGAGGTGGAAACTCCTGAAAAGGGAGAGCATATCCTTTCCTCACAATGTTCAGAACCCAGGAATCTAACTTCCACTTGTGGAGAAAAAGACGTAATCTTCCCCCTACAGGAGAAGTGTGGTTGAAAATGGGCAGAAAACAAGGGCAGCTTCCCTTGTTGTTGCCCTCCAGAGGAAGAGGATGATGCAGGGTGCTGCTGGGTGGCCCCTCTTGCCTGAACCCTCCCCCGTCCTCTAAAGGACCTATAAGGGAGGCTGGTAGGCTGTTGGACTGTGGACTCCCACGGTAAACGGCTCCACGCCCAAACCCCCTGAACTGCCGAAAGGACCTGAAAGGGGTAGTAGAGGAGGCTTGCAGACCCAAAGACGTTGCTGTGGCCCGACTGTCTTTAAAGCGCTCTAAGGCAGAGTCAGCTTTATCATCAAAACGTTTTTCCCCATCAAAAGGCAAGTCCAAGAGAGCAGTCTGTACATCAGAGGAAAAACCAGAGGACCTCAACAATTCATGCCTCCTGGTAGCAACAGAGGTACCCATCGCCCTGGCCACTGAGTCTGTAGAATCCAGACCAGACTGGATTATCTGTTTTGCTGCAGCCTGAGCATCCAATAGGAGTTCTCAAAATTGTCCCTGCACCTCCTGTGGCAGGTCCGGAACCATAGCCCTAGCTGAATCCATCAGGGCGTGCACGTATCTGCAGAGAACACAGATATAGCATTTGCTGCCTTGAGGGCCATACTGCAAGAAGAAAAAGTTTTCTTCGCTGACTGCTCCATCCTTTTGGATTCCCCGCCCGACTGAATCACACGGACGGAGCCTGCTGCAGACCGTGTGGAACAGGACACCTGAACAATCAGACTCTCCGGGGTAAGATGTTTTGATAAAAATCCTGGATCCCCAGGTGCCACTCTGTACCTCCTTGCCACAGATCTATTGTCAGCAGGTGACGACACAGGCTTCCTCCATAGCTCTAACATAGGCTCCATGAGAGCATCATTAAACGGAAGCTATGGATCCGCCGAAGTAGAAGAAGGGTGCAGGACCTCAGTCAAGATATTTGTTTTGACCTCTGCAGCAGGCAACGGAAGATCCAAAAGATTTGCCACCTTCCTAATCACAGTATGGAAAGAGGCCGCCTCCTCCGTAAACTCCCCTGGTGAAGAAAGGTCCCATTCTGGGGAAGTGTCTAGCCCACTGGCCGAATCCAGCCCTTGATATTCCCCCAAGGGCTCCACAATCTCCCCTTCTTCCAACAACTGCCTCTGGTACTCGTCTTCCTCCAAAAGTCTCAAAGCCTCTCTAAGCCTGACCTCTAACCTCTGCGTTGAAACAGAATTAGCCGACGTCGATGACACCGGCTTCAGAACTGAAAGGCGCGGAACAGGAGAAGGCTGACTTCAGTCTAATCCGGAGCCATCTGGTGCCGAAGCGGATCCTATTGGCGCTGTAGACACCTGAGGCTCCATCATCGGCGTCGACTGAAGGGGTGATGAGAACCGGCGCCCTCAGCCGGATAGAAAGGCATAACCGGCACCGCCTTTTAAGGAGCCGGGGAGCCCAACGAAAATTCTAAAGGACCCGTGGGACCAGCCGGTGCACCAGCAGGGGCCATAGCATTAAACATAGAAAACATGGCATTTAAAAATGCCGCCGGATCCGCTCCCGGAGCCGGGAAGGCAAGATACCGCTGGTCTCCATGTTGCACCTGCGTTTGCTGAGCATCCAAATCCTGTGCCACAGGTGAAAATCAAGGACTCTCTGGAGGTGCAACTACCTCGAAGACAGACGGTGCCGGAGAAGCCTGAGGTCTCTGAGGTTGTGGAGTCACAGTCGGACTAACCTCCCACGGTGCCGCCGACATGGGAGACCTGGACCTTCAACGGATCCGAGCCGAGCGACGCTGAGAGTCATGACGACGACGCCTCTTGTGTTTCTTGGACGAAGTGTGAGAAGAAGACCAGTGATGACTCTTATGTCCTTTCTTCGCCTTGGCCAAAAAGAGTTTGGCCTCCCTCTCCTTCAGAGCCTTAGGATTCATGCTCTGGCAGGATACACACTCCTTGACATCATGCTCGGAGCTCAAACACCAAAGGCAATCATCATGAGGGTCAGTAACCGACATGCGACCCCCGCACTCTTGACATGGCTTAAATCCCGACTTCCTAGGAGGACACATTGTAACCAGAAACAAGATTGCAACCAGAAACAAGATGGAACACCTTCAACTATAGCGAGAGCTAGGAGAAAACCGTTAGCGTCGAAGGGACGGAAAAAAGGGAACTGACATCAGCACACCAGCGAGGACCTCTTATTGGCACGGTGACGTCAGACGGAGTCGCATGGAGCCGTGCAATTGTGACGTCCTCGTCGACGTGGAGAGCTGGGAAGAAGATTTTCCGTCGGATGCTGGCGCACGGGAGAATTCATAAACTGAGGAATCCACAGGTAGTTGTATCCACCAGAAGTGCCACACAGACTCTGGCATCCAGAAGGTGGATGATGATAACAGACTAAATATTGAGGAATATTAGCTTGGGAATGAAGAAGAGAGCACTTGTGGTGATAAGAAACTGTTTTCCTTCAAAAGAAAAAAAAAGTGTACTTACGGAGTTCAGGACCACTTCTTAGTATTGGGTGGTAAGCCCTAGCCTGAGTCCAAATTAAATTGAGGACCTAAATCTTGTAAAAGGACTAATATCATTTGAAAATCCTATAAAAAGCTGTTATGGGGCACTTGTGGGGAGACAACTGTGGCCAGCTAGGAGCAGGTCACGGAAGTGCTTGCCGATGGAGAATAAAGATGCTTTGACAGGCACTGCAGCTTACAGAATACTGAGTGTGGGTTCCTATCATGTACAGGATTGTGTGGGAGAGGGTAAGTGCTCCTCCAAAGTACCCAGGCAGCTACGGCGGGCATCACAAAAGCGGTTGAGGTCGAGCAGTGGAAGAGGGTTGCATCAGAAGTGAGGAAAGGCTGCGGGGTAGCAGTGAGAATCCCGCTTCATGGGAAGGACGGCAGCAGCAGTAAATGCACACTGCTGGCCTAGCAGTTAGAAGCAGTGGAGCAAGGTCGGCATATGTAGTGCGTCCTCACGGGCAGGCACAGCGTTGAATCAGCCACTGACCTCTTTCCCCAGGAGGACGGTCTAGCTGTGGCAGAGAGAGAGAGACAAACACTGTACTAGAAGGAGTGTCGGGAGCCTCTAAAGTGAAAGTTGGGCTGACTGTGGGTCAGAGGTACAAACAGTCTGAGGGAGAAGAGCAGGAGAGCAAAGACAGATACTCACTGAGAAGCAGAAAACTCCCCCACCACCTCCAGGGAAGATTAAATGTCATATTGAACCACTCAAGAGTAGAGCAACAAGAGGGGGCAAACAGACAGGAGATAATACATCCCATAATACCCTCTCTGATTTAGATAGACTGAACCTCGGGACAAAAACCCTATCTGGTGGGGCCAAAGGGTGAGATAGTGAAGGGAGTACAGGGGGTCTGTCTGCCCTTGCAACCCCCTACACCCCCCACCCCTCTTCTGGGGCCTGGTTGTGGGCCTGTGGCTATCTTGGCCTGTGGAGAGGCCTAATGGAGGAGCTCCTGGCGGGGGGCCGTGAAGGGGAGCAAATTTTGTGAAGGGGAGCTGGGCCTGGCTGGCTGTGGATGAGGGGGTGGAGCCTGACCTTGCATAAAAATAGTGGACTGCCAGCGTCGGACGAGGAGGCTGCAGGGGACTAGGGGGGGGGGGTGGGAGGGGGGGACTGGGACCTACGTGGAGGTCATCCTTTCTTCTGCTGTCTTTGCCTGGGTGCTATTGCACCCTCCTGCTGGTGCTGCTGTGGAGACGATTCTGGTGCGTGAGGCGACGACGCATACTGGGGCCTGGTGATGGTGAAGTGCTGGACTTGTGCTGTGCTGGCCACCCCCCCTTCCCCTCTCCCACCGCCCCGCTGGTGCTGGACCGGTGGTGCTGGGAAGACCACCATACATCAGACCCAGTGGCCTGAAGATTGCTGACGCTCTGCTGGGCTGGCCCTAGACTGACCATCACCTTCATTGCTGTCTGGCCACTGGGGGTTGGGCCCGTCCCGGTGGGCTGAGGGGACTGGGTCACCTGGAGATGGGTCGGGGAAGGCCGCTGTCGCCCAAACTGACCTAGATGAAGATGGTTCAATCCAATATATGGTCTCCTCTTCCGTGGCAGATGGATGTGATGGGGTGACTGGGTCTCCTCCTAGGCTGTCGGGGCCGCAGCCACGCCTCAATGCCATCCTCAAGTCGATACAGGACTCCAGAAAGGTAGTGGAAAACAAAGTGGATGGACTCAGAATAGACCTCTCCTTGGTCCGTCAGGATTTACGGAAGGTGACGGAGAGGGTCACCATTCGGCAGCAGAGGATGACCTCACTGCTCTTAAGTATCAGGTCTCAAAACTTAAGTCCTTGGTGAGCCAGCGGAAGATGCGGAAAACCAGGCGCGAAGCAACAACCTACACCTGGTTGGATTTTCCCAAAATCTGTAGGATCCTGATCTAGCTGCCACAATGTTAAAGTCATGATTTTCCCGGATTACTCCAATGCAGAGCGGCAACAATGCAGATCCTTTGAGGCGGTCAAAAGAAACTGTGGGCCTTGAATCTCTGCTATATGCTCTTTTTCCCGCCCGTCTTAAAGTGATTTTTCAATCTAACACATATCTTTGACTCTCGAGAACAGGTGTGGGAATGGGTGGCAGAAAATCAATCATGTTGGTCCCCAGAGTCAGCTGGAGGGCTGTCGGGGAGTGTGGAGGATCCTGTGGGGGTCCCCCTCCTGGTCCATGCATGGAGAAAGCACTCCCGCTTGCAGAAATCACATGCTGGTCGCAGAGAGCGAAGTGGACATCCGGAGACCTCACTGCCAGGTGAGGCGCAGAGGGGGTGTGGATTGTTCCTTTTTGGGCCTGTTTGGTTTATCATGCTGGATTTTCAAGGGGATTGTGGGGGTTCGCACTCATGCCCCACAAATCACTACCTATGGATGTGGCCAGGGTGCATACCGACCCTCAAGGAAGATACATATGCAGAGAGGGCCGTATGGCCAGGAGGCAATTTAATTTGGTCTCCTGTTATCTACCTCCACAGATGTTATGTCCCACTCTTAAGAGGTTGCAGGCCCTGTTGCTGGCCCTCCTGCAGTGCACTACGGTAACAGGGGGAGACTTTAACACTGTCCCCGACCCGGTTCAAGACACCTCTGCTGATCCTCACCTTGGCTGATGCTCTGATTCCACATGTCTGTTGGTTTGGGCGGACTCTTTGGGCCTTTGCAATGCTTGGAGTTCATTGCACCCATAATTGAGGGCATACACCCGTCAATGTGCAGCTCACCACACTGAAGCTCGGACAGACTTGTTATGGCTCCCCGCGGCAGACCTCCTGACATTGCCCTCAGTCCAGAATCTTGCCCACGGTATCTGTGACCACGCCCCCCTACTTATGCGGTGGGGCATCCCCCCACCCTCAAAGTTACACCGGATGTGGCACTTCACCGACTGGTACCTGAAAGACCTCAAATGTGTAGCAGTCATAGACCAAGAGCTATAGAACTATTTCTGTGAGAACTCTGGGTCGGTGGTGTCGGCTATGACACTCAGGGTGGCTGGTAAACCCTCCTTGAGGGGGATCATTGAAGGATATGTTTGGCGGCAAGATAAACTACAGTCTCAACATATAGCTGAGCTGCAGCGTAAAATAGCTGACCTTGAGAGCCTGGGTCCACGAACAGACGGGGAAGAGTGGAGAAGACAGCTGACAATGCTGTAGACTGAGCTTCAGCAGGTGTCCCTTGCAGAGGGTAGGCAATGTTGGCAGGCCTCGACCCAAAGAGTGTGTGAGATGGTGATAAGACCGGGAAGTTGCTGTACTGGTTGGCGACTCGTGATATGTTGGCTCGGTGATACCGATCATCAGGGATTGACATATACTACAGGTGTCTCTATGCTATGGTCCCGCCGACTCCAGGGGAACAGGAGAACCCTATTCTTGATAATATCCCATTGCCCTCTATCCCGCCTACTCTGGCTGCAAAGCTCAACCTACCCCTGACGGAGGAGGAGGTGGATGCAGCCATCTCAGACCTTCAATTGGGAAAGACCGCTAGCCCTGATGGGTACCTCATTGAATAATACAAGAAGTTCCAGTCCAGACTGGTGCCCCATTTGCTGAACGCCTATGGGGAGGTGCTCCAAATCTATTCCTTCACCCCGGGCCTCGACTGTGCTACGATTGTGGTCATACGCAAGGGCGATCTGCCCCATGACCAATGTTCCTCTTACCGCCCCATATCGCTGAGCAACACTGACTTAAAAATATATGCAAAGATTCTGGAAACCCAACTGGCTAATATAATGTCCTATCTAATCCACCCTGATTAATGTGTATTCTTGCCTGGCAAAAGCACAAGACACTGCATTCGATGTGTCCAGGTGGCGCTTTCATAGATGGAGCGGCTGGTGGGGGTTTGGCGCTCCCGTTGGTGGATTTCCATAAGGCGCTTGATACACCAGCCTGGGACTTCTTGGAGGGCGTACAACTACGGATGGGCTTCAGTTCAACTTTCCAGAAAATGATCCATCTTCTTGATCATAACCCAATGGCTCAGGTGCGGGTCAATGGCATCATGTCAGATCCATTTCCGATTGAGCGCGGAACGCGTCAGGGGTGCCCACTATCCCCTCAGCTATGTGCCCAAGCCATTGAGTCGTGAATTGCCTCTTACGTGGCGATCCACTGATCAGCGGTTGGAGGTGGGGGGTCAGAACGACCGGGTATCCCTGTATGCAGATGATGTCCTTTTATTCCTAGGAGAGCCCCTGAGCTCTGGACCCCACTGCCTGGAGCTTTTTTTCGTTGTCCTGGTCTAAGAATCAATCCCAAGAAATCACTACTGGTGGATGTGCAGGGAGATGCAGGGAGCAGTCTCTTGCCCTGACATCCTGGTGTGGCGAAATGCATTCAAATATCTGAGAATACACCTCTCTCCACTGACGGATTTGGCCTGGCATCTTAACTTTCAGCCCCTCTCCCAGGCCTTGGATTGGGACCTAGGCCGATGGCATAGCCTCCCGCTAAATCCATTGGGTCATAACACCCTCTTCAAAAATTATCTGTCTTTCTCAAGAGCTGTATGTGCTGACTAATTCGACCTCTTACTTCCAAAATCACCTCCTTTATATGGGCGGGCGGAACAGAGTGGCGTTCTATTCCGTGTGGAAATCTCCTTATGAGGGTGGACTGGGGATACCAGATACCTACATATATTACCAGGCTGCCCAATTAGTACCGATCAACGATTGGCTCACAAGTAGGTATGATGACCCGGCCTACCAGTTGGAACTCTATCACTTGCGGTTTGATGGTCTAATTGGTCTACTATACGGCAGTCCAATCCCTCAGACTGCTCCTGACTGCACACAGGTGGTGGTGCGGTGTTGGTGGTTGCCCTGCGTCTGACATTCTGGGATCACTGCCTTACTAAGCTGACACCCCACTGGCAAGGGACATGGCTATGGCAATTAGCTAGAATGGAGGGATTCAGACAGTGGGACTCCATTGGGATTACCTGCCTGGGGGATGTATATGAGGGTGACCACCTGATGAACTGGATGAGAATGACTGAAGGGAAGCCTACCTTGTCCCCAGGGACCTGGCTATATCTCACCGTCTGCGGATGGTACAACTCAACTACTTCCATACGACGTATATATCCCCATCGCGGCTGCAAAGCATGTGCATGACAAGGCCATTAGGTTGTGCACGATGCGGTCACTTGAAGGCCCACCTGTTGCATGTCACCTGGGAGAGCCCGGGGCCCCCCCTTCTGGGAGGCAGTGGGGCAGGAGATCTCCTGGGTCTTAAAGCGTCTGATTGAGCTGACTGCTAAGGTGGAGCTCCTTGGCCTTCTAGAGGAGCTGGGGGACAGAGGACAGACCAACCCTTTGTGGGGATTGCATGCCTGGTGGCTAAAAGAGACATTGCTCAACTGTGGAGAAACCCTATGTCTCCAACATTACCTAAATGGTGGGTGGGGTTTACTGATGCTCCCAATTGGAAAAGCTGATTTATGAATCAAAGGGATGCCTGTGGAAATATGACAAAATCTGGGGGAAATGGCGGGCTTGTCATGGGTTGCCCAGCTGAATGATGTGATGAATAAGTTACTTACCTTCGGTAACGCTTTTTCTGGTGGATACAGTAACTACCTGTGGATTCCTCACCAAGAGAATTCTCCACTCGCGCCAGCCTTCGGCGGAAATTTCTTCTAGCTCTGCACGTCGACGATGACGTCACAATCGCCCGACTCCACGCGACGCCACATGACGTCATCTAGGCAATAAGAAGCCGTCGTCGACGTGCAGACGTCAGTTATCACAATTTTTTACGTGCCATATAGGCGAACAGGTTAAACCTAAAGAGCACATATTCATAGAAATTTAATGAAAATAAAACATTTATTACAGAACACTTTCTAAATAACAGTAAAGAATGCTCAATACCAGAAAGAAAGAAATATATAAACCAAGATTAAAAAGGTCTTCTTTGAACTATCTTAATTCGTAAGGAAATTGTATATACAGTTATCATAACTAAATACATGAATCAGTTATATACATATTTACAAGATCAAGGATGCGCACCCAAGGATATCTCGGTTTGACCAGTCAGGCAACGGGGAGGCGGGTGGGACCGTGGATTCCTCACCAAAAGAATAGAGTCCCAAAGCAGTACTACCTCCGGAGGTGGGTGCCCGAATGGTCAAACCAAGAAATCTTGCAGCACCGAGCGAGCAAAATGGCCAACCCTCCTGACCTCAGAGTCCAAACAGTAATGCTTGGCAAAAGTATGGAGGGATGCCCAGGTCGCTGCCCTAGAGGAACACCTCTAGCCAAAGCCGATGAAGCTGCTTTGGCCCTGGTGGAATGGGCACGAAGCCCCACAGGTGGATCTCTCTTCGCCAAAGAATAGCAAATCTTAATACATAGAATGACCCACCTGGATAGCGTTCTCTTGTGGACCGCTCTACCTTTCCTCTTCCCCACGTATCCAACGAAGGGCTGTTCATCCTGTCTGAACTCTTTCGTCCTGGCGACGTAGAAGCTCAGTGCTCTTCGCGGATCCAGCCGGTGGAGCCTCTCTTCCTCCTTGGATGGGTGAGGTGGAGGGTAAAAGGAAGAGAGAGTAATTGACTGCCCCAGGTGAAAGGGTGTAACAACCTTCGGTAGGAAAGCCGCCTTGGTCCTCAACACCACTTTGTCCTTGAAGAAGGAAAGGAATGGGGTTTCTACAGTAAGAGCCTGAAGCTCACTAACCCTTCTGGCAGATATTATTGCCACCAGGAAAACAGTTTTAATACTAGGAACCGTAAAGAACAAGAGTGCATGGGTTCAAACGGGCCCCCATAAGAAAAGTTAAAACCAAGTTAAGGTCCCACTGAGGCATAACAGATGGCGTGGGCGGATACTTATTAGAGAGTCCCTTTAGAAACTTTAAAACAATTGGTGATTTAAAGAAGGATGGTTGATCAGGAAGGCACAGAAAAGCAGATAGTGCAGACAAATAACCCTTAACAGTGGCAACTGAAAAACCTTTCTGTGCCAAATAGAGCGCAAATGACAAAATGTCAGATAAACCAGCTCTTAAAGGATCTAAACTATTCTCTCCACACCAGCTTGTAAACTTAGCCCAACGATTCGCATAAATTGACTTGGTGGAGTGTCGCCTGGCCGATAGAATAACTTCCACCACATCTGGATGGAGAGAAAAGGAACTCAGATTGCCCCGTTCAATCTCCAGGCATGAAGATGCAGGCTCTGGAGGTGGGGGTGTAGAATCTGCCCCTGCGATTACGAGAGGAGGTCCACCCTGCAAGGGAGACGGAGCGGAGGGCACTGAGAGAGTTGGAGTAGGTCCGAATGCCACACCCTTCTCGGCCAATCCGGAGCTATTAAGATGACTTGCGCTCGGTCTTGGCGAATCTTCCTCAGAACTCGAGGAATTAAGGGTATGGGGGGAAACGCGTAAAGCAACTGACCCTTCTAGGACATCTGAAACGCGTCCCCCAGAGCTCCTTGCACCAGATACTGGAGGCTGCAAAACAGTGGGCACTGCGCATTCTCTTGAGTTGCAAACAGATCTATTTGTGGATATCCCCACATCTGGAAGATATACAGAACCAGATCTGGATGAAGACGCCACTCGTGGTCGACCGAGCTGCGTCGACTGAGAATGTCTGCACGCACATTCAGGACTCCGGCCAAATGATGTGCAATCAAGCAGATCTTGTGGTCCTGAAGCCAGGACCAGAGTAGAAGAGCTTCTCTGCAGAGAAGATACGACCCCACTCCTCCCTGCTTGTTTATATACCACATCACGGTCGTGTTGTCCGTTAGAACCTGGACTCACTGACCGCGAATGGAAGGGAGGAAGGCCTTGAGTGCCAGCCGTACTGCCCGCAATTCTAACAGATTGATGTGTAATTTCTGTTCTACTGGAGACCAAAGGCCTTTGATCTCCAGGTCCCCCAGATGAGCTCCCCACCCTAGAGTGGAAGCATCAGTTACCACTGCGGCCACTGGTGGGGGTAGCGAGAACGGCCTTCATTGAGACAGGTTGCCGACCGCTGCCCACCATTGAAGATCCACTGCAGTGTCTCTGGAGATCTTTATCGAGTCCTCGAGATCCCCTTTGTGCTGAAACCACTGCCTGCGGACGCACCACTGGAGAGCCCTCATGTGCCAGCGTGCATGAGTGACCAACAGTATGCAAGAAGCAAACAGACCGAGCAGACGAAGGACTTTGAGGATTGGAACTACCGCTCCATTTCGAAACATTGGAATCAAAGCCTGTATGTCCTGAACCCGCTGTGGCGGAGGAAAGGCCCGATTCAATGTTGTGTCCAATACTGCCCCTATGAACAGTAGATCCCATTCCGGGGTAGTGTCAAGGCCACTGGCTGAGTCCAGACCCTGGAAGTCACCTGAGGGCTCTACAACTTCTCCTTCCTCCAAGGTGTTGCCTCGCATACTCCTCCTCTTCCAAGAGACGAAGGGCCAGGCGCCTTGATCTAAGTCTGGACTCCAATCCTGGAGTCGACAAGGCATCAGCCGACGCCGAAGATCTCCGCCGGCGCCGATCCCCGGATTCGTCCGAAGCCAGAGGCTCCGGCTCCACAGCGTTCTTGGACGTCGATGGGATCCGAGGCGAATCCGACGGCACAGTAACAGGTGTAGCCATCCTGATCGACGTCGTAGGCATCGGTGCCGCTTCAGACGCAGCAGACATAAACGGGGTGAACGGCGCCAACTTGAAAGACGCCGGAACACCCAAGTCGTAGGCCAAAGGACCAGACGGACCTGCATGACTTCCACCCGGCGCCATGGAAGCAAAGATGTTAAACATAGTGTTCAAAAACGCTGCAGGATCCGATCCCGGAGTCGGGAAAGCCGGGTACTGTTGCTGCTGTACCGGCGCCGGCAAAGCTGCCGAAGAGGGTCCAGGTAACTCCTGGCCAGGAGAACCTTCAGGCCTCTGGGGAGGCTCGACCTCAAAGACCGACCCAGGCGACGTCGAGGTCGCCGGAGGTGGAGGGGTGACGGTCGGGCTTATCTCCCACGTCGGACGACGCCGAATCGACGGAGAAGCCGATCTAGACCTGGACCGTCCTTTGCTCGATCGGCGCCGAGATCCATGACGGCGCCGAGAACCACTACGGTGATGATGAGACCTAGAGGATCTCGACGAAGACTCCCTCCTATGACGCCTCTCTTTCTTCTTCTTGGAACGGGCCAAGAATAACTTCGCCTCCCTTTCTTTGAGTGCCTTAGGGTTCATGCGCTGGCACGAACTGCATGCCTCGACCTCATGATCGGAACTAAGACACCAGAGGCAGTTTTCGTGGGGGTCGGTAACCGACATCTGACCCCCGCATTGGTTACAAGGTTTAAAGCCGGATTTTCTAGGCTGCGACATCGTAACCGTCCTTTGGTAACAGTAGCTCCCTGTGAGCCTCGAAGAAACAACCGTTATTCGGGCACGGAAAAAAGGGAACTGACGTCTGCACGTCGACGACGGCTTCTTATTGCCTAGATGACGTCATGTGGTGTCGCGTGGAGTCGGGCGATTGTGACGTCATCGTCGACGTGCAGAGCTAGAAGAAATTTCCGTCGAAGGCTGGCGCGAGGGGAGAATTCTTTTGGTGAGGAATCCACAGGTAGGTGTATCCATCAGAAATAAACTTTACTATTGTGGGGATAATTTTGCTAACATTAAATGTGTGACATGCCTTTAATGAACTGGAAGATATGTGCTCTCTGTCTGTTATGACACCCTTTCTAAAAGAAATAAAGTTGACTATAAAGGAAATTAAAAAATCCCCCTCTTAAGTTCTTTTACAAGATCTGCCAAAAACAGAGATACCTGGAGGGGGAGAGACAAATAATGATGAGCTCTGGAGAGGTGAATGTTGGCCTTCTGGATCAGTAGGTACACTAGGTAATAGAAATATATTCTTGCCAGCCTCCAGAAGATATCAGATTCTAGCTGAGATTGAGGTGGGGGAGGCAGAAGGGCAGATCAAGGACGACAAATGAGTTGTGGCAGGGACAGTCCATCCCTGGTGTCAAGTGAACACCCCAGCCTGGAGGGAAAGCAGTTGATGACTGAAATGTATGGCACAAGGTGGGGGGTCTCAAAATCCTGATGCCCAGATGAGCTGAGTGGAATCGATGTTGCAGTCCTCAGTAGCTGAGGTTAACAGTGAGTTCACTACTTCAGAGACAAATCAAAGAAAAATCCAAGGGGTCCGTCAAGGGTTGGCCAAGAAACTAGACAACTTGAGCACTAAGTTCCCAGGCTCTGGAGGAGAGCTAAAATCTGCACTGGCACTTGACAATGAGATAAGGGGTTTGAGACAAATCGAATGCCAGGACAAGCTAGAGTCCCTAGAGAACAGTCCTAGAAGATTTGTGGTGGAGGGGGTTGAGGGAGAGGATATTAAGACATAGGTGATTACTTTGTTCAAGTTAGCAGGTGTCTGGGGAGAAGCGGAGGATAATTCACTTAAAGATATACGCACATCACGACACGAACAGAAAGCACCTAACCAAAAGTAAACCCAGAAGAATATTAGTGAACTTTCTTACATACACAATAAAAGATCGGATTCTGGTTAGTGCATTGAAGGAAAAATCCCAACAAGGACATGGCTTTACTTTTGAGATAAGGTCATTTGTTTTTAGAGCAAGTTTGGATAGGCAGTGGGAGTTGGGGAAAAGGACAGATGAATTAAAGAGATTAGGAGTCACTGCACAGTTGAAATTTCCAGAAACCTTTAGGGTATGTATAATAACAAAATGTACAATTTAAAAAATGACACAAAGGCAGACAAGCAGATCGAACACATACAGAAGGGGAACTCCCCATCAGGGCAGAGGTACTGATTTCTACTGTTTTGTTTTCAGGATGTATGCTGCAATGCTAATTTGATTCAGGACAGAGTTGTTGAAAGGCTGCAAGTCTGCTTTTTCTTTTTTGGTGTTCATTTCTTTTTGCTTTTTTCTGACTGACAACCACCAAAAAGGCTAAAAGGCCATGGGAACGTATGGGAGGGTTCTCCAGGGGTGGGGAGTGTGGGGAGGTTACGGTTGGAGAGCACTAGGTTGGGAACATTGTAAGGAAAATAGAAAACACAGGAATTGCATCTACTACAGAGAGCTCTCCATATCAGTCTTGAAAGTCTCAAAAGGGATGACTAGTTTTTAATGGTCTTTAAAATCAGAGGGGAGGGAAAAAAACATTGCAGATTTCATGGATATGTCAGACAAGTCAGTTAATAGCAGAGTCAACAGGTTTTCTAAAATACAAACATATATTAAATCTATGATGAAACAAATGGGATTGTGTGATATATGGAGAATAAGAGCTGGAACAGATTGTGTATACAATTTTACAATAAATAAAACAGGTATTACTCCAGGATTGATTATTTTTTGGTGCATCTATTATTAAATGAAGGCATTCAGGGCATTAAACATGTACCTGTACCTCTGTAAGATCACGCAACAGTTAGTACGGAGCTGAAACTGGCTAATGGGCAAATTCGAAGGAGATACACTTTACACTGCTCTCTCCTCTTAGATTAAGAGGTGGTAGACAGATTAAAAAAAGATGCAGAGGAGTTTACTGAACTAAATTTGGGCTCAGCACTGTTAGCCTGGGATATGTTTAAGGCATTCATGAGGAGGAAGTTAATTGGTAGATCCTCTCAGAAGGACAGAGAATATAAAAGGGAACTCGAGGAACTGGAGCTCAAGATCAGCCATTTTGAAAAGCAATTACTAGATCAGTGCTTTCCTGACAAGAGAAGTGTTTGAGAGAGATAAAGGAGTGAAGGGACCAGATAACACCAGTACAGGACTCTAGAGTGAGATGTAAGTGGGAGGCGAGTAAGATGGCTCATTTTGAATAAGCAAAAATGGAGGGAAGCGGCTGGCTTGAAAAATAAAATCAGACTTCACTAGACATCTAGTGACTTAAAAAGCAGAAATTGAAAAGGTTTTTATTAAGGTTTTTGAAGATTTATAAACAGAGAACTTGGAGGTCATAGAAGAGAAGGTAAATGAGTGGTTGGAAGGTAATCCATTGAGCTAACTTAGTAAGTAAAGACAAAGGGGAAGAAGGAAAGAGCTGCAGGCCCAGATGATCTCCTGAATTAATTTTATAAGGTGCTGGAGGGTTCAATTAAACCCCTTATGAGGTTGTTTGGAGAAATTATGGAGAATAGGGCCCTTCTGCCACACTCATGAAGAGAGGCAACAATCACTTTAATTTTAAAACCAGGGAAATACCCCACTGCATGTGAATCTTAAAAGCCCATGTCCCTTTTGAACAGTGATATAAAAATGTTCTTACATATTAGCCAGAAGGCTGAGTGGGGTTGTGGTTGAGCTAATTCATGATGACCAGAAGGGCTTAATGAGAGAAAGATTCCTTCAGAAGTTGACACATGAGTTGAAAAGCTCAATAGATGTCCCACTTGCAGTCTTAGCTTTGGATGCTACAAAGGCTTTTGGCAGGGTTTTTTTTAAATGCTTTTTTTTTTTAAATATAGCTTTATTGAGTTGTAAACATACTATAAAACACGGAACAGTTGTGTGTCAGAGGTATCACGAGTGTACATTACACATTATGGTATCAAAGCCCAAAAGATATGTAACGGGGGAAGAGGGAGGTCCATGCGGAGTTATGCAAGGCATTCTCAACCGTTATCATTCGCACTCCCACAGTAAGACAGGTATCCAAGTATTAGGTATAAGTATCGACATTGATCAGGGAACTATGGAGCCACACAACCATTGAAATTAGGTTGAGTGCCAATCTTGTCGTCATGTCTGGCCTAGTGTGTGACGGGCCAATGTTGGGTGGGGCAGCAAGATCAACATCTATATCAACTGCAGGATGGAGGGCTATCTCCTGCTCATCATATTGTGTATTTCCTGCCAACCTTTCTAGCATATCCCTCCGTTCCTCCAGATCCCTCTAAGGATAGCGTCATTGCGCACTTTACGCAGTCTATATTCCTCAGCCGCTGGGCTTTTGGCAGGGTTAACTGAACCTATTGAAATACAGTACTGAAACACTAAAAATGGAGGATAACGTTTGAAAGGTGTAGGAAATACCCCCATTTTCTGCGTGTTGTCTTTGTGTTTGACTGTGTTCACTGGGATCCTGCTAAGCAGGATCCCAGTGATTATGTTCTCTCTCCCTTCTAACTTGGTTGCTAGAAAGTTTTTCACCTCACATTTGGCATACTGGTACCCCCATGTAAGTCCCTGGTATATGGTACCAAGGTACCCAGGGCATTGGGGTACCAGGGGATCACTATGGGCTGCAGCATGTATTATGCCACCCATAGGGAGCCCATGCAAAGTGTTCAGCAGGTATGCCATTGCAGCCTGAGTGAAAGGGTGCATGCACCCTTTCACTACCAGGTCACTGCACCAGGTCACTGTCAGTCACCCATATGGTAGACCCTCCTAGCCCAGAGGGCAGGGTGCAAGTACCTGTGTATTAGGGCGCCCCTGCACTAGCAGAGGTGCCCCAACGAACTCCAGCTCCATTTTCCTGGACTTCGTGAGTGCAGAGATGCCATTTTATGTGTGTAGTAGACATCGGTCACTACCTATGTCCAGCTACATAATGGTAACTCCAAAACTAGGAATGTTTGGTATCAAACATGTAGGACTCATACCCCAATACTTTTGCAAGTATTGGTTGTATTATTCCATGCACTTTGGATGCTCCTAAGAGGACCCCCAGCATTGCTGCCACCAGTATTCCAGGGAATTCCAGGCAGCCTCCGCTGCTGCCAGCCCTCAGACAGGTTTCTGCACTCCTGCTGCTTGTTCTGCTCAAGCCCAGGAAGGCAGAACAAATGATTTCCTTTGGGAGAGGGGTGTTACACCCTCTCCCTTTGGAAATAGGTGTGACTGGCTTGGGAGGGGTAGCCTCCCCAACCCACTGGTTTTGCTTTGAAGGGCATATTTGGTGCCCTCTGTGCATAAACCAGTCCACACTGGTTCAGGGACCCCCAGTCCCTGCTCTGGCACGAAACTGGACAATGGAAAGGGGAGTGACCACTCCCCTGTCCATCACCACCCCAGGGGTGGTGCTCAGAGCTCCTCCAGAGGGTCCCTGGGTTCTGCCATCTTGATTCCAAGGTTGGCAGGGAACTCTGGCTGCATCTGAGTGGCCAGAACATGCAGGTGACGTCAGAGCCCCTTCCTAATAGATGCCTACTTGGTTAGGTGACCAGTCCCGCTTTCAGGGCTATTTAGGGTCTCTCTCTTGGGTGGGCCCTCAGATTCGGCTCGCAAGATTCTAGCAGGACTCCTCTGCAACATTCACTTTGACTTCTGGCCAACGGAACCGCAACTGGACCCTCCTGGAACCAACAGGCTGCAGATCCCCGAGAAAGACTCTTCTGCAACATTGTATCTAGGGTTCCTGCCAGCTTTGCAACATTTCCCAGGCCGTGCATCCTCAGAAGACAGCACCTTTTCAGCCTGCACAAGAAGGAAGAAGGAATCTCCCTTGGAGTGAAGGAGTCACTCCTCTGCATCAGCAGGCACCAACAACAACCATCATTGGCTGCGTGGATCCTGCACCATGGGTGGTGGTCTGGAGTGGTCCCTTTGGTACTCTCTACCAGCTGTCTAACTTGGGTGGAGGTAAGCCTTTGCCTTCCCATGCAGGACAGTACCCCCCCCGTGTCTCTTGCAGCTGCCAAGGCTTGCTTGCATCTCCTCCAAGGAATCTTCGGGCAACGTGCAGCAGCAGTCCCCAGCGCTCCTTCCTGCAAATCCCAGTCTCCTGATTGTTTCTCCTGCGTGTGGGATCCTCTTTTGTAGTGCTGCATGGGTTCCTTCGGGCACCCTCTGTGTCCTCGTCCTGTGTGACTCCTGGGGGTGCTGCCTCTGCTCCTGTGGACTCTCTCGGCGACGCCGAAGGTCCCCTGTGACTCCCCCTTCTGGGTTGAGTCCTCCTGGGCCTTGCTGGTCCCTGACAGCACCTCTTATCTGCCAACTGCAAGTTTGCCTTTGCCAAGGCTTGTTGGTGGAAATCCTTCACTGACTCCAGTCTGTAATCTTCCTTCCAGCATGGGACATCTTCTGCATCCATCGGGAACTCTCCTCCAGCTTCTGGGCTGCAGTGCTGACCTGTTCTTCTTCATCATCGACCAATTCCTACATCTTCAGTGTAGTGGGTAGGGGCTCCTGCCCCCACTGGACTCTGTTGTACCTTCTGGGTTTGGTCCCCTCTCTCCACAGGTCTTCTCCTCCAGGAATCCACCACTGGTTTCTTGCAGTTTTGTCTGGGTGTCTTCTTTTCTTCTTTTTCCTCCTTTTGGGTGGTGAGGGGAAAATCCAGTGATTTACTCCTGCTTGCTGGGGGGTGTTGTGGTATTTACCTCTGTGGTTTTCTAGTACCCCCAGCTGCCCTCTAAGGTGGGGGCCCTGTGTTGCCATTTCATTTGTTCAGTACATGGTTTGGGCTTCCCCTAGGGACACAATTGGTTATTTCTATTTGCACTGTTTTCTAACCTTTTCTATGCCTATTTCTGATTGCTAGTGTATATATTGAGCAAGTTACTTACCTTCCTCACCTATTGAATTCTCCCCAATGCGCAGCATTCAACGGAAACTTCTTTCCAGCTCTATACGTCGGCGAGGATGTCACAATTGCCCGACTCCACACAGCTCCGTCTGACGTCATCGTGGCAATAAGAGGTCCTCGCCGGCGTGCTGACGTCAGTTTACACCATTTTTGACATGCCTTTGAGGCGAACAGGTGAATATCGACATTCCATACTCATTATGATTGTATCCAAGAAACTTTTATAGAAAAGGTAAACAAATAATAATGGCAAACAGTATCAATACATATTCGCAAAAATACATAGTCATAAATATACACCAATACATATATACATATATATAAATACATACTCTCATAATCCAGTAACAAACAAATATACATATATACACACAAGGAAATCTCAGTATGACCAGACAGACTACGGGGAGGCGGGTGGGACCGTGAGGAATCCACAGGTAGCTAGTGTATCCACCAGAAAAAGCATGACCGAAGGTAAGTAACTTGCGCTTCTGATGGATACAACTACCTGTGGATTCCTCACCTAATGAATAGAGTCCCAAAGCAGTACCGCCTCGGAGGTGGGAGTCTGACTGATCATACCAAGAAATCCTGCAGCACAGACTGGGCAAAATGGCCATCCCTCCTCACCTCCGAGTCCAAGTAATAATGCTTTACAAAGGTGTGGAGGGACGCCCAAGTCGCAGCCTTACAAATGTCTGCCACTGGAACACCTCTAGCTAAGGCCGATGTGGCCGACTTAGCCCTGGTAGAATGGGCTCTTATACCATCAGGAGGAACTTTCTTTGCTAATGAATAACATATCTTAATACAAAGAACGACCCACCTGGATAGTGTTTGTTTGTGGACGGCCTTCCCCTTCCTCTTCCCCACTTATCCGACAAAGAGTTGGTCGTCCAAGCGGAACTCTCTCGTCCTGTCTATGTAAAAACTCAAGGCCCTCCTTGGGCCCAGTCGATGGAGTCTCTCCTCCTCCTTAGATGGATGTGGAGGAGGATAGAATGAAAAGAGAGTGATAGACTGCCCCAAATAAAAAGGAGTCACTACCTTGGGGAGGAAAGCCGCCCTGCTCCTCAGCACCACTTTGTCCGTATGAAAGGTCGTAAAAGGAGGGTGAACACAAAGAGCCTGAAGCTCACTTACACGCCTAGCAGACGTGATGGGCGTAAGAAAAACAGTCTTTAGGACTAAAAATCTCAAAGGACAAGAATGTAGCGGCTCAAAAGGAGAGCCCATCAAAAAGGTTAAAACCAGATTTAAATTCCACTGGGGCATAAGAAACGGAGTGGGGGGAAACCTATTGGTAAGCCCCTTCAAAAACCTCAATACCAAAGGGGATTTGTACAAAGAGGGTTGATCAGGAAGGCATAAGAAGGCTGAGAGGGCCGAAAGATAGCCTTTGACAGTAGCAACAGCGCAGCCTTTTTGGGCCACGGGCAATGCAAACATCAATATTTCTGACAAATGGGCACTTAAGGGATTAATTTGTTCTATCTCCACACCAATCAACAAATTTAGCCCATCTGCTCGCATAGACAGATTTGGTGGAGTGTCGCCTGGCCGATAAAATAACATCCACCACATCCATCGGCAGAGAAAAATAACTCAGATTGCCCCGTTCAATCTCCAGGCATGAAGGTGCAGGCTCTGGAGGTGTAGAACCTGCCCCTGCGACTGCGAGAGGAGATCTGCCCTGAAAGGGAGACGGAGCGGCGGGAGAGTGAGAGTTGGAGAAGGTCCATGTACCACTCCCTTCGTGGCCAATCCGGAGCTATTAAGATGAGTTGGGCCCGGTCTTGGCGAATCTTCCTCAGAACCCGAGGAATCAAAGGTATGGGGGGAAATCCGTAAAGCAACTGGCCGTTCCAGGATATCTGAAACGCATCCCCCAACGCTTCCTGTACCGGATACTGGAGGCTGGAGAACAACGGGCAGTGCGCGTTCTCCCGAGTGGCAAACAGGTCTACCTGGGGAAACCCCCACATCCGAAAGATGGAAAGGACCAGATCCGGATGAAGACGCCACTCGTGATCGGCCAAGAGTAGCCAACTGAGACTGGTAGCACGCACATTTTGAACCCCGGCCAGATGGTTTGCTATTAAGCAAATCTGATGGTCCCTTACCCAGGACCAGAGCCTCAGAGCCGCAGAACCTCTTTGCAGAGAAGGAACGACCCTACTCCTCCCTGCTTGTTCATGTACCACATCAGGGTCGTGTTGTCTGTCAAGACTTGAACCGACCGACCGCGAAGGGAAGGGAGGAAAGCCTTGAGAGCCAAACGTATAGCCCGCAATTCCAGCGCATTGATATGAAACACCTGCTCCACTGGAGACCAACGACCTTTGATCTCCAGGTCCCCCAGGTGAGCTCCCCACCCCAGGGTGGAAGCATCCGTTATCACTGTGGCCACTGGGGGTGGTAGTGAAAAAGGCCTTCCTTGAGAAAGGTTGCCGTCCACTGACCACCATCTTAGATACGCTGCAGTGTCTCTGGAGATCATTATTGACTCGGCGAGATCACCTTTGTGCTGAAACCACTGCCTGCGGAGGCACCACTGAAGAGCCCTCATTTGCCAGCATGCATGAGTGACCAACAGAATGCAAGAAGCAAACAGACCGAGCAGACGAAGGACCTTGAGGACTGGAACAACCACTCCCTCTCGAAACATTGGAATCAACGCCTGAATGTCCTGAATCCGCTGTGGCGGAGGAAAGGCTCGATTCAATGTTGTGTCCAGTACTGCCCCTATGAACAGGAGGCATTGAGAGGGCTGCAGGTGAGACCTGGGCACATTTATCAAAAAGCCCGAACTGAACAACTGGGTTGTCATCTGCAGGTGATGCAGCACGAGCTCCAGAGACTTGGCTTTGATCAATCAATCGTCTAGGTAAGGGAATACTGCTATTCCCTTCCTCCTGAGATTTGCTGCAACCACCGCCATCACCCTTGTGAAGACTCGAGGCGCGAAAGTAAGACCAAAAGGAAGGACCGCAAACTGGTAGTGTTGCGACCCCACCACAAACCGGAGATACTTCCTCTGTGACTTGAGAATGGGAATATGGAAATAAGCATCCTGCAAGTCGACAGACACCATCCAATCCTCCTTGTTCAACGCCATAAAGTACCTGTGCTAGAGTCAACATTTTGAATTTCTCCTGTTTGAGGAACCAATTCAAAATCCTTAGGTCCAGGATAGGTCTCAAACGTCCATCCTTTTTGGGGATCAGGAAATATCTCAAATAACATCACTGACCCTTCTCCTGCTCGGGAACCAACGCCACTGCATCTTTTGACAACAGGGATAGGACCTCCTGTTCTAACAACAGGAGATGGTCTTCTAAACAAAAGGAAGGACCGGGAGGGAAGGGAGGAGGAATCTCCCGAAAGGGAAGGGCATAGCCTTTCCTCACCACACTGATGACCCAGGAGTCTGATGTGATCGACTCCCACATGGGAAGAAAAAGAGACAACCTTCCCCCTACTGGAGATAAATGGGACGCAATGGTTAGAGGACTAGGGTTGCTTCCCCTGTTGCACCCCCCTGAGGAAGAGGAAGAGGCAGGGTGCTGCTGTTGGGTGGCCCCTCTAGTGCGGACTCTACCCCGCCCCCTAAAAGATCTGTAAGGGAGACTTGAGGGCTGTTGGCCTGTTTGCTGCTATCTTACACGGAAAGACACCCCTCGTCCAAACACCCTAAGATGTCTAAATAATCTAAAAGGGGTCGAAACAGCTTGCAGGCCCAAGGATTTCGCTGTTCGCTTACTGTAGGAAGTTGGCTCTATATGCACTATCTCAAAGTAAGGAATAGTATGCACAGAGTCCAAGGGTTCCCCTTAGAGGTAAGATAGTGGCAAAAATAGATAATTCTAATGCTCTATTTTGTGGTAGTGTGGTCGAGCAGTAGGCTTATCGGAGGGTAGTGTTAAGCATTTGTTGTACACACACAGGCAATAAATGAGGAACACACACTCAGAGACAATTCCAGGCCAACAGGTTTTTGTATAGAAAAATATATTTTCTTAGTTTATTTTAAGAACCACAGGTTCAAGATTTACAAACAATACTTTAAATGAAAGGTACTTCACTTAGGAACTTTAGGAACTTTGAATTAGCAAAATAGCATATACAGTTTTCACACAAATGACATATAGCTATTTTAAAACTAGACACAGTGCAATTTTCAACAGTTCCTGGGGGAGGTAAGTGTTTGTTAGTTTTTGCAGGTAAGTAAACCACCTACGGGGTTCAAGTTTGGGTCCAAGGTAGCCCACCGTTGGGGGTTCAGAGCAACCCCAAAGTAACCACTCAGGGCCGGTCAGGTGCAGAGGTCAAAGTGGTGCCCAAAACGCATGGGCTTCAATGGAGAAGGGGGTGCCCCGGTTCCAGTCTGCCAGCAGGTAAGTACCCGCGTCTTCGGAGGGCAGACCAGGGGGGTTTTGTAGGGCACCGGGGGGGACACAAGTCCACACAAAAAGTACACCCTCAGCGGCACGGGTGCGGTCAGGTGCAGTGTGCAAACAAGTGTCGGGTTTGCAATAGGATTCAATGGGAGACCAAGGAGTCTCTTCAGCGATGCAGGCAGGCAAGGGGGGGGTAGCTCCTCGGGGTAGCCACCACCTGGGCAAGGGAGAGGGCCACCTGGGGGTCGCTCCTGCACTGGAGGTCGGATACTTCAGGTCCTGGGGGCTGCGGATGCAGAGTCTTTACCAGGTGTTGGGTCTTTGAAGCAGGCAGTCGCGGTCAGGGGGAGCCTCGGGATTCCCTCTGCAGGCGTCGCTGTGGGGGCTCAGGGGGGTCAACTCTGGCTACTCACGGTCTCGTAGTCGCTGGGGAGCCCTCCCTGTGGTTTTTATTCTCCACAAGTCGAGCCGGGGGCGTCGGGTGCAGAGTGCAACGTCTCACGCTTCCGGCGGGAAACGTGTGTTGTTTCAAAGTTGCTTCTTTGTTGCAAAGTTGCAGTCTTTGGGGAACAGAGCTGCTGTCCTCTGGAGTTCTTGGTCCTTCTAGATGCAGGGTAGTCCTCTGAGGCTTCAGAGGTTGCTGGACCCTGGGAATGCGTCGCTGGAGCAGTGTCTTTAGAAGTGGGGAGACAGGCCGGTAGAGCTGGGGCCAAAGCAGTTGGTGTCTCCGTCTTCTCTGCAGGTTTTTCAGTTCAGCAGTCCTCTTCTTCTTAGGTTGCAGGAATCTGAGTTCCTAGGTTCTGGGGAGCCCCTAAATACTGAATTTAGGGGTGTGTTTAGGTCTGGGGGGTTAGAAGCCAATGGCTACTAGCCCGGAGGGTGGCTACACCCTCTTTGTGCCTCCTCCCTGAGGGCAGGGGGGCACATTCCTATACCTATTGGGGGGAATCCTCCATCTGCAAGATGGGGGATTTCTAAAAGTCAGAGTCACCTCAGCTCAGGACACCTTAGGGGCTGTCCTGACTGGCCAGTGACTCCTCCTTGTTTTTCTCATTATCTCCTCCGGCCTTGCCGCCAAAAGTGGGGCCGTGGTTGGAGGGGGCGGGCAACTCCACTAGCTGGAGTGCCCTGTGGTGCTGTAACAAAGGGGGTGAGCCTTTGAGGCTCACCACCAGGTGTTACAGTTCCTACAGGGGGAGGTGTGAAGCACCTCCACCCAGTACAGGCTTTGTTACTAGCCACAGAGTGACAAAGGCACTCTCCCCATGTGGCCAGCAGCATGTCTCTAGTGTGGCAGGCTGCTAAAACTAGTCAGCCTACACGGGTAGTTGGTTAAGGTTTCAGGGGGCACCTCTAAGGTGCCCTCTGGGGTGTATGTTACAATAAAATGTACACTGGCATCAGTGTGCATTTATTGTGCTGAGAAGTTTGATACCAAACTTCCCAGTTTTCAGTGTAGCCATTATGGTGTCCGTGTATGACAGACTCCTAGACCATATACTCTTATGGCTACCCTGCACTTACAATGTCTAAGGTGTTGCTTAGACACTGTAGGGGCACAGTGCTCATGCACTGGTGCCCTCACCTATGGTATAGTGCACCCTGCCTTAGGGCTGTAAGGCCTGCTAGAGGGGTAACTTATCTATACTGCATAGGCAGTGTGAGGTTGGCATGGCACCCTGAGGGGAGTGCCATGTCGACTTACTCGTTTTGTCCTCACCAGCACACACAAGCTGGCAAGCAGTGTGTCTGTGCTGAGTGAGGGGTCCCCAGGGTGGCATAAGACATGCTGCAGCCCTTAGAGACCTTCCCTGGCATCAGGGCCCTTGGTATCAGGGGTACCAGTTACAAGGGACTTACCAGGAGCCAGGGTGTGCCAATTGGGGAAACAAAAGTACAGGTTAGGGAAAGAACACTGGTGCTGGGGCCTGATTAGCAGGCCTCCGCACACTTTCAAATCATAACTTGGCATCAGCAAAGGCAAAAAGTCAGGGCGTAACCATGCCAAGGAGGCATTTCCTTACACTTACAGTCTCTAAAGTGCTCCAACGCAGAGGCAGCTTTAGTGCCAAATAACTTGTCGCCATCAAAAGGCAAGTCTAACAGAGTGTCTTGGACATCCG
Source organism: Pleurodeles waltl (assembly GCF_031143425.1). Taxonomy (NCBI): domain Eukaryota; kingdom Metazoa; phylum Chordata; class Amphibia; order Caudata; family Salamandridae; genus Pleurodeles; species Pleurodeles waltl. Next base: position 245,250,527 of record NC_090449.1, on the reverse strand, counting down.
ACGAGAACCCAGACGTACGTAACCAAGCATGACGTCTAGTAGCAATGGAGGTTCCCATGGCTCTAGCAACAGAGTCCGTGGTGTCCAGTCCTGATTGTATGCCCTGCATCGCCGCAGCCTGAGCATCCGTAAGGAGTCCTTGCAAGTCTTGGGGAATATCAGGCAACGCCGCTTTAGCTACATCCCTAATAGCATGAATGTATCTACCCAGGATACACGTGGCATTTGCTGACTTTAGCGCCATGCTGCAAGACGAGAAAACCTTCTTTGCAGACTGCTCCATCCTTTTGGATTCCCTGTCAGATGGCACACCAGGGAAGGACAAGACGCCTGTACCACCAGACTCTCCGTAGACGGGTGTTTCGAAAGGAACTCAAGATCCCCTGGAGCCGATCTATACCTTCTGGCCACCGAGCTGTTCACCACCAATGAAGACACAGGCTTTTTCCAGACCTCAACAATGGGCTCCATCAGAGTTTCATTAAAGGGCAGCAATGGATCCGCAACAGCAGTGGCAGGATGTAGCACCTCCGTCAGGATATTCGTCTTGACCTGGGCAACAGGAAGCAGGAGTTCCAAAAAAATCAGCAGTCTTTCTGATGACAGAATGAAACGAGGCGGTCTCCTCGGTATACTCTCCTGGCGAGGCTAAATCCCATTCCGGGGAAGTATCCAGCCCACTGGAAGTGTCTAATCCCTGAAAGTCACCCAGGCGCTCCACAATCTCCCCTTCCTCAAGGAGCTGTCTCTGGTATTCTCTTTCCTCCAACAATCTGAGGGCCTTCCTTCGGGAATGCAACTTTGCCTCCAACCCCGGCGTCGACAAAGAGTTGGCCGACGTCAAAGAGCGGTGCCGAGAAGGTGTCACCACACGATCTCCGGAGCCATCAGACGCCGGAGATGGATGCATCGGCGCCGTGGACAACTGATCTCCACCCATCGACGCCATCCGACTTCGGGACGCCTCCATCTGAATAGACACTGGCGTCGAAGGTCTTTCCATCGATGGCTGCACAGCCGGTACCGGCGCCGGACTAGCGTCCCCTATGGGGCAGAATGGCATGAACGGCATCGGTCTATAAGGAGCCAGAGCACCTAAATTAAATGCCAAGGGACCAGTGGTTCCAGCAGGCGCACCACCTCCCGGCGACATGCTCTGAAACATGGCAAACATGGCATTAAGGAATGCCGCTGGATCCGTCCCCGGAGTAGGGAAGACAGGATACCCCGGTGGAGCCGGAGCTGGAGCCGAACCCAGATCCTGGACATCCGGATGCGCCAGAGATGAGCGAGGACTCTGAGGCTCCACCACCTCAAAGACTGACGGCGCCGGAGAAGTCTGCAGAGTCGAAGGCTGAGGAGTCACCGTCAGCCTGACCTCCCATGACTTGTGACGCCGAGCAGATGGAGACCTCAACCTCGAACAGCTCTCTCTGGAACGACGCCGGGAATCGTGATGGCGCTGCTTCCCATGACTCTTCGCCGACTTCCCCGACGAAGATCTATGGTGACTCCTCTTCTCCTTTTTAGCTTTTGCTAAAAACAACTTGGCTTCACGCTCCTTCAGAGCTTTGGGATTCATCTTCTGGCATGAACCACACTCCTGGACATCGTGGTCCAAGCTCAGACACCATAGACAGTCGTTATGCGGGTCAGTGACTGACATCCGACCTCCACATTCTCTGCAAGGCTTGAACCCTGACTTCTTCGGAGCAGACATTCCGAAAAAACACAGAGTATCCCTTTCAACAGCACTCGACACAAGAGCTGGAGAAATAACCATTATCGAAGGCACGGAAAAAAGGAAACTGACGTCAGCACGCCGGCAAGGACCTCTTATTGCCATGATGACGTCCGACAAAGCCACGTGGAGTCGGGCAATTGTGACGTCCTCGCCGACGTTCAAAGCTGGAAAGAAGTTTCTGTTGAATGCTGTGCACTGGGGAGAATTCATTAGGTGAGGAATCCACAGGTAGTTGTATCCATCAGAATAGTGTATTACTTATCTCCTAAGGGTGGGTCACCTTTCTAGTGATTTGTAATAATCTGTGGCAGAAATGATGAGTGTTTTCATTCATATGTGTAAGTGTTGTGTAACTACAGTGGTACTGCATGAGCTTTGCGTGTCTCCTAGATAAACCTTGGCTGCTCATCCACAGCTACACCTCGAGAGCCTGGCTTCTAGACACTGCCTACACTTCACTAATAGGGGAACCTCAGGTACCCACCACACACCAGGCCAGCTTTCTACAAAGAGCTATCCAGATAATCTATAAGACATCTTCAGCCAGAATCCTTCTTACTGGTAGGCTAACCTCAGAATTTAAAACAACTTAAGCCACAGGGCAGGGTTGCCCATTATTCCCTTTGCTATTTAATTTATACAGTGAAACCCTGGTACGTAAGCTTAGGATGGAGAACAAAATCAGCCATTTTAATTCTAAAGCAAGGGTAAAAAAAAAATCTCACTCTATGCGGATGACCTGTTGATCTATCCAACAAATATATGACGATCACTTCCGATTATCGAACGGATGACAGAGGACTTTGGTAAAGTGTTAGGCTATGAGGTGAATTCCCTAAAAGACAGGGACAATGACTTGGAATGTGAAGGAGGACAACCGGCTCATACAAAAAGGACATGAAATACCTAGGAGACAAGATGGCAGAATCTACTTTTAATAGGGTACTGGGAGAAACTAGTAAACTGTTAGCATGCTCGCCATATCTCCCGTTAAAAATATATGGAAGAACAAATTTGATAAAAAATGATCATCTTGCCAAAATGTACCTTCCTTTTTAACACCATTTCCTCAATTTAAAAAAGGAGTAGATGGAAAAACTGCAAGGGAAAGTAAATTCCTTCATTTGGCCATCAAAGGGGGAAAGGGTTTCCTGGAAGAAGCTCCGCTGGAGGGGAGGGCTGTCACTGCAGACTTCAAGTTGTATGCATGGGCAATCAAGTTGAAAAACAGCAGGTGCTTAGTCTCGGAGGAAAGTCTGAGAGTTAGCTCCTTAATTATATATTTTTGAAAGATGTGAGAAGTGGAGAATTCAAGTTCACGTACAAACATGTAGCTATGACATTTTACAAAAAAGTCAGATTCAAGTTTTTACAGTATATGGCACTCACATGGGCACAGTTAATGTAGGTAACAAGGCATCCATACTACAGTGCATTTGACCCAGTTAGGGATTCACCCGGGCACCCCAGGATGCCTAGATGAAAAGTTAGCAATGCTGCTGAGGGAGAATGGAATACTAGAGTGGGGCCAGCTACTGCATGAATGGAAGTTATGCTAATGGGAAGGCCTGCAGAGGGTGACACGGGGGAACATCTCTGGGATTAAGTATATACAACTCAATAGTTGGGCACGAATTGTGAGGATGAAAGATGAATATACCAGGGAGTCAGAAGAGCAATTGATGAATGGGCAGCTATGAAAGAAAGAGGCCTTGTATGACACTGGCTGATGCTGGAGAGGGGGTTGGGTACCTGCCAAGGCTGCAGTCCCAACATTAATGGCAGGAAAGTATTGCACCACAGACAAAAAAAAGTGTTCGATAAGAACACAATGATTGACACTCGACCCAGCCTCCATCCTGCTCCTCTTCATCCACCAGCTCCTCCAGAGAATAATGTGATATCCATTTGCACCATACCTTGTGGAATTTTAGAGGACAGCCTCTCCAGATGTATGTGGCTTTTTTGACCATCAGATACATATCCATGCCTCTTTTCCACTCCTTTACTGTGGGGCAACTATGTGACACCCAGCGGCGAGCCACATCTCTCTTAGCCACCAATAGATTGAGACCGCAGAACAGCTGGGCCCAAAGTAAATCAATATCATTAGGGATACCCGAAAGGAGAAACTTAGGTCCAAAAAGGAAGGGGCAGCAAGAACATGGCGCGAAGCTCCCAAATGATACCACTCCAGAAGGACTGTATTCAGGAACAAGAACCATCGGTATCATTGCATCTCAAGCAGCATGGGTCAGGGATCTTTCCCATGGCATGAAGGCTAAGCCTGTCGGAATAGACTCAGTTAAGGATTTTAAATTGGACCAACCGGAGTTGTGCCTTTGTCGCTACCTGGGGTGCATCAAGGACACCTCGCAGTCGATGTCCTCCATATCTCCCACATCTGCCACCCACTTCTCACGCCACCTCTTTAGGGTGTCTGGCTTGTTGGTATTGAGGGTCCTGTAGATAAGTGAAAATAGCTCCCCTTCCCAGGTCCTCCATCAACAGTCTCCCGTCCAATGGCACAAAAGTCAGGGATACCTTCGCCTGGGAGCCCCCCCGCCTCCATACTTGCCGCACTTATGCATATTTTAGGAATTGGTTTCCGTTCATTTTATATTTTTGCTGAAGCGATGAGAATGGCATAATGTTGCCATCCTCAATGAGTTCTCACAATTTGAAGACCCCTATTAGATCCCATGCCCTGAAACACCTCAGCTTACATAATATGGGAAGCCATCTCCCCCCCCATATTGGCGTTTCTCTTGTGGGCTTACCATGCCATCCAGTGGACTTCGTAGCTCTATCCCAGTCCATAAGCACTACCAAGGTAATGGGAAGGAGATGTTGAGCACCCCAATATAGATAGCGAAAGTAAGATCTCGAGGTCCACTGGGATCTTTCCAATCCAAAGTGGGGGTGATCTAGGGAGGTGTAAAGCCAGTCATTAGCATTTTTATGAGGTGGGATTCCCAGTAATAAGCATGCAAGTCCAGCAGAACAATTCCACCATCATACTAATTACGTTGAAAAGTTGTTAAGGATACCCTTGGGTGTTTACCCTCCCACAGCAATGTTTGTAGGTCCCCTTCTATTGTGGTGAAGGTAACAATGGGGATTGGGTAATATGTATGCTTAAGGGCGTAGAGTAGCTTGGGCAATATCATCTTGAACATAGTCACCCTACCGAGCAACGTGAGGGGTAGTCCTCGCGCTTTTACCATGTCCTCTCGGCAGGATCAAATAACTCTTCCTAAATTACGTTCGAAGCATACCCCTTTTTGTAGAGTCAAAAATATTCCCAGGCATTTAAACCTCAGGACAGTAGGTGTCAAGCGATAGGGAGAGGGGAGGACCATGGCCTTCTCTAGTGGAAGATAAGTATGGACCTATCCCAGTTAACTCAATATCCTGAATAACCCCCATATTCCGCCAACAGCTGGAAAACTAAAGGGAAGGACAAGAAGGGTTCAGTGGCATACAAAAGGACATCGTCTGCTTACAGCAAGACCTTCTTCTCTAAAGCTGATCACGGACCTTACAGGCCAGCGACTCTCTGCAAAGGGGGCAACCCTGTTTCGTACCCCTACCAATCGAAAACTCTGAGGACATCACTTCATTTACCCTGACAGAAGCTACCGGGGCTTGGTATAGTAATCCAACCCATTTCCTATAATTGGGACCAAATCCAAATTTTGTCAGTGTATGTGCCAAACAGGGTCAATGTACAGCATCAAACGCTTTTTCGGCGTTGAGTGCTAACAAAACCTGTTGCTCTGACTGGTCTTTATTTAGTTTACCCAGTTATGAGTGTGTCATGGACCTCCCAGGCATGAAGCCTGATTGGTCGTGGTGTATCAGTGTTGTGATAACTTGTGTAAGTCTAATAGCTAGTATCGTGGTTAGTATTTAATTGCTGTATTTAGCAGGGACATCAGGCGATAGGGACCACAACACTCCCTGGGGTTACCATCCTTGTGTTTTACTATTATGGTTGCCCGCATAAGGTCTGGGGCAACAGCCACGTCTGGCCTGCTTGCAAGAACATGTTCAGGATATGGAGTCCGAGGAGGTCCATATATTTTTTGTAGAATTCCGCAGGAATTCCATTGGGCCCCGGGGTCTTGTCAGATTTAGGATTGGCAATGGCAGCTCAGACTTCCTCCTGCGACATTTCAGTGTTGAGATCTTCTCGAGCCTCATCATATAAGGCGGGGGTTTTGATCAATTCTAGGTATGTTGCTATCTGGGGTGATGACTGCAGCAATCTAACTCTATAGAACTCTCTGTAGTAGGAAGCAAATGCATTCGCAATGCCACTGTCTGATTCCCCTACCTCCCTTCTGGGCCTAACTATCCCATGAACCCATCTGGCCTCCCAGAGCACTATTTTGGATATAATGGAAGTCTTTGTTTTCTTTAAAATAAGGCTCAGTATCCACCATAATACTAACCGCTACCTCTCAATCGCCCCAAGTCCAAAGCGTTCAATTTCCAACTAGTCCCACACTTGACCTTTCTGCCAAACAACATCAAAAAGGGTGACTGATCCGATAGACCTTGGGCAGGTAGTCTGCCTACAGTATCGCGCTCACTTCCCCTGCCGGAGCCAGGATATAGCCTAACTGGAAACGACTCTAGAGCTCCCAAAAATTAGGAGTAACTCCTATCATAACGGTGTGCCCGCCTCCATAATTCAGAAGTCCAAGGGCATTAGAGAAGCCTGCAAGGGGGGTGTGGTGTGTGTGCCCGCAGAGCTCTATCCATCTCAGTCTGGCATCATCACATCATTAAAGTCGCCACCTATTATGTGCAGTAAGGACTCCACCTCCAGTAGGATGGTAGCTAGTTTCTCAAATGTAGTGGCCTGTAGTTGGGGGGAGGGTGTACCAAAGTAACATCCGTGGATCCCCAAAGCCCTTTCTCTCCCAAAAATTGACATACCCTGCCCACCCTTTGCTTAGTGATCGTAAAAGATGTTTTTTCCAAACAAGAATAGCTACCGCTCTAGACCCAGATGTGTGTCCCACATGTGAGAGTGTGACATACGTTCCTCTTTCCAAAGATTTTCACTGTGACCCCTTGAGGTGGGTTTCCTGCAGGAGTACCACCAATGGATGGATTTGTTTTTATATATTGGGAGACTCTTTACCCTGTGTCCAAGGCCATTCGCATTCCATGATAAGGATGAGATGGTCTTATCGTTCACTGAAGGGACACTCATGTCACTTGTGTATGGAAGGATAGAAAACACCAGGGGCTGGGGAGGCAGCCCGTCTGGTGTCAGGTGACAAGGGCAATGTATGCATTCCTGCTCAGGGCCACACAACAGCCTGTGTGTCTGCGGATTCGATGTTTCAATTGACTCAGTGTTCATATCTTGCAAGGGCGCTAGTCGGCATAACAATAACAGTACCCCTTAAACTTTGTAACAAAAAAAAACCCTGTCAATCTCACTGCTCCCCACCCCACAAAGACAGCCACGAGTAAAAACCCACTTCATTAAACATTAAACTACTCGATGGGGGAGTCCGAGAGGCCTGTAGCCACCACCCCACCCGCTACGGTATCCCACAACTACTACTACAAGGTCAACTGTCCTTGATAAAAGTGACTCAGTAAGTTTGTCTCTGTGCTCCTGGGGCCAGCAGCGGAGGGGTGCAAATGGTAGTAGTTAGCCACCATCTGGCCCCGGTATGACGCCAAAGTTCCATTCATGGTAGCACCTGTAGTTCTGCACTGGTACTGTTTGGCAGGATGTTCCCCGGACCTTCCTCGAGAGCACAGATCTCTGCCGTCCAGGAATGAGGAGTTTCAAGGTCTTTCACCTGACCTACCCCAGGCATCTCATATGTGGATGCCTTCTCTGTAGCAGCGTGTTCAGTCAGACTAATGTCCGGCAAGAGCTCCCTCTAAATAATCTGGCGCTCGGGGTGTTCTGTCTCAACTGTAGTTGAGCCCCTCCCTCTGGGGCATTGTTTCTCTTTGGGCCAGGTCCCCTCCATCGTGTAGTAATGGAAGTGCAACTTCAAGGCGTATCCGCAGGTCGGGGTGTTCCTCCACCAAGACCAGGCCTCCTCCAGTGTCAGGAAGAAGAAGGATTTTCTTTCCCTGGTACAACGCTTTGACCTTGATCTGGGACCTTAAGTATGTATTGTAGCTGGAGGCCTCGTAGTCTAGTCTTGACCTCATCGAAGGTGCACCTTTGCTTCTCCACTTCCCTGGTGTAGTCGGGAAATATAAATATTTTAGAGTTATCATAGTGCACTCCCCCAAGCTTGCCACCCCTCCTTTATGATCATGTCAATCATAAAAGTTCAAGAATTGTGCGATTATTGTCCCAGGAGTGTCTTACTCCCCATCGCACGGTGCACCCTCTCTGACAAAGCAGGAGGAAAACGTGCCTTGGGGTAGAATGGAACGTAGCCTGTTGCCTAGAAATTGCGCCACGTTGGGACCCTCAACTCCTTTGGGAAATCCCACGAAGCTGAGGTTGTTTAGGCGAGCACGATTTTTCGCATCTTCCAGTTGCCACCACACTCCTTTGTTGGCGTCTTCGTTTTCTGCAACATCCTTGCAAAGAGTAGCAACCATATCCTCTAGGACTGAGATCCTTAACTCCAAGGAGGAGACCCTTTCAGCTCCGTTCCAGGGGTCCTGATGCAATAGGGTGACTTCTGTGCGCACTTCACTCACCCTCCCTTCCAACACCTATCGGGCAGCCTGTCTGGCCAGAAGGAGGTCAGCATTATCGAGCACGGGTGCATGGCAGGCTCTGGCGGAGGTGGGGGTCACCACTCTCACATAACGATCAAGCCGACCCTGGCGGGAGGGTTTGAATTCCATGACCTTAGCTAATGGTGCCACTGAGGGGTAATCTCTAGACAACATCACAGCACCACGGGATCTGCACAAGGTGAAAGGAGGTCCATTGAGTAGTAGGCACTGAGGCAGCACTCAGGCCTGATTCCCACCAGCCCAGACTCCAGCAGGGCTAGTGAGTCTCTATCTTTCCCTCACTGGTTTGCCGCTGGAGTGCCCAGGTCAAGAGGAGGCAAGTCATCCAGCAGTAGAGAGGCTCTCATGGGTGGGCGATTGGCTCCGGTGGCACCCAGCATGATGCCGAGCAGCTTGGGATGCCCCTATTTCACTCAACGCCAAAACCCCACGAAGGGATTTACCACACCAGGTACACTGGTAAAATATGAGACATTGAGTGAGATGTTGAGGCACGCTTGTGGACTGCTGCAAGTTCTCCCAGGCTCTTACCGATGCCAGTTACTATGCAGTTATGCCATGGAACCTCTCTAAACAATCAGGGACCTTTCAGGACCTCTTCTTAGCACCAGCACTCTCTTTACAGTGTCTTTACCTCCGATGTGTAAGGGAGAGGAGGCATGAGTACACCAAAAAGGAGCACAAAGCTAGGGACTATCCCCAAGGGCCTGAGATCTACAGTCTGAACATGAGGAGGACTAGCCCTTGAGGGCTAATCCCAGCCTCCTACTAATGCCAGTTGCTGTATGGTTATGCCATGAAGCCTCACAAAGCAATCAGGAACCTTTTGGTATCTGTCCTTAGCGCCGCCACGCCCACTGTAGTGTGCTCATCTCCGATGTGTTGAGGGGGTGGCACAAGCAGGCCAACAAGGAGCAAAAAAATTAGGGGCTGTCCACCCAGGCCTGAGGCCCACAGTATGAACATGAGGGCGACTAAGTCCCGAGGACTAATGTTGAAGGTGGCCAAGAGGCTGCAGAGGCCCGAAGGAGTCCAGGGCAAAATGTTTGGAGTCAGGAACCCCCGCAGAAGTTAGCAGCACCAGCCCAATGCCGGCCGCTTCTGCCCATTGCAGAGAGGTTGCCCGATGCCTAAGGTACCTACACTCACACTCCTGCAAGACGACACCAGTCCACTGCCTATTGCCAATCTCACTGAGTTGTGGCCCCGGCGAACAGTTACCATGTCATCTTGTGGCCTCTGGGAACTCCCCAGGGCCCCTGGCTGACGAGGCTGATGCCCCTGCTCTCTTCACTCCTCTCAAGTCTAGCCTGTGCCTCACAGGACAGTTCCACCCAGACCAGTGAGGCAGCCCGCAGCAAATCGCTTCCCTCCGACACTGCACACGGATGGCTTGGTGTGCCTCGCAGTCACTGTCTCTCTCAGCGGCTCCTGCCACCAAGTCCACACCCTTAGCCCCACTGGTCCGGGCCAGCCCCTTCTGTCAGCACCCGCTGAGGCCTGTACCACCACTCTCACGCTGTCCCGGCAATGGTGCCTCAATCCTCCGACACCTCCCCAGGAATTCAGTAATCCCTCTGGCTCTCACTATATTGTCACTGTAGGCCACGGAGAGCCTCCATCGCTGTCTCATGGCAATCAGCTCCTGAAGCGGAGCGAGCACACCACAGCAGGCTCTCTGGAAGTCAACAGGGCCACAGGGAAAAGCAGGCCTCGGTTGGTGGCCGGAGGAAGCAGGTGTCTCCTTCACCGCTCACCCCCACCATCGGCCCGCACCACACCACTCTCCGTTGTTGTCTCCCACTTTCTTCACGGGGCAGGGGTGAGGGGGGGAATTGGGGCACAACATCAATAATCGCTCCCCTCGGAGGGGGCGTCACACCACAGGGACACAAGTTACATGATTAGATCTTCAGGTCTTGTCTTCAGTTGCAGCCTCGGCAGACATGTGGTGTCAGAGGGCGGAAGGCTGGCTAATCACAACTAGCGATGTCCTCTCTGGTGACTGGCAGTCAGATGTACATCAGTTCAATCGACAACATAATGGCAAGGATTAAAGCAGGATGTTCTACGCATCGGCTCAGAGCTCAGGAACTACACTTCCAGGTCCGCCACCATTTTGGCCACACCCAGATTACATTAACTTCAAACAGAAGAGCCATTTAGCATCTTAGGCACACATTTAAGTGCCCATCGTGGTGACAATCTCTCTATTATGAGGAAAAGTTATTATATCCTCCAAGAAATGGAACCATGAAGCAGGGTATCTTAGGAAGATCTTTTCTGTAGGCATGTTGTGGATGCAAGGTGTGCTAAGTAAATGAGGAATGCCACTCTGACTTAACAGATATAGCAGTACAGCCTCTTCCTGGCAAGTAAAATGGTTAATATTGTTATGCTGATACCAAGCGCAGACTTCCTTCTGTTTGAAATCCTATGCTTATGCGGTTGATGGTGTTTTTCCTTCTTTCAAAATGTCCATAAATTATTTTGGGAGATTCTAATGGTGTCATGCATTCATTTAGAAGCCATGCTGCAAATTTAGCAGATTAGCATGGGGGTGGGAGGTCAATATGACCTTGTTATCTGAAAAATAGATTGCACAGCAATGTCTTATGAGGCGTTAAACACATGCAGAAAGTTCTGGCAAAATCAGCTAGTTAGCCATTATGGTGCAATTAGAATAAATCGGACTAATAACGTTTTATTATCAATCACAGTTGATAGTATCAAAGAATTTGTAGAACAAAATTTCCCTGACTAACTGATCAAAAAGCCATTGCCTATTGTTCCATTGTTCCTACTTTGCAATATCTGGAGTAGATGTTTTGGCATTTTTGTTTTCTGCTGTAGCATACAGGTCTGGTTGGCCACCCCGCCACAGACAATGCCATGAAGAATGATATCTATGAGCCACTTCTGGTTCTCTTGTACTATTCTGCTCTGAGCATCCACTAAAATACTAATGACTTTTACACTTAACTTCTTTTATATCAAATGATTACTTGCAATGAGCAGCCTCCTTATTGATTGAACTCATAGGGAGAGTTCGCAATCTTTATTTGCTTTTGTCACAACAAGATGCAGGTATTGCTGCCTACTACCAGAAGCCGGTGAGGCCCAGTGAGAAATGGCATCATGAATTCAACATATAAGAGAATAGCAGAAAACCTTAAAAGCTCCCACTCCTCCCTGGGATCCTGTCCTTCCTTATAGTTTGCTACTCTCACAGTCTATAGGGTAAAGGAAAGCAACTAACTTAAGTCTAGAGCTGAGATGGTAGGGTATGCAGCATCAGTGGCTACTATTCTAATTCAGAGGGTAGAACACGGAGTACTTTCAAGAAAGTTGTACAAGTGAACTCCCTGTATTTCCATGGAAAAATACCAAATATCGGAGCCCAGTCAGTGTCATAAGCTCTCAAAGTGTGCTCAGGGGAGTGAGATAATTTCCATGGCTCGGATCTCCAAGAGTCTAAGCAACCAGTCTCTGACTATTAGGATTGTGTGTGTACCACATAGAATTGCATGTATTGTGGTGGTCAATGAATGCTGGAAGTTTTTTGTTTTTTTTTACCTCTAAGGAATTATGGGTACTTCCCATGCTGAAGTGTAGGCCAGGCAGGACCATGAACAAAGATAGATACACTGTTCCTAGACAGGAAAGAGAGGCAACCCTAAAGTTTAGGAGCAACAGCCCTCACACATCTGATTAGATGTCATGCTTCATCATTGGGATGCTCCTCCTCAGACCGGCACTGCAATGTCTGACGGGCTCCCCATAAGGGGGCTCTTTGCCAGAGATCTTTTAAATGGACCTGCCATAATGGACTATAGGCAGGTCAACTTACAAGCCAGGAGAGAGGTATAAAATTCGTTCTGAACCCCTAAGGGAAAAATTCACTTTTAATATTTTTAGGTAGAGAGGGGACAAGACCAAGATTAAAAAATATATATATTGAAAGTAATATGAGATAATGCTCAAGCACTTTCCAAATATAGTTGGTGCGAGAAATTATCTCTAGGCCACTGGTATATAGGTCTACATGTTTCGCGTCTCACGGTCTCATAGCTCCACTGACGCTTCTTCAGAACCAAACAACATATATGGATACTTCTCCTGTGACAATCATATCAAAACATTTATAAGGAGGTTTTCTAAAGATCTATTTGAATCAAACTAAACGTCGTAGTCACTTACAATAAAGTGTACTTTCCGTCCCGTCACATTAACACAATAAGGTCGCCCTAAAAAAAAGGTAGTGAGACGGCATAAGTAATAAAAACAACCATAATAGTGGCCAGTGCTGGATTAGTGCACACAATGATTGATAAACCAATAGCACAATGAAAAAACAAAAAAGGGAGCTTACCATCCCCTGTTATAGGAAGGGCTCCATAGGAAGCACATGCATGTAGATGTCCCTACTAGATATAAGGAAGAAAAACATACCACAATTGCAACGTATTCTGTCACTTTATAAACACAGTTCAATTGAAACCAGAACGGTAACTAGGTCAGATAAGTAAAAAATTAGGTAAGCCGACAATTATTGTATATATAAGAAAGAGGATATAAACAAGATTAAGTATAAATCAAAATAGTGCCCCTAAAGTAATCAACCATGTAGTGAAAAACAGGGGTTATTCATGAGTAAAAACACGTCTTCAACCCAGTTACACATTAAATGAAACCGCGACACAAAAATTCTAAGCGTCAGGGGTATGGAGTTAGCAGATCAAGCCCAGTTAGTGAAGCGCCGGTGGAGGTAAAAATATAAAGAAACTGGTTGTCGCACCATAGCTCTGAGTCTAACAAGTAGTCGGAAGTGGCACTCCAAACGCATACTGGGGAGTGAGGGACTACATATACTTACGGAGTCTTGAGACACTGCAGTTTGCCGCACCTACCCCAGCGTGTCCTCCCGAAGTTATGCACGCTGTGGGTAGAGACGGCATTATAAGCCTGGGGAACGCGGAAGTGTAGCGTTTCCCCGCCATGAGGCATCAAAATAGTAGAAGGACTCAAAACGGACATCGAGGATCATGAAATAGAAGACAGACTACTTGTCATAGGTATGGGGGCCATTTTGGAACTGAAAAAAGGTATAAGAAAGATGAAAAAGTCAATACAGGTGTTGTGGTGGGGACATCTGAACTGAAATAAACAGGCTACTAGCCCTTAATAAAAAAAAATCTAAACTTAAGGCAAGTAGAGGTGGGTATGTGGCCCCAAAGCAGTCTCTTGGGAGAAAAATCTAGATAACCAAAAAGTCACACTGACAAATAAACAGCAGCAAGAGGGCATCAAAGGACTAGGGGGCCCAAGATTTGGACAACGTAGACATGTTCTAAAAGCAGATACAATTAGTTCTTGAGAGACAGGCTAATCCAGGGTATGTCATCGTTGAGGCCAATGATATGTGTCCGAAGTCTGTAGACCCAACGTTGTTCAAGTCTGAACAATGAGTGAGTCATATTACTCTGTCCACTGGGTGCATCGAGCACCACCCATTTCAAATCGTCCGGATCGTGGCCAACTTCTAGACAGTGAGAACAAAGTTTGGTAGTGACACGCTTGCATATGATATTACTACGGTGCTCATTTATTCTTAACTTCACAGACCGTGTAGTCATGCCCACATAGCGTAATCCGCACAGACACGTGATCATATAGATGCAGCGTTTGGTGTTGCAGTTTGTGTGTTTTGTGAGACGCCAATGTCCAAATGGTTCTAAGTCCAGAGTTTTGCAGCTGTTTGTCAAGGGGCATACATTGCATTGTCCACAAGGATAATGGCCAGACACCAGGGGGAGATTCCACAGTGTCGATTGTGAATTATCACTACGATTACCACGAGGACGAGTATGAACCACCAAGTCTTTGATATTCTGGGTCCTCTTAAAAGCAAAGAGAGGTCTGGGGATGTTATCTCCTCCACTCGTTAGAATTGCCCATCTCTTGTTAATGAATTTCTTAACAATATTTGACGATGGGGTGAAGGTTGAGACACATGTGAGGTGAGGGATATAGTCCTTGCTCTTACTGCCAAGAAGAGCCTCACAGTGGTTATTACGAGCTCTTTTGCGAGCTGATCTCACAATATAAGGTGGATAATGACGTGCATGTAATTTGATCTGGAGATCGTCAGCTTGGGCCTCGTAAGCTATAGGTGAGCTGCAGTTACGTCGTAATCTGAGGAATTGTCCAAAAGGCAGATTATTGCGTATGGCTTTAGGGTGGTTGCTGTCATATGTCAGTAAGCTATTGCGATCAGTAGATTTGTGGTAAGTGCATGTGGACAGTTTACCATCGTGAATGCTGATCTGTAAATCCAGGAAAGCGATCGGAGTTGTAGACACAGTAGATGTGAACTTGAGAAAGGGGTCAAGTGAATTAATCCAATCATTAAAAGGACTGACCTCAGTCAAAGGTCCCTGCCATACCACCAGGATGTCGTCAATGTAGCGTCGCCATAGTTTAATGTAATCCTGGTATGGATTAGTCTCAGTGAGAATAAAATTTTTGTCGAAATTGTACATATAAAGGCAAGTCAAACTCGGGGCAAAGGTACTACCCATAGAAGTACCCCTGATCTGGTGGGAAATCTGATCTTCAAATTGAAAACAAAAATCCTTTTCATTGCCAATGTAGCACATTGCATGATGAAAGAAATTGGAGAGGACAAATTCCCTGAGTAATCACGTAATAAGGCTTCTACTGCTTGAAGTGTTGCCTCTTGGGGTATGTTTGTATAGAGGGCTTCGACATCCAAGGTGATCAATCCATGGACTTCCACTGTCGTGTTAATTGTCTCTATGAGGTTCAATATATCTTTTGTGTCTTGTAAATAGGTAGAAGTCCCCTTAACCACTGGTTGGAAGAAGTGATCACAAAATATGGATAAGGGTTCCAACACAGACCCTATCCCTGAAGGACCACCATGGGTTTCTCATTATGTTCACTTCAAAATCGCTCAGGACGCGTGTTCCAGTTTCTGTGCAATTTGGGGCATGCCCATAAAACGTGGGTCAGGGTGGCCGGAATTCCACAACCCCTCCAGAAAAGGTAAGATTTTGATTTGTCCCAGACAGCTAATTTGTCGAGAGTGTACTATTAGTATATCAAAATATTGTATTGTTCCACAACATCAGGCTGAGTGAGACAGAACACTGTGGCTTTGTTGCAAAGGCGTTCTCATTCCTTTCTGCATAGTTCTCTTCCCAGACCTCCAGACCACCTTTTCTGCCCATGTACTTTGTCCACCGTCAGTTGTCCCAATAAAAATTTGTAGAGGGCTGGAATGACACGGAGTCCATATGGGATGTTGTGGGGCCGTTTCTCAGTTTGTAAGTTCTCTTTCAGCCCCTAGTTTATCCATTGGTTGGTGGACCCAATGTCTCACCTGCAGGTAAGCAAATCTCTATGTTTTTGGTAAATTGTACTGCTTCTTAAATTAATCAAATGATTTTTATATGGCCACTGGTGAAGAGAGACACTACCATAAGGCATCTATTAGCCCTCTAGTTACAGAAGGACTGTTTTCTATTGCTAGGAAGTCAGGGTTGAAGCAAATAGGTGTGAAAGGTGACTGACACTTCTTTCTAAAACCTGTCTGGCAATGCAAGAGGATGTTATTATGCAGAACCTGTTATTATGCAGAACCCATGCATCCAATATTGAGAGAGAAAAACTCTCAAAACACATGTTATGCATTGTTATAAAGAGGTAGACTATACAGAGCCACCCCAGGATGACAGCGTGGAAAACCAGGACCAGTGACCTCCAGAATTGAGATGGTGGTTCTGAATGGGGAGGAAGGAGGTCACCGTGAGAGTAAACGGCAGGAGATGATAACAAGGAAGGGAGGAGGACTGTAGGAAAATTATTCTCATGGCATGGTTACCCCCTAACCTTTTGCCTTTTGTTGATGCTAGTTATGATTGAAAGTGTGCTCGGACCCTGCTAACCAGGCCCCAGCACCAGTGTTCTTTCCCTAAACTGTACCTTTGTCTCCACAATTGGCACAGCTCTGTCACACAGATAAGTCCCTTGTATGTGGTACCCCTGGTACCAAGGGCCCTGTGGCTAGGGAAAGTCTCCAAGGGCTGCAGCATGTATTATGCCACCCTGGGGGGCCTTCACTCAGTACATGTACACTGCCTCACAGCTTGTGAGTGCTGGTGGGGAGAAAAAGACTAAGTCGACATGGCACTCCCCTCAGAGTGCCATGCCCACAACCCACTGACTGTGGCATAGGTAAGTCACCCCTCTAGCAGGCCTTACAGCCCTAAGGCAGGGTACACTAGATCACAGGTGAGGGCATAGTTGCATGAGCACTATGCCCCTACAATGTATAAGCCAAATCTTAGACATTGTAAGTGCAGGGTAGCCATAAACAGTATATGGTCTGGGAGTTTGTCAAACACAAACTCCACAGTTCCATAATGGCTACACTGAATTCTGGGAAGTTTGGTATCAAACTTCTCAGCACAATAAATCCACCCTGAGGGCATCTTAGAGATGCCCCCTGTATACCAGTCCAACTACTAGTGTTAGGCTGACCAGTTTCTGCCAGCCTGCCACATTCAGACCGGTTTCTGGCCACATGGGGTGAGTGTCTTTGTCACTCTGTGGCCAGGAACAAAGCCTGCACTGGGTAGAGGTGCTTCACATCTCCCCCTGCAGGAACTGTAACACCTGGCAGTGAGCCTCAAAGGCTCTAGCCTGGTGTTACAGCGCCCCAGAGCACTCCAGCTAGTGGAGATGGCCACCCCTCCGGACACAGCCCCCACTTTTGGCAGCAAGTCTGGAGGAGATAATGAGAAAAACAAGGAGGAGTCACCCACCAGTCAGGACAGCCCCTAAGGTGTCCTAAGCTGAGGTGACCCCTGCCTTAGGAAATCCTCCATCTTGTTTTGGAGGATTCGCCCCAATAGGATTAGGGATGTGCCTCCCTTCCTGCAGGAAGGATGCACAAAGAGGGTGTAGCCACCCTCCAGGACAGTAGCCATTGGCTACTGCCCCCCAGACCTAAACACACCCCTAAATTGAGTATTTATGGGAGACCCTGAACCCAGGAAATCAGATTCCTGCAACCTGAAGAAAGGAGGAGGACTGCTGACCTGAAAACCCCGCAGAGACGACTGAGACAAAAACTGACTTGGCCCTAGCCCTACCGGGCTGTGTCCAGACTAAAAGAACCTGCACAGCGATGCATCCAGCGGGATCAGTGACCTCTGAGGACTCAGAGGACTGACCTGCACCTAAAGGACCAAGAAACTCCAGAGGACAGAGGCTCTGTCCAAAACTACAACCAAGAAACCATCTTTAAAGAAGACCCCAGCCTCACCCCGGAAGCGTGAGTCTTCACCGTCTGCACCAGATGCCCCAGCTTGTGTCCAGAGAAACCAACACCGCAGAGAAGACCCCCAGGCGACTCCAATGATGACCTCTGCACCTGACTGGCCCTGTGTTGCTGGTGCTGGGCGTTTGGGGTTGACTTGAACCCCCAACAGTGGGCTGCCTATGCCCAGGAGACTGAACTTGTAAGTGCTTTACTTACCTGAGAAGGATAAGTTACTTACCTGTAAATCCTAGTTCTCTTCCAGGGGTATCCTCATCAAAGTCATAAACATTGAATATTCCCGCCCTTGTGCGGGGACCCCGGAGCATATATATAAAATACATACATATTATCATGTGTAAAACAGCAATGCAGGCTATAATCATAAATAGGCTAAAATGCTTTATTTCTATGCAAGTTTTTTTTTTTTTTTTATATTATAAAATCACAATAGATCATAAATATCTACCTAAGCCCCCAAAAACTGGACTTAGGGAAGTAAACAGCAGTAAATAGCAGAGAAAAATAGAAAAAACTACATTGAAAAACAATGAAGCATTCTTAGCCAATAGGCTGCATGCAGGTTAACACAGGAGAACCATAAAAACTTTGGCACCGTGCCTTTAAGACCCTGAGCACCTCCAGTATCCCACCATGCCTCAGGGGTGAAGGGAAGGTGACAGTTGGTTCACAGTTAGGTCAGTACTTTTTTACGGTGACAATCTGTGTAACTGATCAGAAAGATAATCTGTCCTGCACTTCCAGGAGACTTGAGTCCGGGGAGGAGGGTGGGTTGTTTATGACTTTGATGAGGATACCCCTGGAAGAGAACTAGGATTTACAGGTAAGTAACTTATCCTTCTCTTCCAGGGGATCCTCATCAATAGTCATAAACATTGAATAGATTAGCAAGCCCATCCCTAAACTCTGCGGACTGTCTGAAAGAAGTGCAGGAAAAGATATATATTCATGCAAATAGATTTCTAAGAGAGGCCTGCCCCACCTGGGCATCCGCTCTTGCATCCGAGTCTAAACAGTAATGCTTAGTAAAGGTATGCACAGACTTCCATGTAGCAGCCTTACAAATCTCGGAAATTGGTACATTGTTAAGGAGGGCAGCAGTAGCCGCTTTTCCCCTTGTGGAATGCGCTTTTGGCCTAGCCAGTAATCTCTTATTAGCCAGTTGGTAAGAGTTAACAATACAAGACACAATCCATCTTGATATCGTTCGTTTAGACGCTGCCTCTCCTGTTCTTAAATGACCATAATTTAGAAACAACTGGTTAGAATGTCTAATCGGTTTTGTTTTGTCCAAATAGAATTTCAGCACTCTTTTCAAGTCTAAAGAGTGCAATGCTTTCTCAGCCGGAGTCTCCGGCTTGGGAAAGAAAGTCGGTAAAGATATAGTCTGATTGATATGGAATTCTGACACCACCTTCGGAAGGAAAGATGGGTGAGTTCGCAGAACCACTCTATTATCGTGAAAAACCGTGTACGGTTCTCTGCAAGACAGAGCCTGAATTTCGCTGACCCTCCTCGCTGAAGTAATGGCCACCAAAAAAGCCGTCTTCCACGTAAGGTGCTGTAAAGAGGCCTTGTGGATAGGTTCAAAAGGAGGGCCCATAAGTTTTGACAGTACTACATTCAGTTCCCATGGAGGAGAAGGTCTCCGAATGGGAGGAAAAACCTTTTTCAAGCCTTCTAAAAAATCCTTGACTACAGGTATCGTAAAGAAGGATTCCTGAGAAGGCGACTTACGATACGCTGTAATTGCAGACAAATGAACCTTAATAGAAGATACCTGCAGACCAGACTTCGCCAGATGAAGTAAATAGGACAGTATGACGTCCTCCTGAGCTCGTATGGGATTTATACCTTGTTGAGAGCACCAGATGTAAAATCTCTTCCACTTAAAAGCGTAAGAACGCCGCGTGGAAGGTCGTTTTGACTCTTTCAAGATGCTCATGCACTCCTGTGAGAGCCCTAGGTGCCCATACTGTAGGAATTCAGGAGCCATGCTGTCAAGCTCAGAGAGGGAAGGTTGGGATGTAGGATTCTGCCTTCCATTCTGCTCAGGAGATCCGGTCTGCACGGCAACCTCCTGTGAGGTCTTTCCGATAAGTTGAGTAGGTCCGTGTACCAGAATTGGCGGGGCCATTGTGGCGCTATCAGAATCATTCTGGTTCTGGAGTTGTAAAATTTGTTGATTACTGCCGGTATGAGGGGAATCGGTGGAAAGGCGTAGAGAAATGTCCCTGACCAGTTGATCAACAGGGCATTCCCTTGAGATCCCGGACGGCAGAACCTGGATGCGAAGTCTGGGCATTTCTTGTTTGTTTCGTCTGCAAAGAGATCCAACTGGGGTCGACCCCATTGACCGAAGATGTCCTCGACGACTTCGTCGTGTAGCACCCAGTCGTGCGCGTCTTCCAGATGTCTGCTCAGGAAATCTGCCTCTACGTTTTGCTGACCTGGCAGGTGTACCGCTGTGATAGACATTCCCCTGGCCAGGAGCCAATGCCATATCGTTTGAGATTCTCGAGACAGAGGTAGTGATCTTGTTCCCCCCTGTTTGTTCAGGTAATACATTGTGGTTGTATTGTCTGTCTGAATTAGGATAGATTTCCCCTGAACCAATGGAGAGAAAGATTTGAGAGCCAGATGGACTGCTCTGAGTTCCAGTAGATTTATGTGATAGTTCTTTTCCTTGTCGGACCACAGACCCTGAGCTTGGAAGGAACCCAGATGAGCACCCCAACCCTGAAGAGACGCATCCGTTACCAGAGTGTCGACTGGAATTGTCTGGTGAAACGGAGAACCTATCGACAGGTGAGGTCTGTGCATCCACCATTGTAGTGATTGAAAAGCCACTGCTGGTAGTCGAACTCTGTCCTCCCAGTGACCAGTCTTTTGGCTCCAATTGTTCTCTAATGCCTCCTGAAGGGGCCTCATGCGTAGCCTGGCATTCGGGACAATGAAGATGCATGAAGCCATGGAGCCCAGAAGCGATGTCACCTGACGAGCTGTAGGTGCATCGGCTGTTAATAGTTGTTGACACTTCCTGTGGATTGATAAAAGTCGTTCCTCCGAAGGATACACTCTTTGGAGCTCTGTGTTTAGTATCGCTCCCAGGTAGTGGAGGTTTTGTGTTGGAATCAAGGTTGACTTGTCGTGGTTGATTTGAAGACCTAGAGACTCGAAAGTTCTTAGAACGATATCTCGATGTTTTCTCGCCTGATCCGGAGATGAGGCTTTCACTAGCCAGTCGTCCAGGTAGGGGTAGACGAATATTTTTTGTCTTCGAAGGTGTGCCGCTACCACTGCTACACATTTTGAAAAGACTCGGGGTGCAGACTTCAGGCCGAATGGAAGGACTCTGAATTGGTAGTGCTGTGACGCTATCTGGAAACGTAAAAATTTCCGATGTTTGGTTGCTATTGGGATGTGAAAATATGCATCCTGTAGGTCGATGGAGCACACCCAGTCTCCCTGATGCAGTTGCGGGACAATCTGGTGAAGGGCTAGCATCCTGAACTTTTGTTTTCTTATGTACTTGTTCAGGAGCCGTAAGTCCAGAATTGGCCTGAAGAGGCCCTGTTGACCTTTTTTCGCCACCAGAAAGTAACGTGAGTACACCCCTTTTCCTTTTTGTGCCGGAGGAACCTTTTCTACAGCTTTCTTTTGTAGGAGTGCGAGAACTTCCTTGCGTAGCAGGCTGAGATGAGAAGGAAAACACCTTGCTGGCGGCAAGTGTGGAGGAGGTTTTTTGAAAAGGAGAGAATAGCCATGTTCGACAATATTGAGCACCCATTTGTCTTTTGTGATGGAGTGCCACTCGCGAAGATGATGCGTAACACTTCCCCCCACCGGAGTGGTGCACAGTGCTGAGGGAAGCAATGCCTCATTGCTTTGATGGTGTCTTTGCTGTAGACTGTTGAGGTCTACTTGACCCTCGGTCTCTTGTGGGTCTACGTGCCTGAAACAGGGGACGTCCCTGTCGTTGTTGTGGCCTCTGAGACCAGTGAGGGGTTTGAACCCTCTGCTGGAATGGTCGTCTGTCATACGGCCTGTACCTCCGCCTGAAGTCTTTTTTACGTTCCAGGCCCACTGCCCTCATCGTGTCGACTTCCGTTTTCATTCGGGCCATCTCTTCATCCGCGTGGGTACCGAACAACGAACTCCCGCTGAATGGGAGGTTCAAAATGCGCTGCTGTGCTTCCTGTTTCAGACCCGTGAGCCGTAGCCAGGAAGACCTCCTAGCGCAGATTCCGTGCGCATACCCATGCGCAGCCAAATCCGCCCCGTCCGCCGCCGCGCTGATGACCTGGTTAGATACTCGGCCCCCTTCCTGCAAGATTTCCTGGAAGTCCTGTCTATCTTCCCTGGGCAACTTTTCTGTAAATCTGTGGAGTGAGTCCCACAGAGAGCGGTCATATCTGCCCAGAAGTGCTGAGGCGCTGGAGACCTTCATAGCAGATGCCGCCGTACCGCACATCTTTCTCCCCAGAGAGTCTAGGTGTCTGCTCTCCTTATCCGGGGGGACTGTGGAAGATGATGCCACAGAGTGTGTTTTTCTGGCTGCGGCTAAGATCACAGAGTCCGGTGGCGGATCCTTCCGCAGGAATAAAGGATCTTGTTCCGGAGCTTTGTATTTCTTTTGAATCCTAGCCGGGGCAGACTTGAGAGTGGCTGGAGACAGAAAAGTGTCCATAGTCGGTTGCAGCAAACCCGGTACTAGTGGCAGCAGTTTTCTCGAGACTGATCTGTGTTGTAGGGTCTCAAAGATAACTGAGGATGAGGTGGCCGGCTCCGGTACCTCAATATTTAGCTTCTGCGCTCCCCTTAGAAGAACCTCATTAAAAGTGGTGATATCATCCACCGGGGAAATCCTAGCAGGTGGAGAATCTGTGAGTGTGGGGGAGTAGCGCCCAACAGACGATCCTGAAGAAGACCAAGAAGGTGATCTTCTGCGTGGTGTTCGTGACCTGGTTCTCCTTCGGGAACGGGACCTGCTCCGAGAGGCTGTAGCAGAGTGTGCAGGTCTTGTGGTCGGCTGACGAGAAGCAGAACGAGCCCGTCCTGCTCTAGCTGTAGGCGATGGCGTTCTCGGTAATGAGGCAGTAGGAGAATACATCCTAGAGTATTGTGAATCCGGGGATGCTGCCGGTCTATTCAGGCTCTCTAACCATCTGGGTGATAGAGTGATGGGAGAAACATGCCCCGATGCTCTGGAATGGGATGATGCACTCCTTATAGAGACCACCGGTGAGGGAGCTTTGTCCGCTGGCTCTACTGCCTGTGACACAGCTGAAGGTTGTGTCGACGTCGATTGCATCCTCGACGTCGAAGGTTGCGATGGCTGATCTGTTCTCGACGTCGAAGGTCTTGACGTCGGAGGTCTTGCCGTCGAGTGTCTTGACGCCGATCGCCTATCGCGGGACCTGGACCTACTCGCCGTCGTGTGTCTCGACGTTGAGTGGCGAGTGGTCGACGGCGGATGTTCATGCCGTCGAGGTGTTTTTGGTGTCGTGTCCTTCGACGCCAAGGGGTGAGACGTTCTCGACGGCGAACGGGAGCGCCGGAGATGGCTCGACGCCGAACGGCGGCCTGCCGTCGACGGAGATGTACCCCTGTGTCCATGCTTCGACGTTTTGTCCCTCGACGTCGGTCTGGTCGCCGTCGACGGCGATCTATGCCGGTGAGACGGTGGTGCCGATGACGTCGATGGAGAACAAACAGGCACAATCCTACCTGTCGACGTCGATCGGGCCATTCCTTCTGCTGTAGGTCTGGGAAGTGAAGAGGATGTTGACTTTTTCCTCTCCTGAAGCCCATGTAGCCTGATCTTCTCTCTGTCTTTGAGAGTCCTCCTTGACATGTTCTTACAATACTTGCAGGTGTCAGGACAGTGACTCTGTGGCAGGCAGACAATACACAGAGAGTGTGGGTCTGACTGGGCTTTCTTCTTCCCACAAGAAGGACATTTTACAAAAAGAGATGGCATTTTCTGTCAAAAAAGACTTCCAAACTCAGACAAAAGATGTTATCTGTCGAGTAAATAGGAAAAACACTATTTTTAAGGATTTCTCTGAAGAAAAACTCAGAAAAACTGAGAGCTCAATGCTCCAGGATCCTCTCAGAAGAAGCCGGAAAAAAGAACTGACCTAACTGTGAACCAACTGTCACCTTCCCTTCACCCCTGAGGCATGGTGGGATACTGGAGGTGCTCAGGGTCTTAAAGGCACGGTGCCAAAGTTTTTATGGTTCTCCTGTGTTAACCTGCATGCAGCCTATTGGCTAAGAATGCTTCATTGTTTTTCAATGTAGTTTTTTCTATTTTTCTCTGCTATTTACTGCTGTTTACTTCCCTAAGTCCAGTTTTTGGGGGTTTAGGTAGATATTTATGATCTATTGTGATTTTATAATATAATAAAAAAAAAAAAATAAAAAAAAAACTTGCATAGAAATAAAGCATTTTAGCCTATTTATGATTATAGCCTGCATTGCTGTTTTACACATGATAATATGTATGTATTTTATATATATGCTCCGGGGTCCCCGCACAAGGGCGGGAATATTCAATGTTTATGACTATTGATGAGGATCCCCTGGAAGAGAAACTATTACTTACCTCCCCCAGGAACTGTTGATTTTTGCACTGTGTCCACTTTTAAAATAGCTTATTGCCCTTTTTGCCAAAACTGTTTACATTACTGTTTTAATTCAAAGTTCCATACTTACCTGTGTGAAGTACCTTACAATTTATTTAATTACCTAAATTCTTGTGGTTCTAAAATAAATTGAGAAAAGAACATTTTTCTTTATAAAAATCTATTGGCTTGGAGTTAAGTCTTTGAGTGTGTGCTCTCATTTATTGCCTGTGTGTGTACAACAAATGCTTAACACTACCCTCACATAAGCCTACTGTTCGACCACACTACCACAAAACAGAGCATTAGTATTATCTAATTTTGTCACTACCAATCTCGAAGGGGAACCCTTGGACTCTGTGCACACTATCTCTCACTTTGAGATAGTATATACAGAGCCAACTTTCTACAATGAATTATCTGCACAGTAAAACCCAGGGAGTGGGTATAGTGCTTCTTCCCTGAAAATGGGTTTGTATGTTTACAGATCAGTCAGTATTCTATGCTAACCCCTCTGCAAGTGTGAATAAGACAAGATCCTAAAGAATATGCACAATGCCATGGAGAGAAGGAATTAGACATGCTGCTTTCTGAGTGGTCTGGAGCAGATAACACACACACTGACGGAAACACTATTCCTGGAGATGTATTCAAATCTCCTTCAAGATAGCTTAGCATTTGCACTGACCTTGATGAAGACTTCAAGAAATTAAACTGCAATGTATGTAATGAGAGTGCTGTCTTTAAGTCCTGAGGGGCTTTAGTAACCAGGCTCATAACAACCAAATGTATGGATAACTGCTTTTAAGTGGGCTGCCATACACTCTGGAAATGTGTATGCAGCGGATCTGGGGCCAAATAGCAGTACTTTGTATTAATAGTGCAACTTCAACATGACAACCTTCAGGACTTTTCCATGATTTCCATCACTAATGGTTTGCAACAACAAACCTGAAAGACAACGGTGCAAATATAATTTCCAAGATTGAAGTTAGGAGCACATTTGGTGAAAATCCAGTATTCTCAACTTTTCTGATCTACAAGTTTTCCATCTTTCAATCCAACATGGATCAAAATTCTTATTTCAGTTTTCTTTCAAATTAAAAAGTAAAGGAAAATATTCCCTCCTCTTTATGAGAGGTTGGTACTACCTCTTTGGTCTGCTTCAGAAGGGTGTTTATTTCTTCATGAAGAATGTTGAAAAGGAGACTCCACACTATCTTTGGTGGAATGTCTTGCGGTTGCATCCTTGAAACACAAGCCATAAACACCTTGCATCAAACACAGCATCCAAATGTCTTTAGTTATGCTTCACCATTCTTCAAACTTATGTGTTTCACACACGATCAGAGAAGCTGGAAGCAGAGAAGTTGGAAAGTCATTGCCTTGTTGTATGGGTTTTATCGTGGACGGCATTGATTCTTGGCTTACCCTGCCTCAAGACTGTGTTCTTTGCTGGTAATACTGGCATTGTCTTGCGTTAACTGGTCATTGTCATTGATAGGATTGAGCTAACTCTTGGCACTAACAGTCACATACTCAGTTTAGCCATGTATTATGATTGAAATTTTTTTTTTTTTCCTAGGTCTCTGTGTTAACTGTGTTCACTCCTGCTTTCATTCTATGAATCTCACTGTCCACTTGGGAATTAAGGAGAGGAGGATCAGTGAATGTACTTTCAATATATTTTGTAAGCCAACCTGCTTAATGTTAGTTAGATACAGCCAAGACTATGACAATACCCAAACTAGAGTCGACCAAGGGATAAAAAAAATAAAAAAAATAAAAATAAAAAAAACTTAGCTGAACACCAGCAATCATTCCTTAAGGACCTCTTGAAAGTCTTGTTTCTTCTTATTGGAACCTATACTCACACCCTAGAAGAGCTGCAGCTGTTGGCCCTAAGAGCCATTCCCACTGTACAACATTGTTTGCTTCCAACAGTGAACAGACTTTTATCCCTTCTAAAGTGGTACAGTTGAGTAGCAAGGATACTGCTAGAGCTAAAGGAGAAGTTTCCTTATTGCCTTGACCATCAGTGAAGGTCTCCTTTTAAGAATGCGGAATCTGTTCAGCAGGGTAATATTTATTTAGCAATCCTGGAGTGGCTATCTTATATTGTAAATCTTCTTATTGAGTACACACAAACACAACAATAGATTGTAGCCCCTGCCCATCCCAGCATCAATAACCTGAACAATGTGACCAGCTTGAAGAACAAATACTGACAATAGCAAATTTTATGACTTAAATGTCATACTCCAATAAAAAGCACTGTCCGCCTAGTTATCTCTGGGCAAGAAACAAAAATGTGGAAGGGTAAACAACTACATTAACAGCCTCTGTTGTTTCATACCCATGAAAGTCAAATTAGAGTTCACCTTTTCCAGCCTTAAAACATATGACAGCATAGACCAATGCCAATACTCCCAAATCACATGGCACTTATAACACAGCTATATATAATATCCTTAACTCACTGCGAGTGGGCAGCACTGCGTCATTAAGGCCTGAAATTCCGGTACTGCATCTGGGTTCACAAACACATACATTAGCTCACCATTTCTGACAAGGAGCCATGCGGAGAACAACGTGGGCACCTTCATTCTACTGGAAGCCAACTTTTTTGTTTCTGACTTCCAAGTCTTTCCTGCACCTTGGAGTAGGAAGGCTGGCCTGAGGAAAAACAAACTGTGGAGCAATTGATATTTAATCCACCTTTCCAGGTTGCTGCTCTGCTTATAAAGTCATGATGCCCAGCACTGGCCCATTCAGCCAACCCTTTGCACATGCCTGTTTCCTGACGTGGAGTTTCTAATAGGAAAACAGGAAACTTTCAGAGCTGAAACAGTGATTTCCATCTTACTCTCAAGGTGGCAAACCCGTCTGGGGAACTGCTGCACCTGTTTAAGACCCCGGCTTTATTTTGTACAGTAAATCTCATGGTTCACATTCCGTTCTACTTCGCATCATTTTCTACTTTGGTATCTAAATTTATAGCCACTGCTTTTGAAACTGAGGTGTGTGCAGTATTGCTCAAAACTTGATGGTCACCCTCTTCTCTCCACTGTGACTATGTACTGGCTTAAGGCCCCCATGGAGTGTTCACCCATGGAGATGTGTCTCTTTTTGTACTCCAAGGTATTCCCCAATGAAGCCATCCTTGTATTAATGTGTATGGTTCTAGCTTTAAGATAGCCATAATTAAGAGAGTGTACTTGTGTGAGAGTAAATCTTGAACTGTCAGATTGTTCAGCACCTCCTTTGTGTGACCCACTTGCAGACTGGGCACTTGACAAAAAAATATTTTCTGCACATTTTTTTGAATTCTTTAGAACATATGTCCCATGCTGAGCAACTTTAATACAAACCCAGCATGTGTGTCACAGCCAGATAGTGCAGCCGCAGTGGTGGGTCTCTCTATCTCCTCGGGTTCCACCCGCGTACCCTTCTGGGCTCTCCATCCAGCCACACCTTTCCGTCACACCACAGGGACTCTCCAAGGCACAATTGACATCTGGTTCTCCCAGGGAAATGGGGAGTGTTCAGGCACAGCCACACATGCATCCCCAGGTCTGCATTCTAGTGGGGGTGAAATAAGTAATGATGTAACTGTGGCCCCGGAATGACCGAATTTCGAACCTGTTTTTGTAGCCAGTCAACAATGGAAATTTCCTTTGGGACAACTTTGGCAGAGACGTCCATCTGCAAGCTAGGTGACTCAATATCAAAGCTTCCATTGGATGTCTTAATGTTAATGGGTTCCTGGCATCATATAGTGCCTTTTCTTGGGAACCATTTCAGTTTTTGAAGGGGAACATATTGCAGTTGTACCTTTCATTGACATCAAATCTATCAGCATAGAAAAGGAATGTTTGTATTTTTTGACTTTTTTTTCCTATTCCTTGATCTACTTGTATGGGAGCCCATAGAGATTAAGTGATGGTCTACGGCGAAAGGAGGCCCTTCCAAGGCCACTCAACCCATTCCGCTACCTTGCTGCTCCTCTAGACCTTCAAGACCTTTTCCTACCTCTCTTTCAGGCAGATTGCTTGCATGTCCTTTTTAGTTCTCTTGGATATTGGTCTGTAAAAATCCAATTCCTCCATCGAATAGGCATTTCCGAAGCAAACTACATATTGGACACAGGAGGGCGTTTGCAGTTTCTTCCTGTAATGCCTTGGGAAGATGACCAAGATGAGTGCGGAAAAGCAACAGGAAGGAGGCAGGTGTTTGCAAGCAGCACAGATGAGCGAGGAAGGGAAGGCGGGTGGGGCAAGCAACATGGATGAGGGAATATGGGGCAAGCAACAAGGATGAGGGAGGGTAGAGAGAGGAAGGAGAATCGAGCAGCATGGACGAGGGTGGGGGTAAGCAATAGGAGCAAGGCAGGGAGGGCAGGTGGGAGCAGCAACACAGATGCTTGGGGCGGGGGGGAAGGCCAGTGGGGCAAGCAACATGGATAAGGGAGGGAAAGTAGGTGGGGAAAGCAACACAAACAAGGGAGGGATAAGGAAGGTGGGTAGGGCAAACAACATGGACCAGGGAGAGAGGGGGCAGGGGGGCAACCAACAAGGACGAGGGAGTGCGAGAGGAACATGGAGGGGTGAGAATTACACGAGGGAGGCACCTGAAAAAAACACACACAAAAAAAACACTCTGGTAGAGTGCTTACATGGAAAAAAAGTGGAGCCTAAAAAATGAGCAGTGGAAATACACAAATAATGAGTCCATGATCCAGGGGAGGGACAAGCGCATGAAAAGGAAACACAACTATTTCAACTGACCAATAAAAAGCAGGCAAATTAGATCAACAAGGAAATCACCTAATGGTAAGCAATCGTCAGCCTCTAATTCCACCACTGGAAAACATAAAGTCTTGCAAAGACAGTGCTTGTAAAGACAGTGCTTGTGAGGTCTATGGGAACCCTGAAAAGAGTGCCTGGTGGTCAGGTAACCTTCCCGTATTATTCAGAAAACAGAATGGAACCAACTGCCAGTATAAGGCATGATGATATATAGAAGATATTGGCTCCTTAAGATTTTTGTGTCAAATTTCAACTTTCCATAGCAAATGCACATCTGGCTGCAGTTCACTCGTTTTCTTAATGTTTTCATTTACTTTACAGCAGCACAGTTTAGTTTCCTAACTGCTAGGCTGCTCATAAATTAGTTTTGGATTCTATTTGGCTTTGTATCTAAAGTAAAATAAATAAAAATCAGACTAGATTTTTTAAGTGTTCACCATCCCTGGCATACAGTTGGTACTCTTCAAGCGTTTACAACTATCAATGAAGATGCACAAAAGAGATCAAGTCAAACCTGGAGATAAGGGAGGGTGACCTCATCATTTTAGGTGTTAAGGAAGAGGAAAGGCTTTCCCTCTTTTGCCTCCAGTAGCAAACAGTAACATGTAAGAGCATGCGACCTGCACTCACTAATCTGTCCCTGATGTGTCCAGAGGTGAGCCTCTTCCTTTCCTGACTGAACGTCTCTGTATGACCAGTCTCTTCTGAATAAAGTCACATCTGTTATTCATATTGAAAATCTGGTCATTCATATGTTGTGATCATCCTTTTTAGGGTTGAGCCTGCGTGTGAGTGCACTAGCGCATGTGTCTCGTTTGCGAGACTCTTGTGTTCGGTAAAAGGCTTGGAGCCCGCCTGTCGCTCACCATTTGTTGGTTTGCATGGCACTCTTCTTTACAACCTTGTAATTCATCAAGGCATGCATGGCATGATTTCTGTTCATCTGTGTGGAGCAATGACAAGCACTAATTGATTCAACTTAATTAGTGCTCATCTGCCGCTCCCGGCATGATCAAGGTACTATTTGTTCTTTTTAACTTCTAGTGCCCCGCAAACAGAAGGCTGGTGACTGGCAAAGAAATGGCTAACAGGACAAACAAAATTGCTAAGTTTTATTTTTAAAGCTAACTTGTTTGTTTTGCCAAGTCGTCTTTTCTCAGTTTCCATGCATGTTTTCTTTGTCATCAAAAGTTGACAATTAACTCGTTCTAAATATGAGAGACCTATTGCATTGCAAATGCTTGTTAGGTCTTGCCTGCTGACAAAGCATGTGTTCTCATTGCAAGGGGTATTGTTTACTATAAGAGGCTTGAAGCCCATTCCTTGCTTAACATTCACTGGCTTCAATGTTGCTCATCCTTGTTGCCTCCTAATAGGCCAGTGCATCCCAGCTTCACTTCCTCTTCTTTCCTACAAAGCATGAACGAACTACCGATTGATATAGCTTTATTAGTGATCTCATGCTGTTCATTCACTGCTCACGCTGTGATTCGGGTACTATTTTCTTTATTTGCTCCTCCCCCGAGACACTCCACGTTATCCACGCATGTTTCCACACCAAAGGCTACACAGGAAAGACTGGGGCTGGTGGGGTGGAGGGGGGAGGGGGCAGGGGGGGGGGGGGGGGAGGGGGAACACCTCTTCCGAAAAACAGAATAGCTGTTTCTAACTCATAATTTGCTTTCAAAAGCTAGAAACTTTTTAAAACATCAAGCGAGAACAAAAGACTAAGAAGAAAACCTGCTTTCAGCTCCCCTACCCCAAAAAAAAAAAAAAATAGCTCAATACCCTTACTGTTCATAAGGAGATAACTCAATTCTCTTAAGTGTCCTAATGAGGCAAAGCCAGTTTGTTCCTTTTAACACCAGCCTGATACAACTTCCTAGTTGTACTTTGTCTCTTAAACTGTTCAACCCAATGCACCTTCTGACTGATTGTAGGTTTAAAAAAAAAAAAAAAAAAGAAGGATTGGGTAACACTGATGAACTTTACTAATATGCATTAGTCTACCTTATAAAGCATCAGAGTATTCCCTTTAATCAAACTTCACTTGATTTGCAGTATTTTAATAATCTGACAGAGAATAGGTCTTCCAATCTTACCTTTTATTTGTAGCACTGAAATAGGCAAGGTTTTTTTTAATGTAACCTTAAAACATTTTTAAAAAAAGCCTAACAAAGTAGCCTGTAAATGGTTCCATAATATAGTGCTACGTTCAAACAACCCCCAATGGACACTAAAAGGTAACAGAGCGAATCATTCACAGGAAAAGGGCATACTTAGAGGTAGCCAAGCTAAGAATAATTGGTTCTACGAGCATCTAAAAGCTGATGACCCCCAGAGAATTAAAGAAAGGAGGAAATGGGAAAATATTAACTGCCTTAAAAATGTTGAATTAAGAATAGAACTAGAAAGAGCTTCACGGCTTAGAATTTTTGGAAAGCGTTCATACATTAAAGCACAATTTGTCTGACAAGTATTCAGCCTCTCTCAAAATATGCTATATCCATTTTTAGAAATCATCTAAAGAATTTCAAATGAAAAGTGATCCGTTACCCACACAATACTACTAATTAGTGGTGCTGAAACCTGAAATCATCTCCGCAATAGCTTTTACAAATTGTTCAATTCTTCGAGATGAAGTGGATTTTAGACAGATGTAAAAATGTCTCCAAGCCTAAGAACACAGGGGATGGAAACAAAAAGAATATGAATAACATGGTTGACAAAGAGATGTTTTTCGTTAAGGCCTGAAGAGAAATACTCATTAACTGGACTATCCAAGCCAGAAACGAGACTAGGCATGATAAGTGTAGAATGTAGAAATGCTTTCAATGGTAAAAATAAAAAAAGCTAAGGAAAATCAGGAAATAGAAAAAAACTTGTTTTTGATTAGATTAGCTCAATATTTATTTTTCATAAAACACTGGGCTCAAATTTAAATATTGGGACAACAGGAGAAAAAAATAAAAACTAGCTAAGCTTTTATGGAGAATTAAAATTCCTTTTCAGTTTCATCCACTATAATAACTGTTTTGTAAAATGTTACTTAATAAAACGATTATAGTGAACTGTTGGCCTAAAGATGATCATTAAAAGCCCTCATGACTGCACACTTTTCTTGGATTTACTGTAAAATGTGGGAAGCCCAATTACAGTTTAAAGATAAAAGTATGGTCTAACCCTTATCGTTTACACTCATGACATTTCATTCCAAAAGTGGCAACCGATGTATGCATTGCTGTAAATTTCTACACCAACAAATAAAATTCTGACCTGTCCACCGTCAACATGATATATACTCCAAAACCAGTACGAGTGTAAAAATTCAGGAATAGTCAAAGTGGAAAATGTATGTGTAATTAGTGGGGTGCTAATGCGAGGGAGGTATTGTATAAGCAGAAATGTCACAGGTAAAAATAATACAGTGCAGATAGGGGGCAGGTGGGGGTGAACAATACCTCTTCATTCCCTAAAGTGTACATTTAATTGCAAAGTACCATTTTGAAAAATGTGTTGACTTTTGTAAATAAAATTGTTAAATACCCTCATGTTTTACAAAGTCAATTTCATTGAGCAAGCTCAGTCAAATCCTACAATATTTGCTTAGTTAGGACACAACAAAAGAATTAGAATCAAGTCACAATTTCCATTCAAGTTTAACCAGTCATTGATATTCCTGTTAATGTTAATTTCCTTTTTCAGCATGAGAAAAATGCATTCTTAGTCTGTTCAGCAATAGCACTGTGCATTTACCTGAACTACAGCATGCCAAACACTAGTTAGTGCATAAGCTCGCATTGCTAATAACACCTGTGTTATCTGAGGATCATTTGTTGTGTTTTTCACACTGGAAAGCATGTTCTTGTATTCCATTGAGGGTTCTGAAGACATGAGGATTAGGTGGTCCAGAAAAAGACACTGACCCCTTCGGCCAGACAGCATTGCTGGATATTCAGTCAGTACTGCAGAACGGATGCCCTGCAAATCAGAGAGCTTCAGGACACTGGAATATAATGCTTTACGAAATGCGAAATACAATTCATCCTCAATAATCCCAACTTCCAGCGTTAACAGGTTCAGCATTTGAGGATATGGTATGTCAGACAGCCAAAAATGTGCAAATTGTACAAAATTATCTTTAATATGACACCATCTCCTTAGCATAGTCATCGATATGTAAGCACTCTCCAGCCAGTCTATTACGGAAGAACTATGGATGTAGCAAAATATCTCACTAAAGGTTTCATTTGTGGGAGGCAAACAAGGAGCTGCGGAATCCTCCAGACCAGGTATTTTTGAACATTTGGCTATACCCTCATTAAACAAATTAGGCCTTTTCTTAAATATGAAAGGCAATCGGTTATTGAAAGCAATATTTTCAAACACTGGTGGACAGAGTTCTTCAGTGGAATCAACTTCTGACTTATTCAGCGAAACATCCAGACTCTGAAGTTCAGAGATAGCATTCTGTCCACGAGTATTTTTGTCACCTGTACAATTACTAGTTTCACCCTGTTTACTTCTCAGACAGTCTTCCTTGTGTTCCTTTACGTGCACAATCGATATACCTGCTGAGGGTGTTCCATCCATCTTCTGTTGTATTTTCAACGGTTACAAATAAAACTGATTGTAGTGCGGGCAATTCATTAGTTATATAACACAGCTAAAGATTCAGCAAATTAGTGGATTTCTATATGCACCTGAAAAAAAAAAAAATACATAAAATTAGGCTACAATTCCATGACTTTAAAGAAATACATCCAGCAGCAGTTAAACCTACACAACAGAATTGTTAACAAATTTCTGTGCACTCAGCAATCTCATAAGTTTGAATCCTTTTCAAGCTGCAGTAAGTCTGTACGCATATGTATTTCAGTGAGTTTTGATTTCAGTTTAATTGTAAATCTTTATTTTTTGTATTTATCCAAATTTTAAAAAAAAAAACAGTTTTCAATGACGTCTGAACTTGTCTACCATCAGAAGGATACCTGCAAGCTGTGCATTTGTCCTAACATATCTATATGGAGGAAATCACAGCTACTATACAGTTTTGAAAACTGTCAAATCTTTTCGTGATTTGGATGAATGACTTGTCGTCGAAAATTGGACTTCTGAAAAAGTAATGCAGAGATAGAGGCCCAACTTGATAATATTGACCTTCACGATTCATACAGAATGAAAAGTATTTGTGACTACATTCACCTTGAGAAACCTTCTATTAGGAAGAAACCTGTCGGCTGCTCAAATTGGTTGTAATGGATGGTTTTACTTTTTTGACTAAGAACAGTAAAGATTTGAAACTGAACTGAAATCAAGACTCCTTGAAATACTGATGCCTACAGACTAACTGCAGCCTGAAAATGATTCAAACTGTATGAGATCTGAGAGCACACAAATTTGTTCAAGCTTGTAAATATTCGGAAACAATAGTGACTGAATTGGCTTAAGCAGTAGCTGGCTTAAAATGTTCGCACCAGCAAATAACTTTCAGTACGGATACAGACTGTGGGATCACTTAAGAGTGCCAGCTACTATTGCAAATTTTAAATTAAACAACCTAATACAAGTGTTGAAATTGAACTGTATAGTGAAAGTCTCTTGCTTAGTATCTAGAAGCACAGAAACGTAATGCTCTGTTGGTTTACAAAATAGGCGTATTGTTTCAGATATAAATGTAAGACAACAAAAACAGTTACAAACGGAAAATGGTTTATCTATGCCAACCATTGGCAAAGCCAACATGTCATTGTTCACTGTGACAGTACATACAAAATACAGGCAAGCAAAAATTATTTTTCCATTTCATACATTATTAAGGCCAGACCTATTACGTTTGCCAATAACTGGTAGGGATGGTTGAGGTATTGGTGGTAATGTAGGTGGAACTGGTGATGTTGGTTGCGAGTGTGCTGGTGGTAGTAGTACTTGAGTTTGACAATAAGTGTATTGGTTGCGTGTAGCTCAAAAAGGCAAAATGCAATGCAAGCAAGCACACCAATGTAGAGGGAATAATACGTGAAACTGCAAACAGTATAAGGTGAGAGAGAGACTCATCTGAGCCAATGAAAAATGTGACTGACATGTCAACAATATGGATGAAAGTGTTTTAGCGAAATAAGCCAATGATTGAAGAGGGCTGACCTAAAGCCCAATGTGTATGTTGTAAGCAACAGCACTTACAGAAAACGGTACTGTGTCCTGGATCTAAAAATGCTGGATATGATGAGACATGTTTTTTTATGAAGTAATGAATACTTATAAAAAGAAACTGAAGTACAAAATTGATGACAGAGGACAGTGAGTGTGTTCATTGCTTACCCGTGTTCAGCTTCTGCTAGGATAGTTACCACACTCTAACAACAGTAAACAGCATCACTTTTTTAGAGCTGGAGTTTACATAAAGTAGACCCCGATAATGCAATGGTCAGTTTATTATTAAGGATGGCAATTCCAGTACCTTTGTAAGGGCATTCCGACCTACTTTTTAAACTCTTGTTCGGTAGTTATTTTCGAAATTGAAAAGTATAAGAATCTGCACAAGTGACCTGATGTCTTTGGATACAAATATAATTGTTTAATAGAAAATGTTTGAGTAATAGACATGAGCTTTAGTTAAAGTGCATTAGGGTTTTAAGAAAGTCTAGGTGTATGAATCACACACAATCAAGGAGGCTCGAAGAGTCTAATATAAGAGGTGGCAAAGTCAAGCAACACTGGACGCAAGCAAGCCAATTGAGACTAAAGCTTTGCTCGAACCTAATATCTGGGAGATTAAGGCACCCTGTAATAGGCAATATGTAACGTTTTATTTGTGCACTGGGTGGCAGGATGTGTCAAAGAGAGCCTCTTAATTACTCCCAAAAGCGTAATCCCCTCAAATCTGATAGAGTATGACACAATGAACAAGTTTAGAGAGAAAGGCATGTTCGCACACATTTTGAGTGTGCTATTAAAGGTGACCCCTAAGCATATCTGCAGTGAATTGAATGTTAAATCTGTACAGTGGTCGCTTGTCTCCTGTAACACCTTGCATTTTGGGATGCATAGTTTCACGTTTAACATCGCAAATATAAGATAAAAATCTCCAAACAAGCAAAGGGCTTTTGCCAGTGAGAAAGCGTAGCTTATATAATCTATATTAACATGCAATGTTTATGAATTAATGTGTGATAATGCCGCATAGAAAACGAAATAGCAATTTTGCTTAAACACGCGCTTGAAATGTGACCACGGGGAGCGGCCACCAATGTACACGTGGACTAATAATGATGACTAAAATGTTGATGAATCATTATACTGAATACGTTTTATACTAATTATTAATCATTGTGTTACTGAATTTGTGCTGAAAATCCTTGTAGGCCTTAAATTAGCATGAGCCGAAGCCTAGCTGCTTGGCTCGCATATAAAATGAATTTTTCCTATCTTGCAGTGTGCTGACTCGCAAAAGGACATGACCTTTTGTTTTCTTCAAAACTAGAAGCTGAATGTAACCATGCTAGATCCGTTCTCATGCATTCTTCATTGCTTGTAGGGTGATATTAAAACAAAATGCAACAGTGTAGATTAATGTAATGTACAAGGTCATTCAAACCGGTGAAGACAATTGAGCTACTGACCAAAAGATGTGCAAAGAATTACAGAAAGATGAAATCATATTGGACTCTCTGTTTGGTGACTTATTGGTTCTTTCAGAAACATCCTTGTCCTTAGATTGCCCATTTACACTTTGCCTCCTTATGAGGGAAGTGACCCCATCATTGCCCCGGAGCTGAGTTCTGACTGATGGCGATTTGACTGATGTCCTGAAGACAAAGACTGAACCTGTGTGCTGACCTAAACCTTGGAGGGTAATTATGACAATGCATTTGTAATTTGTCTGTTTGTTTTTCCTTTCTAGGTACCAACTGCTTACTTTTGACAGAGACCATAGTTAGATCTTTTCCAAATTGGTGTTCTAAATTGTTTTGTATGAAGCCCAACATGCGAATGCTAATCAGTGGTTAGGACAGGTGTTCACTAAACTGACGCAAATAGACAAACAACCAAAACTATGCTTTGTTGAACTGACGCGTTATTGACACTCTGCTAAACTGATCTATGTTCACGCCGTGTTATGTTCTGATGTTTGTGATTCTCGCCTTAATGAAATCTTATCAGAGTTGCCATATCGTGACTATGCTATTATGTTTCTTGGTTTTAAGATTGACGTATTTGCTTCTAGAATTGTAATCAATAGGGAATAAAACTTCATAAAATTCTACTAAACTGGTGTGGTTATTCATGACTGAAAGGTCATGGTAGTGGCTTTGAATTGATTAATGACTTTGATTAAAATGAAATGCATTGTTGTGATAAATATTGATGACATTATTGACGTATTGACTGACATATTGATTAGCTATCTCGTCCTAAGGTGTGTCTCAACTGGGTCAAAAGATTCATTGGCCTAAAACGAGTCCTGATGTGTAATAAATTATTATAAAGGGACGCGTTAACAGTTCTGGTAGCAGAGCGACGGTTGGCACTTTGGGGCCCTAGGACGGAGAATTATTGTTTAGGTTGTTTTTCTGAGATAATGCAAATTGGAGGTATGATGTGTTTCTAAATTCATCATGACTTTCCTGGGATCTCGGAGCCTGCCTAAGTGAATTGGGGATGTTCTCGGCGTTACAGTATGTGTGGTACAGGATTTGCGCTTGCTCAGCTTATGCATTTTGCAGGTGGTTTGTGAAGTTTGTGTGTATTCAGGTCAGGTAAATGTTGTTTTAGTAGGAGTGGGCGTACTCCGCAGTATGAGAGTAGGGAAGTCGGCGTACTTCATATGAGTGTGGCGCTTTGTGCTCAAAATTATCCACGTGGTTGGTTGTTCATGTACGGACCCGTCGTGGTCTAAGACTCCGGAGTATATTGACAAGTGTAGGAGACACTTGGGTTTATGTTGTAATTTGTGCGGTTTAATAGATCAATCGGGCGTGGTTGACAAGTCGAGATTGAGTCAATTGTATGTATGAAACCTTCGATTGAGATTTGGCAAATTCTAAAGTGCACTAGAACAAACCATTGACAAGTCGAGAGTAGGATTTGCGGGTCGAATTCTGCTTGCGGGTGCGGGAACTGAGAAGGAGAGAGTAGCGGCCGAGGCTTCAAGTAAAATCTCTGTAAAGTTCTGAAGCGAATGTGTTATCCTTCCTGTAGTAAACCAGCAAATTTGTGTTGCTGTTGTTGTTAAAGGTGCTCGCAGTAATTTTGCATTAGTTTAGTGTGAATCTAGTGAGGGGCGGGCGAGCTGCAAGATTTTGTCAGCTGCAGTGTGCGAGTGTGACGTCAGTGGTGCCGCGCTGAGATAGGTCAGTTGCCGAGAGGGGTCGCGCACGGATTGGCTGCCGTCCGTTGAGACGCAATAGGTTGAGAAAGGTGGGTGAAGAGTGTCCTGGGAATTAAAGTCATTTTCTGATTAAATACAACAAAGGAAAAGACACAAAAATTAATTTTATTAAAGCTTTTAAGAGCACTCTGAAAGGAGACGTATACATTATGGCGAGTGAAGGGGAGCCTATACCGCCTGAGGGTACTCCAGCTGATATAGTCATGGAGGAAAAAGGTGTTGCGCCTTGCTTATGGATGAAACAGTGGCACAAATTGATAGAAAAAGAGGAATGTTTGGCGTTTCCGGAACACAGGATGTTCAATACGAGAGTTTTAGAGAATTTAAGGTGGATGTTAAGTGTACAGAAGCCATCTCCGAGGCCAGCTCAGTTCGAGGCTTTAGCAATTTGGGATTTAATGGCTATTAAACAGAGACAAGAAAAATTCCAAAGAAGAATAAAAAGGGCAGAAAAGACTTTAGCGGAAGCTACATGGGATAATGAGAGCAAAATGTGGAGACGGGGAATAGTTGACGTACTCAAATTATTCCCAGCAATTACACAGGGGAATGAGACACAGGGGAAGAAAGCCACCTGTAAAACAGACAAAGACTCTAGTAAGCCTAAAGAGACTAAAAAATCTTGGATAGAAGAAGATGATGATTCAGATAACGAAGAATTTCTAAATCAGTTATTGCATGATCGCCCGCCACCTTAGGCGATAAGCGACAATGTCCCGAGCACTAGTGCGGGTCCTGGGAACCAGACGCAGGAGAAGGGAGTTACTGATACAGCACAGACTAGTGATATGGGTTCGATACAGAATGGTGCCAGTGTACCCACTGCGCCAGACATGCAGATACAGTTGCAACCTCCACTGCAGATACAGAGAATCTATCCAGACGTCCAGGTACTATAGACTACTACAAATCTGATAGTGCCACCAGACCCAATATATACAAAATCGAGGTTAGTGCAGATTGAGCCAACTCCACAATTGCTGCCGCAGCCACAGCTGATACCAGGGTATAATCCAGCAGCAGGACCTCCATTAATACCTGCCCCGGCTTCAGAGAATCAGACCTTTGGAGTTGCTGCTCCACAGAGTTTTGGACCAGGTCAGACACCTGCGGCCATATCATTGCCAATTACTGTTGGTCCACTGGTGCCACTGTATGCATAAGGTAAGCCTGGCATGTGTGATCAGGGAGTAATGACACAAGATGCAATAAGAGGAGGGTCCATAGGAACTCCCCAGTAAATGGCCCCAGGAGGGCAAGCGGTCAAAAGACCGAGGTCTTTGCTAGACCTTAGCCCGGTTGAAGCACCGCTAGAGGCAATGAGACAGGCAGGTCTAGGTGTGCTAACCCCACAGACAATAAGTACGAATGCTTCACAGTCGCCAATGATGCATGCAGGGAATATTTCACTGCAAGGTTTTACAGTACAACAGTTAAATGAGTGCCTAGAGAAGACCTATGCTTCACAAAAGACTACAGTAACTGCAGAAAAGCCAGAAAGTTTGGAGAGAGATGAGTACCTGAACTTTGTGAGACGGTGTGGAGGCTGTTGAATTAGTGGAAGGAACAATGGGGGTAAACAGATTAGACTCATACACAGAAGCGGAATTGAGGTATCCGTGCCCTAAAATCACTAAAGAAGTAGGTAAGGTACATCAGAGATTAGCAAACCTGGCAGACAAATACAATATTGATATTGAGAATACTAAACATTTGAAAAGAAGCTACAGGTTAGACTTCAACTCAAAAGACTTCGAGCATATGAGGTCTGCCGGAATGAAAGCGCATCTAGAGGAAATACTGCAAAGTGTGCAAATCTGGGGAGCTTTAGAAAAATGGGAAGGCAGATGGGCAAAGAAAAGAGATAAGGAGAAAAGTGACAGTCCAGGATCAAGTAAAGCTAAAGCTTCACCAGATATGGAATCAGTAACAATGTTACCCATGAGAGAAACAGCTGGTGGGGTTCTGATCCATGTACCGTGGACCAGGGGAGACATACTGTCATTCACAAATGATTATCCCGGGTTGAGGGAGAAGCCGATAGAGTGGTATCAACAAACAGATAGGTTTGTGAAGCTTGCAAAGTGTCTCTGGGAAGACTTGAATACCTTGTTTGAGATCATTGTTCCGCCCGACTTATGGCTTGAGTGCAAGAGAGGGGTAGACTGGCCGACACAGGAGCCGGCGAGAGATAAGGTGACCGGAGCACCTTCTGAGGAGGTGATGAAGTATTATCACAAAGTGATCGAGTTTTTGAAGCAGAAAGTGTCGCCGAAAGTGACTGATTGGTAGAAAATCGACCGGACCTCACAGGAGGTTAAAGAATCGATACATGCTTACTATGAGAGATTGTTGGAGGCATTCAAACATTACAGTGGTACTGAGACTATTGAGCCGAAAGACATGAACCATCTTGTGTTCAGATTTGTTGAAGGGCTGAGACCAGAGGTTAGCCAGATGATTAAGAATCATTTGATCTGTTGGCAAGCAAAGCCGATTGATGAGGTGTTGCAGTATGCGAAATACTGTTGTGACGAGATTGAGCTGAAGCAGAGAAAGTTGAAGGAGAAAGTGATGGTGATGCAGATAAGGGCTGCGCAGGCAGGGATGCAGGGAAATTGAATCCAGCAGATGATACAGCAGCAACCGCAAGGGAATGGTGTGTTTCAGGCACAACCGAGAGGCCGAGGTCGAGGTTTTGTGAATCGCGGTCCAGATTTGAATACTGTGGTGGTTCAAAATGATGCGCAAGGGATGAAAAAGATGTCTCCATGTCACGCGTGCAGGGGTTTGGGGCATTGGAAGCGGGAATGCCCAAATGTGGTGCAGGATGGTGTCGTTCAACAAAGCACCAATGTCGGTACATTGCAAAATATGAGAGGTCCAAAACTGAGAAGTCAAAATCCGAACTTCCAAAATAACATGGTTCAGATGCAAGGGCTACAGCCCATGCAGCAAATGCAATTGCCGTGTGTTCTCACCGGCGCAAATGCAGCAAGTACAACAGCAGGTTCCCATGGTACCTAGACAGCAAATGCAATTACCATTAGCTCCAATGGGACAGCAACAGGTGATGCTTCCTCAGCAGGTCTCAGGTCAAGTGATGAGCCAAAATAATACAGTACAGCAATTCCCATTGCGTGGTGAAGATGGAATGAAAGAGGAATGGTCGGATGACAGTTCAGACAGTGAAGAGTGCAGACTTGCAGCGTCTCTAGAAGTGGATCAGAGAGGACCCTATGTAGAGGGAAAGGTGATGGGTCACAAGGTTTCATTTTTGGTTGATACCGGAGCTACACGCTCTACAGTCAGAAGTGCAGAGGTTCTGAAATTACCACTTTCAGGGCGTACCATAAGAGTGTTCGGAGTAGCAAACCAGTACTTGACAAATCCGATTACAGATCCGGTGCAAGTTGAGATTGGCAACTTTCAGGGACTGCATAAGTTTGTAGTCTGCGATTCAAGTCCTGTGTCCCTACTGGGAAGAGACTTACTGTGCAAAACAAAATGTTCGATTACCTGTTTCAATGATGGAATTGAGGTGCAGACAAACAGTGATGATGAAGGGGATGATGGTCAGTTCTCAGAGTTAGAGACAGAAACCGCGAATGAAGATTACCCTTTGATAACATTATTCCCGGTGCTTACAGTGACTGACTTACCAGCCGAGTTACAGGGAACGGTGACGGAGAAAGTGTGGGACTTGGCAGGAAAGGAAGTGGGACTGATAAAAGGAGTGGAACCAGTTAAAGTACAAGTGAAGCCAAATGCGGTGTTTCCCCAGGTGCCACAATATCACATGGCACAAGATGTCCTTTTTCAGGTGTCGCAAATAATTGCATATTTTGTAAAACAAGGAGTTCTGAAAGAGGTATTGAGCAGCCCATGTAATTCACCAATAATGGGTCTGAAAAAGCCTTGTGGGAAGGTTCGAATTGTGCAGGACTTGAGAA
This sequence comes from Pleurodeles waltl, assembly GCF_031143425.1. Lineage (NCBI taxonomy): Eukaryota > Metazoa > Chordata > Amphibia > Caudata > Salamandridae > Pleurodeles > Pleurodeles waltl. The sequence continues at coordinate 245,207,894 of NC_090449.1, read as the reverse complement.
AAATAAACAAGATTGTGGTAAAGTGTTGCCCCATAGTGGCAAACCCAGCAGTGATCATGTTTCAGGTTCCGTGTGATGCTGAATGGTTCACTGTTGTAGACTTGTCACAAGCTTTCTTTTCGGTGCCTCTTCATGAGGACAGCCAGCTTTTATTCAGTTTCAAATTCCTGGCATAAGAGTACAGTTGGTGCAGAATTCCTCATGGGTTTTCTGAGTCATCGTCCATCTTCAATCAGATATTGAAAAAGGACTTAGAATCCTTAGTACTGCCTTTCAGTTCGACTCTAGTGCAGTACATTGACGACTTGCTGATTGCGTCCAGGACAAAAGATGACTGTAGGTATGACACAATTGCCTTACTGAATCATTTGGGAAAGAACTGACATAAAGTGTCGCCAAAGAAGCTACAGTACTGTCAGAAAGAGGTGAAGTACTTAGAACACTTGATTGAGAGAGGGTCCAGGAGAGTATCAAAGGAAAGGGTAACAGCTATTTTGCAGATAAATCCCCCGACAACAAAGAGAGATGTCAGGATGTTTTTAGGAATGGTGGGCTACGGTCGCCAGTGGATACCCAACTTCTCAATTATCTCAAAACCATTGATAAAGTTGACAAGCAAAGAGACTAAGGACGAACAGTATACCATAACTCTGTCTAAAGAAGAGCTTGAGTCATTCATGGAATTAAGAGAGTGCATGTGCAGGGCACCAGCTTTGGGTATGCCTGATTATACAAAGCCTTTTCTATTGTTTTGTCATGAACTTGATGCTTGTACTTTGTCTGTCTTAACACAGGTCCATGGAGGTGCAAACCGCCCTGTAGCATATTTTTCAGCTACCTTGGACCCCGTCGCAGCAGCCTTACCGGGTTGTTTGCGCGCAGTTGCAGCAGCTGGTCAAAGCCTCAGGCAGTGTGAAGGCATAGTGATGGGACATCCCTTGACAGTAATGGTTCCACATTCAGTTGAAATTCTGTTGACTCAGACTAAAACCCAGCACATGACAAATGCCTGACTTACCCGATATGAGACAATTTTTTGGGGGTCGCCTAATGTCTCATTGAAGCGATGTACTGTATTGAACCCGGCAACTCTACTTCCTGTTGAGAGTACCGAGATTAATAATGAAGAGGTAGTGGAGCATGATTGTCTTGAGGGAACAGAACTATGTACCAAGCCCCGACCTGACATTCAAGATACACAGTTAAAAGAAAATGACTGCATTATGTTTATTGACGGATCCTGTTTGAGAGACTCAGTCGGAATGCTGAGAGCTGGTTATGCTGTGTGTACCATAGCTGGTATCATTGAAGCTTCCTGGCTCGAGAGGGTGCATTCCGCACAAGTGGCAGAATTAATTGCCCTTACTAAGGCATGCCACGCAGCTGAAAATCTGAGGGTCACTATCTATACGGACAACAGATATGGATTTGGAATTGTACATGATTTTGGCCAATTGTGGTCACAGAGAGGTTTCATGACCTCTTCTGGTTCTCCTGTGAAAAATGGTGAACAGATTAAGGATTTGTTACATGCGATTCAGTTACCTCTTGAAATTGCCGTGGTGAAATGCAATGCTCATGTTAAGTCACAAGACTTTGTGTCAATGGGAAACGGCTTTGCAAACCAAGTCGCAAGGTTTTGCGCATTGAACTGTATATCGTTCAAGGATCTGTGGGAATTGTTACCGCAAAATGAAAATGAAACATGCTTGAACTTTGCATTAAGGGTGGTTGATACACTAGATGAGCTAAAAACACTTCAGGGTTGAGCTAGCAGAGAGGAAAAACGCTCCTGGCAGAGAATGCAATGTGTACAAAGAGCTGATGACTTATGGGTCTCAGAGGAGGGGAAACTGGTTTTGCCAAACAGTCTTCTGTCACAATTTGCAAGGCTTTATCACGGACAAGCACATCTTGGGAGAGATGCAATGATCAGGTCATTCAAAATTGACTGGTTTAACCCGAAATTCAGACAAGCCGCAGAGGTTACTTGTCACAGGTGCATCATCTGTCAACAGATGAATGCAGGAAAAGGGACTGAGGTAACTTTGAGCCACATAGGGAGAGCTGTTGGTCCATTTAGCAAGATGCAAATGGATTTTATTGAGATGCCTGTTTGTGGAGGATTGAAGTACGTGTTGGTGATTGTATGTGTTTTCAGCCACTGGATTGAAGCTTATCCCACACGTAGAAATGACAGTCTCACAGCTGCGAAGCTGCTGCTTAGAGAACTAATACCCAGGTTCGGTTTTCCGGTCTCTTTAGAATCAGATAGGGACAGACATTTCGACAATGAGGTGATTAAGCTCTTGTGTGCTGCATTAGACATTGAACAGAAGCTGCATTGTAGCTACCGCCCTGAAACATCAGGACTAGTAGAACAAATGAATGGTACCTTGAAGTCAAGAATGGCAAAGATGTGCGCAGCTACCAATATGAAATGGCCAAATGCATTGCCCTTAGTGCTGATGTCGATGAGGAACACCCCTGATAAGAAGACAGGACTATCACCCCATGAGATCCTTATGGGTAGAGCGATGAGGCTGCCCGCAGTACCTGCAAATGCTCTCGTGAATATCACGGATGATATGGTGTTGGACTACTGCAAAGGTTTGGCTGATGTGGTTCGCTCTTTTTCTCACCAGGTGGAAGCCAACACATTGCCACCGATCAGTGATCCAGGTCACACCCTGCAAACCGGTGACTGGGTGATTGTCAAGAAGCACATGAGAAAGTTGTGTTTGGAGCCGCGCTGGAACAGGCCATATCAAGTAATACGGACAACAACCACTGCTGTGAAATGTGCAGGCGTTCCAAACTGGATACATGCCAGTCACACAAAGAAGGTAACGTGTCCGTCTGATGAAGAACTTGAAGCCTCCGACTCAGCAAGCCCAGAGAAGGAAGTCTCAGGGCCAGAAAATAGCCAAGGGGGAACCGAGACTGTAGGAGAGCCCACTGAGAACAGCCTAGTCCCTCAAACAGTAAACGACCGAGAGAGGTGACAGCGTGACTTTCTCAGTAGAGGCAGCAGGAGAACTAAATCAAGGAGAGGTTCTCCCAGAAGTAGACGGATACGGGTTCGAGCTTAAACCTGTTACACACCCATAAGAAGAAGAAGGAGAAATAGTAGAGAGATCTCAAAGCAAACCGGCATCCCCTGAGCCAGTTGCAGGTCCATCAAGAGAAAATAATATAGCACAAGAGGAGGGTGCTGTTCAGCGTCCTGAAAGGACAAGCAGGAAGAAGACGCATAAGGGAGATAACTGGCCAGAGAAGCAGGCTGCGAAAGAAAAGCTCGTACCAGGTGAAACAATAACAGAAGAAACTGATACATCCCGAGTAGAGGATCTAAGTGGAGGAGAATTGCAAGGCGAACGCAGATTGAAAAGAAAAAGAACTGCAAATAGAAGGTACGCAGGCCCTGAATGGGCATCTGCAACGACATCTGAATGGCAACAAGAATTCTTAGCATTCTGTTTTGATCGAGAAGTACCAGGTCAATATTACAGTACCTGAATTCAAACAGAGAAAGAGACTGTGTAAAAACTAAAAATTGAATTCGAAAAACTGAAAAGCTGAGAAAGAGACTTGTAAATTACCGGATGTGACACTGATAACCTGAACTGACTTTGAAACCCGAATATGACAAGCTGCTAACCTGATTTGACAACAGGGTCCTGGAGTGAGTGAAACGCTGTAAATACACGCAGAGAGAAAGAGACTTTTACATCAAGAAAAAAAAAAAAAGAGTTTTTATATCGTCCTCAAGTTGATTGTTGTTCTGCTATCTGATTCTTTACAGACATGGCTTATAATAGAGGTAGTAACAAAAAGGGTAAGGTGTGTGGTTGGTTATGTCTTATATTAGGTATTGTGTGTGCAATAATAATTGTAGGTGTGATTGTGGGAACGCCGTGGTTGGATAAGAAAGCGACTAACAATGCTTCAAAACCTAAGACTACAACACTAACACCGTGGGAAAAGTTTGAGCAGGATACAAAACACTTGCATGAGGGAACTAACTCAAAAGGGGAACTATCCACTAATGTCTTCTATTGCTTGCTGAATGAGTATGTTAAAACCATGGATGCAAAGAACTGTTATGTGTGCACAAAGATTCCTTCATCAGTACAAGAAGGGGTCACTTACCATAGCTTGCCATCAACCTATGGGATAAGTTGTAGTTTGCTACTAACGAGATTCTATAATCAAGAGCATGTGCAATACTTTTACTCAAATTTGGATGTGGTGTTTTCCTTTGTGCCTGTGATTGAGTTTCTGAACAATTTAGCTAAGGAGCATAATATAAAATTAGTTAGAGGTTTATTTGAACCAACGTGTACATTTGGGACAGCTTATGCACACCGCAATAATCTGACTTGCTTATTGACACCTGTAGAGAAAAGCTTCTTAGATCACATTGATGACAGACGCAAAGCATTAAAAGAGCGGCTAGAAAAGGGGCTAGAGAAACGCACATATGCAAATGATTATGCTTACACTGCAATAAAGACGCAAGGCAAACTAGCTATAGATGCATTACATGTAGGAAGGCTTTGTGTATATATAGGCCGAAATCTGAACATGACACTTTATTTGTGGGAACGAGTGAATGCAGGCATGTGTTTTTGTTTCAGAGTAAATGGACATTCATGTAAATGGACAAAACCCAGTAATCCCTGGGATCTATTATATTTGTGGACTTAATGCTTATTACCGTCTCCCTAAGGGATGGTATGGGACATGTTATTTGGGAATAGTTTTCCCAAAGATTTACCAGATTGATGACTTAAAGCAAATACCTAAAACGTCTGAATTACAACATGCTAGACAAAAACGAGAAACAGCAGCTGCTGTCGTTAGTGACATATTTGGAGCCATAATTCCTTCAGTAGGGGTTATCTTAAACTACATAAAGATTCAAAAGTTGTCTACTATTGTGGATAACATGCTGACAAATTTTACAGGGGCTATACGCCTGATGGATACTGAACTTGCTGCGGAAAGAGCTATGACTCTTCAAAATCGGCTTGCTTTAGACATTCTTTTAGCAAAGTGCGGCGGAGTCTGCAAGGTGCTCAACGAGCGTCATTGTTGCTCATTGTGATGCTATTAATTGTGTTTGACCAATGACTTTGTGTTTCACCACTGTGCATATTAGTTGCTCATTGTTCACCAGTAGCACATTATACGTTTTGTTCAGTTTAGCCGCCTATTGGCTTTGACATTGCATTAGCCATTACATTCTGTATTCTGCCTATTGGCTTTGACATGTTGTATTCAGTTCAGCTGCCTATTGGCTTTGACATGATATTAGACATTACATTCTGTATTCAGTTCCGCTGCCTATTGGCTTTGACATGATATTAGATCTTACATTTTGTATTCAGCTCAGCTGCCTATTGGCTTTGACATGACATTACATTTGATAGTTAAGTTAGCTGCCTATTGCCTTTAACGTGGAGTTAGACATTGCAGTTGAGAATCCAAGCTGTATTTTTCCAAGCTATGTTTTTCCACAAGATGCTTCACACCAGACTAGACCTGATAAGAGAGAGTACATTTGGTGTTTTCCTTTCTGCTCAGGCTTGGGAAGAGGAGAAGTCTAGGAGATCTGGCCAGTCTCCAAAGGCTTGCGTAGTTTTCCCGAGTCTGAGAGGAGAGGGCACGCTTTTGTAAGGATGTCTCAGGGCTTCAGAGATTTAGATTCGAATCTGCTTGACTTCAGGCTGGAACTTGGCGCCAGTTGCCAGTCTCCCATGTGGGTAGATAATCTCTTTCTCGCAGTTGACCGGAGTCATCAACTTGCAGACCCCAGAAAGATGAAGCTGTATATAGGTCTCACACGGTGAAGAATTTAATTTGTTTTGCTTTGCATTCAATATCTTATATATAACCTGCTGTGTACATTGCAACTGAGAAGTACTGTGGTATATTTTGTTTTCTTGCTGCGACTACTTTTGTGCTTGAAATCTATTAATTCGTCTCTCAAGAAATTGTGGGTGGGGAAGAATTAACAACAATAAAGGTCTTCTTTGAACTCAGAAGTGCATTCCAGAGATGTTCTGTAAGCTCTGATACGAGAGAAGTAGGAAGGCAGAACATTTTGGTACCAGAAGTGGGGTAGGGGTCGAATTATAGATTTCTACGTGCACAATTTAAAAGTGTAATTGTTTTTTGTTGTTTGGAGAATTACAGAAGCACGGCAGACCATGTTTGAAAATGCATGTGTAGTTAAACTACCTGATGGTGCTGTGAGAAACATGTTTTCTTTCTGTGATAAAGCATATTTAGAAAATGTGCCTTTTGGAAGCAATGATGATCCTTTTGTTTTTGACAGAAGGGTTTGGATACTTTTATCTGCTTACAGAAAAATGCAGGAGAAATGTAGGCAGTTAGAACATGAAAATAAGAATTTACGTGAGCAAATTAGCCAGAATACATTAATGTAAGATAATGCTGAAAGTTATAAAACTGCTGTTTTAGAAGAATCTGTCTTTTCCCATTCCAGTAATGAGGGGGTTAAGACAGCTGTGAGCTACTCTGAGCCTCCGTGTGAGCCAGGTTTTTTGGCAGTCAAAGTGCATTCCTTAACTGATAACAAGGAGAATGACGGAGCTCAGAATGTGATTTACGAGTTACCGTTGCAAAATGAAGTAAAACAAAAGATTTTAGAGTTTCTTACTGTTTGCACTAAGCAAGAGACACCGAGTTTCATTAGCTTGTTTGATTTTTGGAAACAGAATAGCCCTCATCTGAGTGAAATCCTAACACGATGGTATATGGTCACTGGGAAAAATTATATGCAGCTGCGCGCTTGTGATTTGGCAAATGAAATAATGCAGACTTTAGGTTTCTGCGCAGTCCAAGAGGGAAACACTGATTTACATGTAAATCAGGAACAGGGGAAGAAAAGAGTGCCCCTAGCTAGGATCATACACTGGATCTGGTACCTGCAAGACAGGGCTAGAGTACCACAGGTAAAAGAGTCACCAGTGAAATTGAGTGCACCATTTGAATTTGTGTCCACTGAAGATAAAAAGCTTGTTTGTTTGACTAATGATTTATTGACTGAAATGTTGTTTTCTGGCACAGGAGAAGGAACAGTGTTGTGCAATGTGTGTCAGATTTTAAAGCAAGAGCTAAGTGAGATGTGTCCTTTTTACGCTGATTCTTGGTTCATTGCCAATGGTTTAGCTGTTTGGTTTTCCACATGCCTTGTGCATAACTGGTTCAATTCCTTTGCAGATGTTAAAGAGAAAAATTCAGAGAGAGAAGTGTTCACCCAGAATTCTGACTTAGTGGGGATGGCTAAGTGGGTGCACCAGAAATGTGAACAGCTGGGAGAAAAAGCCACTTACAGGTGGGCAGAGAGGAGTGAGATGCACATTCCCCTAGATTTGATAAAAACTGTGCAGCACGCACAAGATAAATCTGTCCCACAAGCAGTCACAGAGCAGTTGGGGAGAGGAAAGTTACCAGGACAGATTTGGCAAATTGATCAGGTTTTAGGGGGAGTGACTGCTGCAGATTACCAAGGAGAAATCAAAATTATGCTGATAACTAGAAAATAATCTGATTTATTCATACAAATTGGAGACAGAATGGCCCAACTTGTCAAAAGTGCAGTGAATGGAGGTTTGGTAAAGAAGGAGTCTGCCCCAGCCCTTCTGACAGTGCAAGAAAAGGGAAGCTGTGGTGCAGCAGATAAAAACCTCAGTGCTGAGGTGTGGGTTGAAGCCCCAAGTGACCCTCCAGAACCTGCAGAAATCATAATAAAGGGCCCCAAAAACGTCCTGCTGATTATAAAACAGGGAAAGGAAGATGAAGCGTACATTTCAAATGACAAATGTTATTTGCAAGAAAAGTCATACTTTTTTCTTTTGCAGATCCTACCACGTTTCGCCACTGTCCCTGAGTGTGCTGTGTGGTCCCCCTTTGGGTGTGTGCGTGTGGGGTCGGGGAAGGGACCGAACCCCCAACTTGAACCTGACTGAGTAAAGTACAAGCACCATGGATCCATTTTGCGCAAATGGCGCCTTCAGTTCAAGTTCAACTTGTTTGATTGCATTCTTCCACTGGAACTAAGCAACCTTAACAGTTAGCTGTCTGTGTTTTTTCGTGTGGATCTCTGACTTTCGCTTACATTCCAGCAAACCTTTCAGGTGGACCGTGTACCTTTCCATGAGTAGAACTCAAGCTACATCAAATTGCTATTCTAGAAACACTGTAGAATTAGAGACACTATAATCTCATTCAGAGTATAAAAGTTTCAGTCTTTTCTGTGTAGAAGTATCTGAGGCGAAAGGTTATGAGATCAATATGTTAATCCACTTCCATTGCTTTACAGTGATTGCTTTGATTATTCAAATCTGATTTGCAGATAATGTTTTTTTTTGTGCTGATGTTTTTTTTGTTTTTGTATGAAACAAGAGATATGTGAAACAAAAATTCATTGGTCATAGGGTGGAATGTGATGCTATTAATTGTGTTTGACCAATGACTTTGTGTTTCACCACTGCACATATTAGTTGCTCAATGTTCACTAGTAGCACATTATATGTTTTGTTCAGTTTAGCCGCCTATTGGCTTTGACATGGCATTAGCCATTATTTTCTGTATTCAGTTTAGCCGCCTATTGGCTTTGACATTGCATTAGCCATTACATTCTGTATTCTGCCTATTGGCTTTGACATGTTGTATTCAGTTCAGCTGCCTATTGGCTTTGACATGATATTAGACATTACATTCTGTATTCAGTTCAGCTGCCTATTGGCTTTGACATGATATTAGACCTTACATTTTGTATTCAGCTCAGCTGCCTCTTGGCTTTGACATGACATTAGACATTACATTTGATAGTTAGGTTAGCTGCCTATTGCCTTTAACGTGGAGTTAGACATTGCAGTTGAGAATCCAAGCTGTATTTTTCCAAGCTATGTTTTTCCACAAGATGCTTCACACCAGACTAGACCTGATAAGAGAGAGTACATTTGGTGTTTTCCTTTCTGCTCAGCATTGGGAAGAGAAGTCTAGGAGATCTGGCCAGTTTCCAAAGGCTTGCGTAGTTTTCCCGAGTCTGAGAGGAGGGGGCCCGCTTTTGTAAGGATGACTCGGGGCTTCAGAGATTTAGATTCTAATCTGCTTGACTTCAGGCTGGAACTTGGCGTCAGTTGCCAGTCTCCCGTGTGGGTAGATAATCTCTTTCTCGCAGTTGACCGGAGTCATCAACTTGCAGACCCCAGAAAGATGAAGCTGTATATAGGTCTCACACAGTGAAGAATTTAATTTGTTTTGCTTTGCATTCAATATCTTATATATAACCTGCTGTGTACATTGCAACTGAGAAGTACTGTGGTATATTTTGTTTTCTTGCTGCGACTACTTTTGTGCTTGAAATCTATTAATTCGTTTCTCAAGAACTTGTGGGTAGGGAAGAATTAACAACAATAAAGGTCTTCTTTGAACTCAGAAGTGCATTCCAGAGATGTTCTGTAAGCTCTGATACGAGATAAGTAGGAAGGCAGAACACTCATATATACCCGATAATAGTAAAAAAGATTAGGAGGTATGCTTACTAACCTAACCAGAGATAGTGCAGACTTGAAGGATTTGATGGAACCTGGAGTGTGGGAGAAAGTGGGAAAAGGAATTGCCAGATTAGGGAGCTGGTTTACCAATATTTGGAATGGGGTACTTGCAAAAATATTAAGGGGTCAATTAATCGTTCTGGCCTGTTTATTAGGTTTATGGGGAGCATGCAAAATTAATGACAAAATTAAAAGAAACTGGACAGAGAGAAATAAAAAGAATGGGGAAAGTGAGAGGGAGAAAATGTTTAATGAAATTTGGGAAAGTTCACACAAGGGACAAGATGTTGAAATGCGCATTATGCTCAAGGTGAAAAATTAAACTGAAAGGTCAAAGGGAAAGGCTTGTGTGATGACGAACGTCATCAGAGGAGGGACTGAGAGCGTAGCTTATATAATCTATATTAACATGTAATGTTTATGAATTAATGTGTGATAATGCCGCATAGAAAATGAAATAGTAATTTTGCTTAAACACGCACTTGAAATGTGACCATGGGGAGTGGCCACCAATGTATACGTGGACTAATAATGATGACTAAAATGTTTATGAATCATTATACTGAATAAGTTTTATACTAATTATTAATCATTGTGTTATTAGGGTCGAGCCTGCGTTGCATTCACTTGCGCATGCGTATCGCAGCGAGGCGCTTTAGTTATTAGAAAAGGGCTCGGAGCCCTGTCGACGTCATGTCAGTGTGTTGGATTGGTTTGTGGGCTTGCCTAGTAAAATCTGCTTGCTTTCATTAGTGGCAGGCATGCACAGGTCATGCCTTTTCCAGTGGTTAGCCCACCTCGAGGGCAGCGACCAAGTACAGAAAACATGCGAAGCTCGCTGTTTTCTGTCGGATCGTTGACTACTTTTTCTCTATTTTCCTAGCGCGATTTCGCTTGACAGAAGTCGAGCGCTTTACACAGTAAATTTCTCTTTTTCGGGTTATGTACATAAAAGCACTTTTGCCTATAGATGAAAAGTCGGGTTAGGAGTTTACAACGCGATGAGCTCTAACATGAGCAAACGCGAGACCCGTTGCATTGCAAATGCTTGTTGAATTTGTGCTGAAAATCCTTGTAGGCCTTAAGTTAGCATGAGCCGAAGCTTAGCTGCTTGGCTCTCATATTAAATGTATTTTTCCTATCTTGCAGTGTGCTGACTCGCAAAAGGACATGGCCTTTTGTTTTCTTCAAAACTAGAAGCTGAATGTAACCATGCTAGATCCGTTTTCATGCATTCTTCATTGCTTGTAGGGTGATATTAAAACAAAATGCAACAGTGTAGATTAATGTAATGTACAAGGTCATTCAAACCGGTGAAGACAATGGAGCTACTGACCAAAAGATGTGCAAAGAATTACAGAAAGATGAAATCATACAGGACGTGCCATCTCTGAAGACATCGAACAGGAGAACCAATGAGAGACTTGTAAAATAATATGGGGTGAAAGATAAATGACCTAATGTATTTTCTGATAGGTTAAAGATAGTGGGGTATAGCAGATGTCCAATAGAATTTTTGGGGAATGTACGACGAAAAAGGGATAAAAACCCATCACACAGTCGAGCCATTTAGGTGGGTTAGGGAATTCTATTGATTTTATCCAGAAACTTTGTCACTCTGTTTGGTGACTTATTGGTTCTTTCAGAAACATCCTTGTCCTTAGATTGCCCATTTACACTTTGCCTCCTTATGAGGGAAGTGCACCCATCATTGCCCCGGAGCTGAGTTCTGACTAATGGCGATTTGACTGATGTCCTGAAGACAAAGACTGAACCTGTGTGCTTACCTAAACCTTGGAGGGTAATTATGACAATGCATTTGTAATTTGTCTGTTTGCTTTTCCTTTCTAGGTACCAACTGCTTACTTTTGACAGAGACCATAGTTAGATGTTTTCCAAATTGGTGTTCTAAATTGTTTTGCATGAAGCCCAACATGCGAATGCTAATCAGTGGTTAGGACAGGTGTTCACTAAACTGACGCAAATAGACAAACAACCAAAACTATGCTTTGTTGAACTGACGCGTTATTGACACTCTGCTAAACTGATCTATGTTCACGCCGTGTTATGTTCTGATGTTTGTGATTCTTGCCTTAATTAAATCTTATCAGAGTTGCCATATCGTGACTATGCTATTATGTTTCTTGGTTTTAAGATCGACGTATTTGCTTCTAGAATTATAATCAATAGGGAATAAAACTTCATAAAATTCTACTAAACTGGTGTGGTTATTCATGACTGCAAGGTCATGGTAGTGGCTTTGAAATGATTAATGACTTTGACTAAAGTGAAATGCATTGTTGTGATAAATATTGATGACATTATTAACGTATTGATTGACATATTGATTAGCTATCTCGTCCTAAGGTGTGTCTCAACTGGGTCAAAAGATTCATTGGCCTAAAACGAGTCCTGATGTGTAATAAATTATTATAAAGGGACGCGTTAACACCAGGACTGGCTGAAGGTGTCACGAGTGTCTCCTGTTGCCACCCGAGTACGGTGATGTGAAAAAAATGCAAAGGCTTCAATGAACATCAAAATGTGTCAAACTGTCTCGAATACCCTCAGTCTTGTTTAAAGTATATTTTTAATTTCACGTACAAAATGTATTACGAGGAAACACGAACAGAACAATGCTTTTGGACTATTTGTGAAATACCTATATGCCCAGCAAAAATTTAGTTTTTTTTATTATTTGCTATGCTTTCAACTGCGTGTATTTATAGTGGCAAATTGGGAAAAACACAATTGCGTAAGCTGTATTCATCATATTATGGAATAAATGGTAGATGAAATAATTTGATAGGTGGCACAACTGGTTTAAGCATGTTTAAAGACCAATGATCGAATAATACAGGTCTTCGGGGGAGCACACCTATTGCGTGCCCTCCCCACAACACACCGCATGAGTGCCCTGCCCGCCTACCTGCAGCCTGACATTCAGCATCATGGACGCGATGACGTAGAGGTAGGGGAAGTTGATGCGGAGCCTCCAGGCCAGGTCGAAGAAGATCAGCAGGGTCCTGGAGAGCCCCTTGGAGAAGACCACATACGAGCGGACGGCGGCAGACTGCGACAATCTGACGGCCAGCTCCGACAGGGCCGCCATGCACTGCCGCGCAGCCGCCTGAAGTGCCGGGCGCACTGCTCAAGGGCAGCGGCGGCGTCTAGGAGACCTCAGCGCTACCCGACATGGCTGCATAAAGGCTGCATACACTGAGCTATCGCCCCTGGTCCCTCCATGCCACTAGCGCAACAGCTGATCCCTCCCTCCCCGGAAACGGTGCCCGGCTCCTCTTCCTGCTGGAGGATCTCGTCAACTGCTTCCGCAGTCCGAGGAGGAGTGGGAGGGCCTGGCTGACGGGGTGAGGGCCGTTGGCGTGGCACGGAGGCAGCCTGGCTATCGCTGCCTGTCCCAGCGCGAGCCTCTTCAGCGCTGGGCGGTTGGGACCGTTAGTTGTCACGTTCAACGGCTAAGGAGTTCCCAGGGGGGAGCGGGTCTGTCACAAGCGGGTTGCGTTTATCATTCTTGCTGGGCAGCGAACGATACTGTTTCGAAGCTGAGGCTTACAGAGCCCACTTGGGTCACACACCCAAATGGGCTCTATTGAGCTTCGAAAGAGAATCTATTATGCAGGCCCCAATCCAGGAAATTGATAGGGCGAGACAAACCTGAATGGACTGCAGGTCTGGTTTGGCCCTAAAAGTCAAAGCACGAGACCGGCCATGGAGCTATTTGCTATTCATATAACACAGCAAACGTTATCAGAAGTGGACATCCCTAAAATACTCAGAGGGCTGAGCCAAGCTTCTGGTTTGCTTCAAAGAGCCCCGAGTCATGAAAATGTTTCGCTATTTAAATGGTGCAAAAAACATAATGTGTAAATAAGAAGTGCCTCTCCAATTTCAAAGGTGTTTGTTTTTAACGCGTAGAAGCGTTTCGGCATTTATTAAAAGCGTTAGTTTTTAAACCTTTACTGAGAAACATTCATAGCTCTTCCTATTTTGACGACAACGCCATTAGTGAAGTACTTGAAAAGTTAGAGGTCATGTGCACCACATAAGCTAAAAACACTTACTGTACATGGAGAAAAAGTACAGTATTAAAAGAAATACAAGTTGTTTGTAAAGCCCACATCCTGAACTCACTTATTTCAAAGTGCTCTTATTCATGAAGAAAAAGGAGGCACAGTGAAATTAAATATTTTCCTAATGTTGCAACTTTGTCAAACAGAAAATCCGGGAAGTACCCCAGTCTTTAATTTTTTCACATTGTGCACTTCAACACTTAGAAGTGTATTTCTCCTAGTTTACATCAAAAGTTAATGCTTTGTCTTTCATTCTTGGTGCATTAGGTTAGAGCGTTGGTGTCAGGCAGAAGCTGCATGAAAACTTGGCTTAGTTTGAGCTTGAGGGTTCAAGTGGACCTTGAGCTGAGCCATGTATCTGGCCCAAGCAGTCAGCAGCTTGCTCAATTATAGCAAACAGTGTGTATAAATAAAACAAATACCCTTTACAGACCTGCCAACTCAAATGGTGCCACCGAGTGGCACACAATATTGGCTCCCTTCACACGGTCACTCGGAGAGAAGCCAATAATGCACAGTGGCAGGGAAAACAACCTGAAAACCACTGCAAACAGTGGTTTTCGGCTCATTTTCAGAGGCTTTTAACTGCTGATGGTCATTAATAGGTGTGAAAACACCCCTGGACATCTGCAATAGCCTCAGCAAACTTTTTTTTTTCCAGAGGAGGGGGTTTGGGGGCAGGGTGAGGGCAAAAGTGGCTCTTCTCGGCATGAGGCCACGCCCCCTCCAAGGCACCTCCCTCTCCTCACACAGATTTTTGTTGAAGTTGGCAGGTCTGCCTTTGGAAGGTTTTTAAAAAAGTGTATTCAACATTTGTAAATGTTACAATTCAGTACACTGCAGTATATGATTGTATTGAATAACAGTCACTAACACAAATTGTTTCTAATTGCACTTAGAAACATTAGTGAACCACATCAGACCCGATGACCATGCCATTAGTAAACCAAGAGACTGGCCCGATTTTCATGTGCATTATGTGTGTGTGTGTATATATATATGTATATGTACAACTCTTATGGTTATTAAGTATGGAGCAATATTATGAGGTGAAGTTTACAGATTTTATGTAACTTGTCTAGCACCTACCAATTTTTCTATTTTTTAAACTGCAATAGGGTAGGCATGTAGCAGTATCTGTGATGTTTGGTCTTAATCTGTATTGGCCATTAAGACCATTAGACAAAGATGGGGCCAAATTTCGCCTGGTGCAAGGTTCAAGCCATGCTTGGATCACCTATTTATAGAATCGGGAAGCAGCTGTTTTTGAATAAAATAAAAAGAGAATAACCAAGTAGTATTTGAGTGTTTGTTTCTTGCAGGAACTCCCCTGCAAATGATCTGTGATTCACCATACCAAAATAGTGTATTACTCTGGTGGAGAGTCCATATTTACTTTTCAGGTGATCTCCACGGGTAATCCATTACTTTGTGTATGTTTTGGATCTTGGCAATTGTAATTCTCAGGCATGTCACAAACACAAACTATTTCAAGAAAAACTCACTTCGCCTTTTTCTTCTGTCTGCTCTTTATTTGTAGCACTTTGCTGCTGCCTTCAGTTACTTTACTGCTAAGTTAGATTCATTACCAGATTCTGCAGCCCACATTTTTCATAGTTTTGCTTAACTGTACTATTTAGTTATCCACTCTCACCCTTTTGCTTAGCACCAACAAGAATGTTTAACTAGTAAAAACATGCTCATGCCTGAGAAGTGAACACTATTAACGCCACACACTGGTACGCTGCAACTCCTGCAGTTTTAGAGGGTACTTTGCAGTTTCAAATGCAATGCTGCATGTTCTCATGTGTGGCTCATGACTAAGGTCTGTAGTGCTGCAGAGATTAAGTAGAGGACTCCAAAAGGACTGTGATTTTCTCATGACCATTGTGTTTAAGCAGCAAAGGCCGAGCTTATGGAAAGGGGTTTAAAGGGTGATATCAGATAAGAAATATCAGAAATGCTATCAAAGTTATTAAATATAGTCCAGTTAGAAGTGTTAAAAAGGAACACTTATTTGTGTATTAGATAAATACAACTGGAGTGAAACACTACGAAGAAAAAACAAGATTCCACCCTGAATGTTAGAGAGATGTGACCCAAACTAGCTTTGGCAAGCATATAAGCAGAAGCTACCATTGCCAAACAAATATATGGCCAATGTTAATCACCAACATGTTTTTTTGTGATTTCTAGTCTATGGAAGGTTCCATTCCTATAGAATGTCGCTTGTATAGAATAGACTAACCCAATGCTATCCATTGGCCCTTATTGGTCTCTGGGCAGTGTTCAAGATTTTCTCAGGCCAGCACATACACAAAAAGAAATGTGGAATGCCATCCTATGTTTAATGTTATTCTGTGGTTCGTCTCTACCAATGGATATCTTTTTCTAGATTCAGCATTCTTTATGTTGGAAGTGTACAGGGAGAGAGAAAGGATGTGATAATTCACTCTCTGTGGGGTCATAAGCCTTGCAAACCCCATAGTTTCTATTACAGCCTAGCCATTAAATAAATTAGTCAGTCTGTGAAGATATGCATTAATATTATTTTCATTTATATTCATTTACTATTATCCTACTTCAGTACCTTTACAGACAGTGCTTTACAACATTAAATTAACATAGCATTGGTGGCTGCCACTGAACGTGGGTGGCAGGGTAGGATGGGCCGCAATGGGACCAGGGATGGGGGGTTAAAAAATAAATAAAAAAACACTTACCTTTGAGGAGCGACACGTTCGTCGTCTCCCCTCCGTACTTGTCCTCTTCCTGTTCACAAGTGCACACAGGCTCCCAGCCAATCAAGACGCTGCTGTCCCTAGCATGACAGCAGCGTCTTGATTGGTCTGAGCGGCCTTCTTCGCCGCCTCAGACTTGGAGCCTGTGCATGTTCTCTACTCGGCTGCAGCGTTGCCAGATTGGGCGATTTCCTGCACAAATGGGTGACATTTTGTGTGCAGCAAAAAACTGAATTGGCGGGGGGGCTGATTTTTGGGCTGATATTTGCCCTTTGTGCGCATTTTTTAAGGTTTGGGTGGCACCCATTTATGGCAATAAAAGTAAAATTGCTGCTTTGCGTGAGCAGTGCACTCACTTGTGCATTCATTTGGAGGGACTTGAGTCCAGTCCAAAACTGTCATTGAATGTAGCAGAGGAAGCAGGAAAGTCTCTGTGTGTGCTACTCTACAGCCCCCCCCCCCCATCCTTAGACTTTGCAGGCAGCAAGCCCATCAGGTGCCACCATTAGCTCAAGCTGGCACTGGTGAGCGTCCCTAAGACTCTTTGTACAGAACCAGTAACCCTGTATTAAACTACGCTCAGTGTTTTCTGGAAATTGTTGCTCTGTGCGGAAAGGAGTTATCCTGACCCTTCTTTACATTTTACATGTTGCTTTTCATTGACATGGTTTGTC
Organism: Pleurodeles waltl; assembly: GCF_031143425.1. NCBI lineage: Eukaryota > Metazoa > Chordata > Amphibia > Caudata > Salamandridae > Pleurodeles > Pleurodeles waltl. Next base: position 245,190,795 of record NC_090449.1, on the reverse strand, counting down.
AACATGATGGAAATTTGGTCTAGCCGCCAGAGCTGTTGAAATGATTACTAGGGGTACCCTGTTCAGTTCCTGTCTTTAGCAGGCAAAGCACTTAATATAACTTTGAGTACACCTTATATGAAAACAACTGCATAAATAAAATATGCATTGATATTTTGCCAAATGTTTTTCCGTGGCTTCGTTTTGTATGCAACATTGGAGCCTTGTACACCGCCCACTGCAGGGCATAATTGAGAGCTCCAGAGTTGAAGCTGAAGTTAAAATCATTGTCAGTTTCTCCTTGTCACTGTCATAAAGGTGTTAAGCATACATGATAATGTACTCCTCGGTCTTGTTGGAGAGATAGCTATTCAAATGGCAACTGTAATTACTCATATGTAGTTTCGTAGTTTTCAATTTCATGCAACTAAGTGTGGGGGTGAGTTCAGAGAGTGAATGGATTTTTGTGATGGGGCATAATTGACTGTTGAAGTTGAGGCTGAAAACTCTGTGTGTTTTCAAAATGTCTGCCTCTGTCAAAAAGGTTTTCAAGTTACATGCTCATCTAATCCTTGCCTTGGCCACTCTGCAGAGCACACAAAGCAATGGTTATGTAAGCACCAATTAAAATGTCCCCATATGTTTCTGTACTTTAGTTTTTCATGCAACATGCCAGTCCTGTAAACTGTATACTGCAAAACTAAAGGCTTTGTCATAAATGTGTTCAAACAACATGCTGATTGAATGAGACAGTCGAGAGATGGTCAAATGGGAAGGCGAGGGAAGGAAAAGAAATGCAGCTTTTGTGGGTGCAACTGGGCAGTTCAACATATTTCATACGCCAATGAATATGTCCAGTTGAAAGTTATTAGGTAGTGCACGGCCCCATATGAGAGGCACTGGTCTGAGGAAAGGAGCTATAGACTGATCACAGTAGCGTGCAAAGAGGACAGCTCATATGTTTTCTTTCACCAAGGTTACTGGAAGCTTTCACTGACCCCTTCTTGTGCCAGACCATACCAGGTGACATCACAGTCCACCACATCATTTACTGCCTGCGCTATTTTGGCAGCCTTTAACCTGTGCTCCCTTCTCCAGTCCCTGTCCGTCTCCTGGACCTCATGCCCAACTTCCCTACACCTCTTTCTTCTACTTTTTTTAATATCCCTTAGCCCCTCCTACAGACCCAGTGCCCTACTTACTTCAGTCTGCACTCCTTCAGCTGGTGTTGGAAGCCTCTGAGCCATGGCACTAGAGGAGTTGCTGCCGCCCAGTTGTTCAGCAACTGATGGCAGAGACAACAGCTGTGGAGGGAGCTCAGCACCTTTGTGAACTGCAATCCTTTTGATGGCAACTGGGAGCCAGCAAATGACAGGTACTAGAGGTAAAGGAGTGTAATAATAGGTACTGGAGGCAAAGGAGTGTAATAATCAGATAAAGTTCTCCATGCGCTTTCATCTGAATGAGCGTATTGTCTGCTAAAGCCTTCCTGGTGCTTACACTTGACAGTTTGCCAAATGTTTGTTAATGCACTCATGTCATGAATAATTTAATATGCAAGGGTGAAAACAGTTCATGGCGAGGGCGAAAGTAATAGCAATAATTTTTCTTGAATTTTAATATTGTTCGTGCAACGAACTAACTGGTCCCGTATAAGGGAATCATTTAAATCACCAAAATTACATAAGGAACTTAACGCAGCAATGTAGTTGGTTACATTCTCCTGTTTCCCCTGGCTGCGAGAGAAACATTTGTGCCGCTCCAATACTACATTGATCCTATCACCAAATTGCTTCTCTAGCTTCAAATATGTGGTGACATATTCATCCTGTGCTTGACCCTCAGGTATACATAGTTCCGGAAGAGATTCATAGATTTTCCTACCATGCATTCCTAAATTGTGTAACAATATATGTTGTTTCCTGATAGGGTTGAATGTATCCCCCCCAATAGCAATCAGATATGACTCAAAAATTTTAATCCACTCCTTCCATGGGACATTAGGTTCCCCCAATTCATTTAGGAAAGGAATAGGTTGAGACATACCAGCAGCCGCCATACTAACGATAATTGTTAAAATACAACTAAATAAAATACACTTACAGTTGTACTGCACAAGGTAACTCGACTGGGCCCACAGTATCTTGTTACACATATAATATGATGTAAAACACTTGTGCTGCACTGGATTACTTCAATTGAGCCCACAGAATTTGTTATGCATGTATTATACTGTAGGGACTAGAGCGTGACTAATATTTAAACTAAAAATTGTCTAACTGTGAATATTAGGAAGCTGTGCCTGTCAGCGCTGACAGACGGTTTTCATTCTTGCGCGTGTTCTGATCCTTCAGAAACGCTGAAGAGAATTCCAAGGAGCGTGTACTGTCTCTTCAGATGCACCGAGGCCGCGTTCTGAAGACGTGCAGAGAAGCGTTTCTTCAGTGAAGCAATGAGGCAAATTCAAAGGGATGCGCTTAAAAGAAAAGAAACGTGCGTTTACTGAAGCGATGTGATGAGCGTGTTCTGATCCTTCAGAAACGCTGAAGAGAATTCCAAGGAGCGTGTACTGTCTCTTCAGACGCGCCGAGGCCGCGTTCTGAAGACGTGGAGAGAAGCGTTTCTTCAGTGAAGCGCGAAGCGCATGTTCTGATATTTTAGACACGCTGAAGAAAAACAAAAAAAAAGACCGCGCTTGTAAAAAAAAAACGCTGCTTAACAATGAGGAACGCAAAAAAAAACACAATGCCTATATCGAAAGTGTTGAAGAGGGTCGACTTTCGCCAACAGCGTGTGCATTGTTCAGGAAATGTTGAGGAACACGGCGATTATGCTGTGCCTGCCAGCGGAAGCGCAACAGGCATGTATTCAATTGTACTTTCCAAGCAACCTTATACATTCGTTGTTTACTGCCAGTCCGCCAGACAGATGTTTCAAAAGGTATGACGCGCTTCCCTATGAGGTAATTACAGTCCTCTGTTCACAAACACGAAGTTTGAATAACAGCAAGCAGTGCCTTTCAGCATTTTCGTTTGACAGGTGCCACTTATAATGGAATTGCACTTTACATAGGTATAGAAAAAGCACTGACAGTCTTACTTGGTATGAAGAGTTGGACCAATTGAAGTGATACTTTCCAAGGGGTGGAGATGGAGGTGCCCCCTTTCGCACCAACTCGTCGCCAGTGATATAAGGACGGTTCCACAATCTTTGTTCAAGTGAAAGGCTTTATTTCACATCTCCACTGCTTCAATGGTCATATTCTTCAGACAGCTCCTCTTGGCAGCTCCTCTCTAGTCAGCCAGCTCTCACAGAATCCCAACATTCTATTCTGCCCTCCTGTACCCAACATCCTGGACATGCCAAGTTAGGAACAGGGGAGAAGGATCTACCATTCCTAATTATGTGTAATCTCATTCTGTTAACTTATATACTATTACAACAATATTCCTATTATTACTTATCCTCTAGTGAAAGTATTACCTATGAACTTCACTTCATATATATTTTGATGAACTATATTACAACACATGTCTTTGAAGTCTCCCCCACATCAAAGACCCACACTGGCTATTGACTGATAATTGCACAGAAAGACCCCAACCAGTACTTCAATCCTGTGTGTCAATAATTACTTAATTCCCTATCGAATATATCATTTCTTCGGTTTGTCACTAAACTCCTTATCAAATGATCAAACATTCTTCCTTACTTATATAAACAAAAACACCATAAAAGTTGTCTTGTTTTAATGGACAAAAGACAGGAATAATACATACAAAGCACACTTGTTACATACAAAAACAAATGCCCCCCCAACATGAAACCAGCCTTACTATATCCATAGATTATACAGATCTTTTTTAAAGTTCAAGATGGCCCATCACTGATTCAAAAGATTCTTTAGCTATCCATGCTTTAGTCCTTGGATTAGCATTTTATCTCTCATATCCATCAGTACAAGGAGAATTCCATTCTAAACACATGTTTGACCCCTGTATCCATTAGCAGGTAATTACTGCTTCTTCTTTAAGATGCACACAGTGCTGAACAGGGAAATCATTAGACATTCCCCTTGACAAAAGATAGACAACGCATTTTTACCTCTGTTGTCCTGTTGCCTGCTGCCCTTTTGCCTGGGAGTGAGAAAGACTGAACCTGCATCCCTCCATTCCTGAACCCAGGGTAACTCCAAGGGCTAGTTGGCTGGCCCCCTGATCTGACGTGTCAGGAACATAAAAAACTTCCAACCTCCCTGCTTCTGCACCTGGACTCTGCCAAATGTGAGTCTAGCGTGCCAAGTGGTGCCATGCCAGTCCTTGAACCTTGGAAGTGGGCTTAAGGAGCTCCCAGCAGAACTGATGCATCTTCTCTGCCGAGCTGCAAATCCCTGACCAGAACCGATGCATCTCGTTGGCTGAGGGGCGCATCCTGGAGCAGAACAGATGCATTGCTATTGCTGTGTCGATTGGACCCGGCACAAAAGACTTTCATTGCTGCCACATCCCACATCTTGGGTTCAACACAAGGCCTTTAGAACTGCTGCTGCAAGACTCTTCCCCAGAGCCCGGCCTTTGCATACCTTGTCAACAGAAGCCTTGACGATGACGAAAAAGCTCCACACCACAACTTCATCACTCATCTAAACCGATGCATCGCCTTGACTGTGCAAATCATCACTGAAACTGGCCTGTGCATCGCAAGCCCCATTGGCGGGATCCTCAACATCGATGCAATTAGACCCTGTACTGCAGCCCAACACATCTCATCTGCTACGCAAACATCTTCGCCTCGGATCCACAACCAAGATTTAAGGTATTTTATTCAGCGGACCTAACTGGGTCCCTGTAGCCGGCCTGTGCTCCTTCATGGTTGGCCTGAACTTTTGACTTTGTCCCAGTCCAGTCTGACTAGATTTCCCTGATTGGCACTTGTTACTTCTAAGCGCTATTCTACAGTTTATTATTTAAACATTAATTCCCCAAGTTCTACTGATTGGATTTTTGTTGTTTTGATCATGCTTTATTTATTAAAATCTATTTTATTTTTCAAACCTGGTATGGGATCCTTTTTTCATTTTTTGTGGTGTTGTCACTGTGTTAATGTTTAGAGTGTTGCACTATTACTCAACACTTTGCCTTCTAGTTAAGCCTGACTGCTCTGTTCCAAGCTACCAGAGGGGGAGCACAGGTACATTTGGGGTTTGCTTGTGCCTTACCTTGACAAAAATGTGGTTGCTGCCTGGTCAGGGTTCACACCCCAGTCAACCAACAACCACATTTCTCACAATAAACATTGCACATATACAGTCAAGGCACGTAATTTGCTTTTTATAAAGAAAATGTAAGACTGTTTTTTCCTTTCTATCCTACAGCATTCTCAAAGGAAGCAATAACCATATGTGGCATTTCTGTGCACATTGTTCATAGAAATATTTTGACCCCTAAGTACGGTCAGTTCGGAAAAAGCTGCAATATTACTCCCGATGTAATCTGACACTGCAGAGATTGGAATTTATCTGGTGTGATAAATGGCTCCAATTGTTACTATTGCCAGGGAAATGGAGTATAACTTGTGGATTTTGGTGCTCACCACACCAAAATCTGTAAAACTTTGTGTTAATTGGCCATTTTTGGCCCAGGAGCTACCAGTTGAAATTTGTGCAAGTTGTGCGGTGCTTACAGTACAGCTTGTATTTGCAATATATGTGATAACAGGAGTTACCAAGCATATCATAATTAATTGTAATATGGTCCACTAAGTAATATGAAATTAAAAAAAGAAATTGCAAAAATTCCCTGTTAATATTTGAAATGATTGGTTACTCACAAGATATGGGTTCACTTTACTTTTTAAAAATTGGACATGTACTTTTAAGTTTTACATGTCCTGGTAGTCAAAAACCCACACATTTGTTTGTCACTACTTTGAGACCTACCTCTCTCATAAGATAACTTTGGGTTACCTTATTACATGTAATAAGATCTAATGTTTGATTGGGTACAGGGAGGAAAGTCTTGTTTGGTATCTGATGAATTGCAATTTACAGTCCTCTTGAATGGTAAAGTCACAATTCTGAAAATGTCACGTTTAGAAAGTTGGAATTTTCTTGTCCCAACAATTTGGTGCCTGCAGCTTGTTCCTGGGTCACGTGACTATGTGTGAGTGGCAGTTGGCCTTAAATATTCCTTCCAGACAGCCACACAATAAAGGGATTAGGTGTGTCTGGATGGGCTTTCTCTGGCAGGATGGGGGCGGAGCTTGGCAGACCCCCACTTACACATCCAGTAAGCTCTGCCTTGCTCTCAAGGAACTTCACACTATTCCATCTCGCCTATAGTCCGGCTGAAGCCAAGGTTGGGAGGGAGGAAATTCCAAGCAACTTCAAAGGGGAACTTCTAGAAACTTCTCCCACTTCAAAGAAGACACTAGGGATAAAAAGAGACCCACTGTTCAGTTCACTCCTGGACCTGTGGAAGGACTCTCAGAGGACTACCTGCTGCTGTGACATGCTGTGTAATTCGGACAGACTGCTGCGCCAAGAAGGACTGCTCTGCTGCCTAAAGCCTGATGTGAACCACAGAGGTCTTCCATTCTGCTACAGCTGTGTTCTGCTTAAACCCAGGACTTCCAGAAGTGACTCAAAAGGACAGTAACAGAAAAGGCCTCAACCATCTTGAACCCATACCTGGACTCAGCCGGAGTGAGTCCTGCCCCTTCAAGTGGTGCCTCTCCAATCTTGGACCGCTGGAAGTGGTGCTAAAGGTACCAAAATAGACTTCCAAAAGTGAGGCTAAATTTGGTAGGAATCTTCACTAAGATTTCATCCAGTGGGTCCCTGAAGACTATGCCTCCTCCTCAGACACCGCCAGCTCCCTTACGTGCTGAACTTTCCCTTGTCAGACATCTTTTCTTGAAACTTTTAACTCCAAAGGTAAGCCAAGACTGGACTAGATCTAATCTTTATATACGAACCAAACTCCATTGCGGTCAACCATAAATTTCAACTTTGTCCATGTCTCACGCCACTAGATGTCCGCAGTTGGCGTTTTGATCTTTTAGCTGCTACTTTTTTACTAAATATTTTAAATCCATAACTCTAGTTCTACTTATTGGATTTTGGTCATTTTAGCACTGGTTCATTTAGCGATTGTAGTGGTTCAAAATGACTGGGATTGTGTCTTTTGCTTGATAAGGGCTCACACACCCCTCAACCAGCAACCCAACTTCTCACATTAGGCAATCTGTATTATTTAATCTTTTTTTTACATTTTCTTTAGTGTGTTTCAGGCATGCACAATTGAAGGGGTGCATTAAAGTTTTTAACTAAAAACGTATTACACCTTAATTTAATGTTTTCATTTCTGCAGATTTCCCTGTTGGTTCGCCTGTCATATTTAAACATTTTTTATGACAATTATTTTCTGCATGCCCATCCTCCATTTTGGTAACTGCCTTCAGGCATCAATATAGCAGAGGAATTTCAGTGTTCAAATCAAAGACAGCCACAATTGTGCAGAGTACAGTGGACGTTTTAAGAAAATGACAGAAAGCTCTATATAACAGAAACTCCGAATGAGCCTTCACATGTACTTATGTGTATATGCATGTATGTGGGTTTTATATGGTGCAAACCTAATTACAAAGCAGCAGAGCGCAGTACAGTAGTGAAAAGGAGTGCTAAATTCCTAAGCACCCGGGCAAACAGGGGCAGAGGGGATAGTGGGTTTGAAGTGCTGGAGGATCGAGGGGGTTGGGAAATGCTCTTCTCTCGTCAAACCACTTAAAATGCTATCCTCATACCCCGTATGTCTCTTTCCTCTACAGCCCTCTTCCTCATTGGACGTGCTTGTCATAGGTAGTCAATGACTCCCACTGCTGGAAGCCTGTGCAGCACCTGTTTAGATACCAATCTGCTGCCAGAGACCTAGTTATTAATAAAATATCTGACTTAACAGTAAAAAACAAACCAACACATTATTCAAGATGGAAAAATCTTTTAAATTGTAACAAATAGGAATGGTCATGACATCTGCAAAGAGCTAGCATAATTTCACCAAAGTAGTTAAGCATTTCAAAATGGGACATAAAGTGTAGATTTTGGTGCTTTATGCATGTCGATGGGTTCTCCTCAAAACACAAATCAGCCCTGGCAAAAATGTTCAACCTAGCCACATTCTGTAGGAGTTCAGAACCAGATTTGGGCTAGAGGGACATGACTGGCAAAAAACATTTTTAAACTGTTTTTATTGAGTTTAATAAACAATTAACATATAGTGCAGCGCAGGTTATTGCAAGATATAATAGTCATAGTGCATTACAGTACCAATGAATGTTATTGAGCTAGATCCACGCTAGGAGCCAGTCACGTCCGCTGTAGTAGAATTGCCCACCAACCCTCCCATCCCACTCAAGATACACATGAGACCAGACATTATATAGCTTGTGGAAAACAGAAAGATGTGGAGACCATAGTTGGCTGTCAGCTGTTCGAGAGGTTTAATGTGTATGTTCCCCCCCTCATCCTCCGTACTATCTGCAGAGCTTGCATCCTCCACACCCGTGAACCGGTCCAGTAAAGTTCCCCAAGCTGCCAAATCAGTGAGTGCTTTCTCATCCCTACGTGTTAGGCGCATATGTTGTTCCTCAGCCGTACCCCATTCCATTAAGTCCCGTATCCAATCGGGGATCAATGGATTCCGGGTGCTCATCCACCCAATTGCCATCCTGCGCCTGGCCAACACCAGCGCCAGCTGTGCTAATTTATATGGAATACTCCGGCCCCGCGGTCTCTGCACCACTCCCAATTGACAAATCATTGACGTTGCCTCCAAGCCCAGACCCGTCGCCTTCTCCACTTTCGCCACTACTTCGTGCCAAAAATTGTTTACCATTCTGCAGGTCCAAGCCAAATGCAGGAAGGAAGCACCCAGTGTGCCAGACCTGGGACACCGGCTCTTCGTCTCGGGTCAATCTTGTTTAGGCAACTGGGTGTAAGGTACGTTCTGTGTACAAAGTTAAAATGCAGTAACTTAAATGAATTATTACATGACACCATACTCACCATAGATAAGGCCAAATCCCATTCAGCATCTGCTATGGGTGCCCCTAGGTCCCTCTCCCACGCCATGTGCCCCACACTTATCACACTTGGTTGATCCTCCCGAAGGGCTTTATAACACCGGGTGATCAAGTGCATCCCCTTACCCCAATTAATCAGGCCATTCAGCACTGCAGAGGCCCTAGGGGCTACCGGGAAACCACTCCAGATCTCACGTGCCACACTTTAAATTTTAGCGTATTGCAGGAATTGACCAGAACCCAAACCAAACAAATCCCTAGCTTCAGTAAAGGAAAGGAACTCTCCATTTGGGTAAAGATCCCCAGCTACCTCACATCCACCGAGTCTCCAGGCTTCCACAGACATCAACTTTTCCATGTTCCAAAAGGGTGCTAAATCCCATATTCTCAGCTCTCTGTTGAAGGAGGCTCGTCAGACCACGTGTTTAACTGCCTGTTCCCAGATCCCTGCAGTGGACCTGACCAAGTAGGGAGCAGCTGGATCAGACCGACCCCGACATCAATAGATACACCAGTGCCTGCCCATCCAACATTCATGCAAACAATCTCTTCTCCCAATTATCGGCATCTGTCATCCACTTGGCAGCATATTGCAGGTGTGCTGTGTAATCCAGCCCTCCATCCTCGAGATCTTTCTGCAACACCGGCAGAGCCACTCTGCTACGTCGCCCAGCCCACACCAAGGACATGAATAGACTGTCCAGACGACGGAAGAGCCGAGCGGTCAACGGGTATAGCGAGTTCTGGACTAAGTACAGACACCGCAGCAAGAAAACCATCTTTGCCACAGAAGCCCTGCCAGAACGAGACTGAACGCTCCAGACCAACAACCACTCGCTCAACATTATGCTTGTTATGAGCGGCCATAGTATGAGTGACCCAAATGCCCAGATGTCCGAAACTCTCAATTTCCCACTTGGGTAAGTCAGCCTGGGGAACACCACAGAGAGACCCCAAGGTAAACAGGAGCGATTTTTTTCCAGTTTACCCTGAGACCAGAAACAACCCCAAACACATCCATCCTCTGTAGCAACATCAGAACCGAGACATGGGGTTCCTGAACATAAACCAATGCATCATCCGCATACAGAGAGACCACATGGGTGGTCTGCCCCACCCAGACTCTCAAAGGGCCCATCCCCTCTCTAAGCCAGATCGCTAGTGGCTCCACAGCAGGAGCAAAGAGGAGAGGCGAGAGCCGGCATCCCTGCCTTCTCCCAGGAGTCCAATAGCTCCCTCCCACCCGAGCCTGTGCAGTGGGGGCAGTGTACAGCAGCTGCACCCAAGCACAGAAACCAGGACCGAACCCCATGCCATGCAAAACCTCCAGCAGACGGCCCCACTCAACCGTATCAAAGGCCTTCTCAAGATCCAAGGACACCAGTGCCAATTCAGTTTCCTCGTCCTCAGTCTCATGCAAAACGTGTGCCAAACGATGCAGATTATAAGACGTGCTGCAACCTGGGATAAACCCACATTGATCCTCGTGTACCAAACCCCGAATTACCCCATGTAGTCGAGTGGCCAAGATCTTACAAAGTATCTTGACATCGCTATTTAACATGGTATGCGGGCGATATGATGAAGGGGCACTGGGGTCCCCACCTGGCTTAAGCATCGAGCACACAATGCCCTGATGCGTAGATTCTGGCAACAAACCACGTTCACGGTCTTCCTCAAACACCTATAGGAGCCTCTCCCGCAGCGACAAAGAGAACGTCTGATACAACTTGACAGGAAACCTGTCGCCACCTGGGGACTAAGACTTGGACATCACAGCCACTGCCTCACTCACCTCCTCTACAGTAACTGACGTTTCCAAGGCCTCCCTACTTTCCAATACCAATCACAGAAGCCGCATCCGCTTCAGAAACCCCCCAGCCTTCCTACGGAGGTACTGCACCAGCCCTTTAAACCTTCTGTAAATGTTCTGCCAAGACCCGCAGAATATCCGTGCATTTTGTGAACGTTTGGCCTCTAGCAATTCGAATTTGCAGAATAGGAGGAGACTCCACCTCCCTCTTCAGAATCCACGCCAAAATTTTGCCAGATTTATCCCCCTCCCAATGCAGGCGCTGCCTGTATGCTTTGAGAGTGACCCAACTCAGGGTATCCCAACAACTGTTAACTTCCTTATATAATCTGAGTTCCTCCCTTTCAGCTATTCTTGTGTCTGGTAACTGCTGCTGCAGATCCCCTAACTTCGCCTCCAAAACTGTAAGTTCCTGCTCCATTCGTCTGGTTACCCTGCATACCGTACCGATGCAAAGCCCTCACACTACGGCCTTCATAGCCTCCCACTCCAGCCCCCTAGATGTTGTTGTGTTCCAATTCAAGTTCATGTAACCATTAATGGCCTCACCCACCCCATCCCCGCACCCCACATCCATGAGGAAGGCCACAGGCAAATGCCAACTATGCTCTATACTGGTGTCCGCTACCCCAATTGTAATTGCATCAGAACAGGTGCGTGATCGTACAGAAATCAACCCAGATGTGTAACCTCCAGAACCTGAGAGCTGATAAGACCGGCTAGGAGAAACCTTTCCAATCGATCATGTGTATTATGTGTTCTAGAGTGAAGGTAAATGTCTTGCCTTCTGGGTGCAACTCCCTCCAACTTTCCCATGACCCTAATTGGCTCATCACTTCCACAAGAGATTTCATCATCAGGGGCTTGGTCCCCAGCTTCGGCGGAAGGTGATCCAGTTCCCCATTCAATATACAGTTATAATCCCCTACCCAAACAATAGGCCTATCCACACTCTCCCCCAGGATCTCTGGTATTTTAGTGTAAAAGGAGTGATCATCGATATTGGGTGCATAAGTGTTAAGGATAATGATGGGTGATTCATCCAACATACCCTCGACCAGAACATATCTCCCCTCAACATCTACCTCACTATATGTGTGGGTGAAAGGAACCCCTGGAGCCACCCATACGGTCACACCCCTCGCGTAAGAGGAAAAGGAGAATGAGAACATTTGACCCGCCATTTTTTGGACAGCGGTGCCCTGTTCAGCCGTGCTTGGAGCGGCGGTGCCCTGTTCAGCCGTGCTTGGAGCGGCGGTGCCCTGTTCAGCGGTGCTTGGAGTGGCAGTGCCCTGTTCAGCGGTGCTTGAGAAGGTGGTACCCTGTTCAGCGGTGCTTGGAGCGGCGGTGCCCTGTTCAGCGGTGCTTGAGACAGCGGTGCCCTGTTTAGCGGTGCTTGAGGCGGCAGGCTTCTTTGCAGTGACTCAGCTGCTGGCAGTCCTCTCTGTCCCAGCGGGGCTTGTGCTGGGGGTCCTTTCTAGCCCAGCGGGGCTTGTGCTGGCAGTCCTCTCTAACCCAGGGTGGATGATGGCTGTGGCCTCCTGGGCAGCGGGGATGATGGCTGTGGCCTCCTGGGCAGCGGGGATGATGGCTGTGCCTCCTGGGCAGTGGGGATGATGGCTGTGGCCTCCTGGGCAGCGGGGATGATGGCGGTCTCCTCCGCCGTGCTGCTCTTCCCAGACTTTCCTGCTTTCTTGTGGCCCTTCCCCACCTTGGAAGGTGTCGCAGCTGACTCCACACTCCCACCAGGACCCCTGGGAGCGGCTTTGGTGGCTGGAGGCTTCCCCCTCTCCCGCCGGGCACTGGCCAACTTCTGATGTTTCATAGGTGGGGGACTGTCTGTGCTGTGGCTCCGTGCCACACTGGCTGCCCTAGTGGCCGGTGCACTCCAGATTCCGGTGACTACAGGCACCACTGGTCCCGGAGCTGTTGTGGCTGAGGTGCTAGTTCGGGACCTAGGAGACGGACGGGGTGGGGGAGGTGTGGGAAAGAGGTCAAGGTTGGACAGGAAAAGTTTTTGGGAGACACTGGGACGGGTAGCTGGGGGGGTTGGCAGTGGAGGAAGAGGTTGTGGTTGTAGGAGGTGTTTGTTTGCTGACTTTGGGTGAAGGTGCATGCACTGGAGGCTGTCGTGAGGTGGATGGCTGTTGGGTGGGTGTGTGCCTGCGTTTGTGTATCTTGGGAGGTGGCGTCACAGACACACTAGGAGAGGACACAGGGGACGTGTGAATGGTAGTGGGGGTGGTGACTGCACATGAGCGGGGTGTGGTGGTGGGTGTGCTGGTGATGGCAGTAGTGGCTGTAGATGTAGTGCATGCAGGTGTGAGTGTAGACGAGACTGGGAGGGAAGATGGAGACGAGGAGGAGGGGGACATAGTGGAGGCAGTGGATGTTGGTGTGTCTGCATGTGTGTGATGCTTGCGTGAGTGCCTGTGGGATGTGTGGTGCATATGTTTGCCAGAGCTTCCCTTGTGTGTTGACGTGTGTGCATGCTGGTCTGAAGGTGTGCTTGGGATAGGCTGGGCTACAGGGGATTGGGTCTGGATGGAGGAAATTGGAGGGGGAGGCTAGAGACGGGGACAATAGCTGCCATCAGTGCTGAGGCCAGAGTCTGAAATGCTCGCTGAAGGGCCGCCTGAGCAGAATGAATGCCCTCCAGGAATGCATTAGTTTGTTGCAACTGCCTTTCTACACCCTGGATGGCATTCAAAATGGTAGACTGCCCAACAGTGAGGGACCTGAGGAGGTCAATGGCCTCCTCACTGAGGGCAGCAGGGGTGACTCAGGCAGGGCCTGAGGTGCCTGGGGCGACGGTGATGTCCACCCTCCTGGGTGAGCGGGCATGGGGCAAAGGCTGAGGGGCTGCTGGGAGGGCGCTGCTGGTAGGGGGGGTGGTGGCTGTACCTGTAGATGCGGGGGCACAGATGTTGCTGCCACCACAAGGGAGCTCCCATCAGAGGACGAGTCCGTGTCTCTGGTGTCAGCTCCTGTCCCCGCCGTGGAGCTCCCCTTGCCCTCCGTCCCACTGGTGAACTCCGAGTCCATAGTTTCACCCTCCAGGGCCATGTGGGATGCAGCTCCCTCCTGCTCCGGTGCCACTGCTCCTCCGCCTGATGATGCTAATGCACACAAGAACAGGGAGACCACAAAAAGGGGGGGGGCGACAGAAGAAAGATATGTTGAGTGCATGCATTAACGCTACCGTTGGCGGACACGACAGACACAGAAGCCCCCTGCACTACGCCGCGCTCTTGGGCTCCACTGCTCATTTCCTGGGAAATGGCCTGCTAGGCTATGGACGACGTCTGCGCACATGGATGACACAGGGGCATGACTAGGTGTACTTGGCGCTCTACAGGGGTGGGGTGCCATATGGCCTGCCTTACGGAGGAACCTTGCCTACTAAAATCGCCCTGGCCTAGGGAAACCCACAGCCCACCTCCCCCACCCAAACCCCTCCACTGTGCACAAAATCAGCAGGATGAGAGTGTACTCACCCCCTTGGGGCTGCTGTGATGCCCTCAAGCGCCCATCCAACTCCGGGTACGCCACCGCCAGGATCCTGAACATCAGGGGGGTCATGGTGCGACAGGCACCCCTCCCACGTTGGGAGGCCATCCCCAGCTGAGCCTCCGCCGTCTTCTTGCTTCAGAGGCGAATGTCCTCCCATCTTTTCCGGCAGTGGGTGCTCCGTCTGTGGCAGATCCCCAGGGTCCGGACGTCCTTGGCGACGGCACGCCAAATATCTTTTTTCTGGTGGGCGCTGACCTACATGATTTGTACAGGGGGAAGAGAAAATTATTACCAACTGCACCGTCACAGTCATTGGCCCCCATCCCTACCCTTGCCATGTGGCACATGCACTCACCGTCGTTTCATGCATGCCGCACTCTCCCCCCTTCCTTCTTACATCCACCCCACTCCACACAGGCATATCCCATACAGCATGCTCCCAGTGTACTTACCTGTTTGTCTGGAGGACCGTAGAGTAGCGTGTACTGGGGGAGGACCCCATCCACGAGTTTCTCCAACTCCTCCGATGTGAAGGCACGGGCCCTTTCCCCAGACACTCGAGCCATTGTCTCTTCCAGACCAAGGTCACAACAGCACTTGCAGTGTAGGTCCTCTCCTGTCGAAGATCAGGTATCGAGTGATTCAACAGATATAAAATGGCGGTCACTTCCGCGGCGGTGCGTACCATCACCGCCGGCGAACATCGTCATTGGCTCCTGGGACCCATAGGGTCCAATGTTAACAAATGCAGAATTGCGCCGCGGTCTTCGACCGCCTATCGCGACGGTGTACAACGCCAGCGCAGTTACCTCACATCCAATTGTCCCACTTTAGAGGTCAGGCAGCCGCCATTTCAGGGGCCCACGTAGCTTCATTTTTAACTGCGTCACACATACCTAGGCCTAGACTCAACACACATACAGGCCACTTTTCGGATTGTGATTGGTGTTCTGTGTAAGCTGTGGGTACGTACCTCTGAGTTGTTTGACTCTGTGCTCACTGTTGTCCTTCATAGGCACCGTCCGCTGGGACCTGTGAGGAGATGGCGGCATCCTCCAGTGTACCGACCGTTGGTGGACCTGTCGACAATGGAGGAAAGACATGTGATCATCACCTACAGGCTTGACCGTGCTACAATCCAGGAACTGTGTACCCAGATGGAGCCCGACCTGATGTCAGCTATCCGCCATCCCACAGGAATCCCCCCTCAAGTTCAGGTGCTGTCAGTGCTCCATTTCCTTGCAAGTGGGTCATTTCAAACAACAGTGGCCATAGCATCAGGTATGTCCCAGCCTATGTTTTCCAACGTGTTGTCCAGAGTGTTGTCTGCCCTGCTGAACACATGCAGAGCTAAATCGTTTTCCCTCAGGTGGAGGATTTGCCTACAGGGAAAGGTGATTTCTATGCCCTGGGACATATCCCCAACATCATAGGTGCCATTGATGGGACACATGTGGCTTTGGTCCTCCCCCCACAGGAGTGAACAGGTGTACAGAAACCGGAAGAGTTATCATTCGATGAATGTACATATGGTATGTTTGGCAGACCAGTACATCTCCCATGCGAATGCCAAGTTCCCTGGCTCAGTGCATGACGCCTACATCCTGCGGAATAGCAGCATCCCTTATGTGATGGGTCAACTCCAGAGGCACCGAGTGTGGCTATTAGGTGAGCACCTGGAAGCAAGACAGTGGGAATAGTTGTCTGGGTCTGGGGATATCCCTACAGGTTAGTGTGTGTCTAACAGTTGTCCCTCGCCATTTGCAGATGACTCTGGTTACCCCAACCTGTCATGCCTACTGACCCCAGTGAGGAATCCCAGGACAAGGGCAGAGGAATGCTACAATGAGGCCTATGAGCGAACTAGGAGGGTGATCGAACGGACCTTCGGCCTCCTGAAGGCCAGGTTCCGGTGCCTCCATATGACAGGTGGATCCCTATTCTACTCACCAAAGAAGGTGTGCCAGTTCATCGTGGCCTGCTGTATGCTTCACAACTTGGCTTTGCGACGACAGGTGCCTTTTCTGCAGGAGGATGGTCCAGATGGCGGTGTTGTGGCAGCTGTGGAGCCTGTGGACAGTGAAGACGAGGAAGCAGAAGAAGAAGACATGGACAACAGGGACTCAGTGATCCAGCAATATCTCCAGTGAAACACAGGTAAGAATCCAAACCTGCCTACTACATGTACTTAAACACTACTACCTCTCTACTGTCTGTCGTTTTCACCCAGTGTTTGGTCACTGAATTGTCACTTTCCCTTACGATTTCACAGATGTGGGTCCCAATGTGTGACATCTGCTTTGATTCCTCATGGACTACAGCTGTGGGACATAGGTATGTTGACATTACAAATGAAAGAGCTTTTTGCCACAGTAATTGCTAATACAGTATTCCGAAATCACAGACTGACTCCAGATTGTTTTGTGCTTTAAGGGAGTTTATTTTAGTGCTCAATATTGGAGGGGATGGTAAAATGGTGAGGGGGGATGGCGGAGGAATGTCCATGGCAGAGTCCAGTCTATTAGTCTCACAGGTGCATTGCCCAAATGGGCATAGGAAGTGGAGCTGGGGCAGTTTAAGGATGAACAGGATGACAAAGTGGGACAGTAGGATGACATTCAGAGTGGTCTCAATTCTTGGCGGGGGTCTGTCTTTGTCCTGGACCTCAGGGACCGTTTGCGAGGTGGTTCTCCCTCTGCAGGGGGTGGGGTGCTGGTGTGGTGGTCCTGTGGCGGTGCCTCCTGTCCACTCGCTCCGGCAGAGGTGGTGGGCAGTTCATCGTCCAGGCTAGTGTCAGGGGCCCCTTGTAGTGCCACAGTGTCCCTCTTGGTGTTGAGTACTTCCTTCAGCACCCCTACGATGGTGCCCAAGGTAGAATTGATGGTTCTGAGTTCCTCCCTGAAGCCCAAATACTGTTCCTCCTGCAGGCGCTGGGTCACCTGAAACTTGGCCAGTACCGTTGCCATCGTCTCCTGGGAGTGGTGGTAGGCTCCCATGATGTTGGAGAGGGCCTCGTGGAGAGTGGGTTCCCTGGGCCTGTCCGTCCCCTGTCGCACAGCAGCCCTCCCAGTTCCCCTGTGTTCCTGGGCCTCCGTCCCCTGGACCGTGTGCCCACTACCACTGCCCCCAGGTCCCTGTTGTTGTTGGGGTGGTGGGTTAGCCTGATGATTGACGTGTCCTGGGGACGGAGGTATGGGCCCGCTGGGTGGGTGCTGTGCTGGTGTTTCTAGAGGGGGGAAGCTCTGTGGTTGCCTGTGACTGGGTGAAGGGAACCGACAGTCCCAAGGTCCCCGATGGGCCGGGCTGGTCATCTAGATCCAGTTGGACAGAGGTGCTGTCATCACTGTGGGCCTCTTCTGTTGGTGGTGTGGACATGTGTGGACCCTCCTGTCCGGTGACGTTGGGTAGGGGTCCTGCAGGGGTATAAAAGGATGTTTATTACATCTGTGTGTGCCATGGTGTGCAATGGGTGGGTGACCATGTACCCCAGTGCTTGCATTCCTGTGTGGGACCTTGTGTGATGATGGTTTAGGGGAGTGTATGGGTATGTGCAGTGGGCATGCTTTAGTGATGGGTGTCCATGCTTTGTTGTTACATGCAGGGCTTGGTGTTAGGATGTGTGGTTTGTGATGTTGGGACATTTGTGAGGAGTTAGAGTGATGGGGTGAGGGTGGGGGTATGTGCTGGCATGCAGGTAGGGTGGGGGATGTAATAGTTAAGATTTGACTTACCAGAGTCCATTCCTCCACCTACTTCTGCAAGGTCCTCAGGATGCAGAATCGCCAAGACCTGCTCCTCCCATGTTGTTAGTTGTGGAGGAGGAGGGGGTCCACCACCAGTCCGCTGAACCGCAAGGTGGTGTCTTGAGACCACGGAATGCACCTTCCCCCTGTATGTCGTTCCACTTCTTCCTGATGTCCTCACGATTTCTTGTGTGCTGTCCCACTGCGTTGACCCTGTCCATTATTCTTCGCCATAGCTCCATCTTCCTTGCAATTGAGGTATGCTGCACCTGTGATCCGAATAGCTGTGGCTCTACCCAGACGATTTCCTCCACCATGACCCTGAGCTCCTCCTCCGAGAACCTGGGGTGTCTTTGCCGTGCCATGGGGTGGTGTGGGTGATGTGTGGGGTGGTGTGTGTGGTGATAAGTGTGCTGATATGTAGTGGGGTGTTGTGTGAGGTGCATGGAAGTTATGTGGGTGATGGTGTTGTGTGCCTCTGGGTGCTAGTATTGTTGATGGTGGTGTCTCTCTCTGTGCTTCTGTCGCAGTTCTGGTCGTAGGGGTTTGTGGGTGATGTGGGTGTGTGTTTTATATTGTATTAGGTGTGTGGGGGTGGCGTGTGTATGTGTATCAGGTGTGTGTATTTCTATTTGTCCAATGTGGCTGTGTTTTGTAAAGGTGTGTGTACCACCAATGGAATACCGCGGTTGAAAGACCGCTGCGTGGATTAGTGGGTAGTGATAGTGTGGGCGTATTTCTGTTGGTGTGATGGTGGAGGTTTTGTTTTCGCCAGTTTATCACTGACCTTTGGTGTGGCGGACTTGTGTGGGTGTCTGAATTTTGGCAGATTCCGTGCTGTGGGTCATAATTGCTGTGGCGGTTTTCCGGGGCCGCGGCGGTGTGTTGGCGGTCTTCTGAACGGCGGTAAGCGGCTTTTGCTGCCAATGTTGTAATGACCGCCTATATCTTCCTCCTGATGAGCCCGGCGAGGCAGGAAAAGCACCCACGGTTCACAGGATGAGAGGCTTGAGGATCACCTCCGCAGTCTCAGGACGTCGCCACACCCCACTGCCCGGTAAGTAACCTCAGACGAGGGAAGGCTAAGCACCCACGCAGGCACAACCACAGGCCCACCACCTTCAGTCTCAGGAGGCCCACAACCAGGCCTCAGGCAGCCGCCTGGAAATCTCTTCCTTCCTGCGTGGCTCCGACGTGCACCCCCACCGAGCCGCGTCCCAATTTGGTCAACCGCAACCAGGCGCTCCCTCCAATGTCTCCTCAGCACCTACTCTATTCAGCAAGGGCCACTCAACACCCCGTGGCACCAGGGCAAACACTAGCCCGACCAGATGCCTTCAACGCCACGGGCCCAGGTCTCTCAAGCCGCCATCCATCTCAATGGCCCCAAGCCAGGGTCAAGCAATGTCCAGGAGGCCTCCTCCTCCGCACAGGCACCAGCGGGCGGCCCCCAACCAGCTGCAACTCCTAAATTGCAGCCGCAGTCCTCCGATCCCTGCAGCGGGCCCTCAGAAACCCCGCCATCTAGCGCGGGGGCCACACAATGTCCAGGACCCCCAGGCACGATGTGAGCTCGTCTGGGCCCGCCCGACAACACACGCCTGCGCCGTTCCGTCTCCTCACCGGAGACTCCTGCAGGTCACACCAAGCTCTCCACTGGCTGCCAGCAATCCAGGGCTCCACAAGGGAGGAAGAGAATCCCACTCTTGGAGCAAAAGCCGGTGAAAGGCCTTTGCCACAAATCAATGCTTTTGGCTCACCTGACCCACGCGCGTTCCAGGGAACACCCCCGTGCTCTGGGATAAAGCCGCAGACAATGGGGCCGTGTCGAAGTGACACCCTCAGGGCTCCGTTCCGTGATGCTAGGGGGATGCCAAATATCAAGGGCACCCCAGGATTAGGACAGGATTCAGCCGGGATGGAGGGAGCTCACTAGGAGCACGTCCCGCTGGCCATCTTGCTTGGCCACGCCCCCCACATGACTGGTTAATTAAAGCAGGTTGAGCCTGGCACATACCGGAGAGATGATAGAGTGGCCAAACGATCAGTCTGACCGTGCACATGTTCTAGATAGGAGCAGCTCCAGCCTCGCCCCACTGGTTTATCCAAAAAGGAAAAATAAAATGATAATAACGTACACTACGTTTTTATCATTTTATCTTTCCGTGTAGAGCCGGGTGGGGTGGGGCTGGGCTGGAGGGAGGGGGCTCTAGGAGGGCTATGTGCACACAAGGTGCTCATGTCTTTCTGGCCGGTTGTGTTCGGCCAGCCAAAAAGACATGCGCACATTGCATGTTCTCTACCCGGCTGTATAGCACAGCTGGTAGAGAACATGCACAAGCTCACATTGCCAGTCTGAGCAGCGAAGCAGGCAGCTCAGACAAATCACAATGCTGCTTACAGCAGCATTGTTATTGGTTGGGAGCCTGTGCAGCGGGGAAAAGGCAGAGGACGGAGAGGAGATGAACAGGTTTCCCCTCTAAGGTAAGTGTTTTTTTTTTAACACCCCCCCCACCCTCTGTCCCTTTGCGCTCTGTCCTGCCCCGCCACCCCTGTTTACTGGCAGCCGACACTAGTTCTAGAATTTTCCAGATAGCTTTCTTGACAAATTTCAGCAGTTTTAACATGCTGCATTTTACGTGGGTAAAATTGAGGGAGGTGCTTACTTTTTCGCACCTGCTAATTACCAAGTTTGGTAAGCACCATATATTCATGATTCTGACTTCTCCAAAAACAAGTTTTTTCCCCCTTCAGTTATAATTCATAGTCTTTGTTTAGGTGATGGTATGGCGTGTGATCGGAGAGTAATTTGTGACCAAGTAGTTTAAACGTTTCCGTGTATCTGATGAAAGGGACAGTCTGAAGGCCCTTGTTATGGTTGGCAGCCAAGTATTGATTCTAGCCCAGTGTCTGAAGTGCATTTCTCACTTTGCCTCTGTGTCAAATTATGGAGAATTGTTGCGGGTAAGTTGGGCACTGATAGACGATGGAGTAGAGCTGGTGGTCTGTGGGCTACTGCACCCAATCCACGATGGAGGATCTTAAGTACTTGGCCCACAGCAGGCCCTTTTCATTATGGCACCATGTACATTGTTGTGGAGTGGAAGCCCTACTTTCTGTGTTTGAGTTGCTGAGTGAGAACTTCAGCCTAACCCCGGATGCAGTAAATTACTATTTTAACAGTTCGGGACTGGATTTCACAAAGCGCATTGAATGGCAAGAGAATTGTTGCAAAATTCCTCATACTCAAATGTAAGCATTAAAGACTGTGGGGAGGGGTTAGGGACTTTTGAATCCCACAGGGTATTCTGTAACTAGACCTGTGTTGCACCACACTATGCGCTTACCTTTGTGTTCAGTGGGGGGCGTGGCCTAGCTGTTCAGGTTCGACTGTGTAGTGGCACAGTAAGCAAAAAGATGAACTGAATACAGCATAGAGTAGCTGCCAGTGGCAGAGATTAAGCCAAATATCTCACCAATCGCTTTTTGGTTCTCTCTATACCTAAGTGACGCTGTTCAATGCACAGCTGTTGTGACAGGCCTTGCTCCTGACTAATTTACTGCTGCTTCTAATCACTACAGTTTAGTCAATTTGGAAGGGCAGTGAGGAGCAAACCTAAATAGATTAATCTGTAATTAACACATAAATACTCAAGCATATCGCATCTGGTGGCCAAAGTAGGTACTTTAAAAATGTACAATTACTTAAGTTTGGGATTGTCGAGGTACTAAATATTAAATCCAGTTGGGTTTTCAAAATGACAAACAAATATGCAATTCCCGGTTACACTAATTTTCCTCACACATTCACTGTGTATATCCTGGAACCCCCAATCAATTAATTTAGTTTACAATAATAATATAGTAATATTAACCTGTTTTCATACACCAGTTCGATTTCTAAACCTGGCATCATTCAACACTAGCACTATACTAGAACATCCATCAGCTGATAGTACAGGCAACCAATCCAAGTGTACTGCAATGGAGGTATGTGTCTGGTGTCTGGATGAAAGACAGTTATCCCAGGGAGCCGGACACTCAAAGAAAGGGCGGGTAATAAATGTAACTTAGATGCCTCAATGGGGCCTGATGCAACCCCAAATGGCCGTTCTGGGGTACTTACTTACAAGCATAAGTGAGGTTTCACCTGTTTTTCTATCAAACAGGGATCTCTTGTAGAAACATGCTCATGGGATGAGTACACAACAATTTAGGGCAGCCTGTAACGGTGTGAACATGACCTAGAATGTGATGTGACTGTTACAGATGAGCAGCAAGGGCGAAGATACAAGTCAGCATTTCCACAGCATATTGTGGATCAGCAAATGTACCAAGTTCGACAGGATAGTATGCTTTACAAGGACTATTTACCCAATTTAGAGCCGTTAAACATGCATAACGTTCTGGTGATGGCCACTTTGAGTCAGTAGGGTTTGGCCACATTATGTCAGCAAGATTGCTTGTTGTTGAGGGAGTTCCAGATTCAGACTATGGACATTGTAGGGTGCTACATGTTACTGCCCTAGTGTTGCCTGACTACCTGTGTGTGACAGTGTGAGATCCCGGTGATACCTCTCTTGATAACTTGTACATATTGGATGTATGAGAGAGAAAATTAAGGCAGAAATTTTGTAGTGTTGTCTGCAGTGTGACAGCTAAGGAGTAGAGGTCGTAGCTGTCTCACTTTCAGGAATGCAGCTTGTGGTTAACAACTTACTTTTTTTTTCTAGTCAACTGCAATTTGACACTAGTTTCTTTGGTGAGGGTGGTTTTCTTAGTGACAGCTGGAAGATGCTGGTAGCTTGCATAATCTAATTGTTGGAATCACAATGTGCTGGCTTGCTGATGCGCACCTCAATGCAGGGAAATACAGAGCATGCCCGACCACCTCAGCTAGGGAAATGGCCTTACCAACGTGGGCTGAGCCACACATGCCATCTCAACGCAAGCTTAACAACGCTTGCATGAACCACGACTCTCTCCGAACTCTGACTTAACTACTCATATGCCTAAACCACGCATGGTTAAGGCGGAGAGTGGTCTAGCTGTACAGATGGGCGAAGAGAGGAACAGGAAGGATTGGAAGAGGTAAGTGGGCCTAGGGCCGGGTTTCAGGAGGGTTTGGTTTTTAGGGGTGGGGCGGTTTTAGGGCTCTGGGCTGGTGGTGGGGTGGTCGATGTTGTTTATTTGACAAGGGGCAGGGTTTTAGGGTTCAGGGAGGGGGATCTGGGTAGTATTAAGGGCTGGGGCTGGATTTTAGGGATGATGGTGGTGGGGAAGGGGCAGTGTTCAGGGGTGGATATCAGTTTTAGGGCTAAGGGTGGGGTGGTTTTTAGCAGGGACTAGAGAGCGGAGAAAGGAACTGTAATAAAGATACGTCTCCAGTAGTATGTAGGTTCCTTTAATACTAACTCTGAAGTACACAATACAGCAAACGAACAGCGTCTTCCTTCTCTACCCTTCCTTCTCCAACTGCCACATTTCGAACTTTCTCCCCACTTACATCACAAAAAAACCTACCTCATACATTCTAGTGCTACCTCATACCTTCTATTGTTGCCAAGCAGCAACACCACAGGAAGAGGAAGGATCGGGAGATAAGTGGGGGTGGGCTGGGTTTGGGGTGGGGGGGGTAGTTTTTAGTGGTGGGGTGGTTTTTGGGCTCAGAACGGGGAGGGTCGGGGTAGATTTTTGACAAGGGGCAAGACGTTAGGGCTCAGGGCAGGAGGGGTTTGGGGTAGCTTTAAGGGCTGGGGCCAGGTTTAAGGGCTCAGGGTGGTGGGGAAGGGGCAGTTTTCAAGGGTGGGGTGACATTTAGGGCCGAGGGTGGGGGCTGGGGTCAGGGAAGTTTTTAGCAGGGGGCAGGGTTTTAGGCCTCAGGGCGGGGAGAGGGGAAGGGATAGTTTTAAGGGCAAGAGGGGCCGTTTTAGGGATCGGGGGTCAGTTTTAGGGCTCAGGTAAGGTATGGGGTGGGGTGTATTGCAGGGCTGGGCTATCGGGTGTTAGGGGCAGGGCTGGGGCGGTCTGTGGTGTGTAATTTACCAAGGATATTCCTTTACCAATCATGCTTTTACAACTTTTACAACAAAATTCCTTGTAAAGGCATATGTGGTAAAGCATGCATGGTAAAGACGCGGTTTTGGTTCCAACCATGTTGCTTAGACATGTGTAGTTGTATCATACAACCCCTCAGCTAATCTGACATCTGCACTTCAATGACACTGCTGCCCGATTTGTCTTCCAAAGGACAGCTGGAACAATGAAAAAAGAAACTGTTAAAATGGGCTCGGGTACCCCCTCAATAGAAATATATTTTAATGAAATGAGCCAGGACCCGGTCAAGATTAAAACAGAAACAAAGTGAAAGGGAACTAATGGTCCCACACTTAATCTAGAAATCAAGTACATTTGCTTAGACTCTTAAAAAGTCAACATGTTTCACGCCTCTCCATATGTCCATAAAGGATCCACTGGCGCTTCATCAGGACTATAACAATCTTACTCCAGAGAAAAAACTGAAACAAAATGTACGTTCAAAAATTGATGGCATAGAGTGGAAAAAATGTTTTACTCACTCCTTGGCTGTAATAACTAGCTGAAAACTACTGCTCATCTGTGAAAACAAAAACAAGTACAAATATGCCAAAAGTGAATGCAAAACACATAGAATCACATGGTATAAACAAAATAAATTGTAAAAATGGCATGAAAAGAGTTGGAAGTGCAATACTACAACATCTCTCATGCATGAATACATGGCTCAATACAATACATGCTTACCAGCCATAATTGAAGAAGGAACTACATCCACTGGCAATTCACCATAATTCATTAGGATATCTACAGTAAAGTTGGTAACAGAAAAACGTATCCAATATGTATACAGATGGAACAACAACAAAGGATGGACTTAGATGTAAAACTTTGAGTGTCTAATACTGATGGAAAAGACTACCTCAGAATAATACAAAGGGGGGAAAAAAAACATGGCCGATAATGATGCATGAGGGCTTGTGCTTCTGTATGAGTGGATGCTTGTGTTGAGAGGTTACAATACCCTCCACCTTTTTGGAACTGTGCACTCTTTACTTTTTCATAAATGGAATCCTTTGCCATTGTTTGATATCTCTCAGTCATGAATGAATGAAAAAGAATTCATTCATAGCTACACTGTATGGTTTGTAATCTGTTTGACTTACAGCTTTTGTATTGTTAGGCGCTAGAGAACTAGATTCTGATACTGCACCATGCAGACATTTTTTCATTGTTCTTGCTTTGGTGACACAATTTCTATACACTTATACACCATGTCGTATTTTATAGCCTTCATATTAAATTTAGCCATTCCATTTCTTTTCTTGCTGACTAATCATACTTCCCTTAAAACGTTGGAAACTTGTCTTTGATGTTTCAGACCCTCTGGTTTTGTAATATTTCCCCACTTAGAGGCTGCATTGTCTATGTAGACTCCTTTTTGGTGTGGAGGGTATGCCTTTTCTTTAAAGCACAGTTAGTAATACTCATAGTAAATTGTGTGAATCAACTAATCATATTAGCATAGGCAGTTAGACCTTCGAATAATACTTAATGTATAATTAACCCTCCTCTGCAGTGTACACTGCACTGGGCCACTTTCTCCCAATTCATTGTTTCCTTAGGATTGGTTAGCTTTACAGTGTTCATTCTAGGTTGCTGGAAATATAACCACAGATTTCCAAAATCCAGAATCTTCCTATTCACAATTATCTAGTCAATCAAGGTTGTTGACTTGGTCCCAGCTTGAGATAGATTCCCCAGACTGGCGCACTCCAGGTGACCATTTAGGAAGCAGCTATGTGACTTCAAAAGAATTTCACCAGTCTACATCCTCTTTGATTAGAAATTTTACTAAAGATAATTGCTTTGGGGATATTTTAGAACAAGTTCTGCTCTTTACCGGACATACGTTTAGACAAGATGGAGCCCCTGTTGTAAATTTGAGGAATAGAGAAGTCATCCTTGTCCCCTTCCTCTCTTCATTCCTTCCATTAACTTTGCATTATCAATGCCAACTCTGGATAGACAATTATGGTTTCAGGGATCAGAAAACTTCACTCTGGAATATGATATGGCAGTGACATCATGCTTCTGTTACTCTTGAAGAGGGTGTTTTTACAGCTTGAGTTTGGCAGGCATTGAAGAAGTGGATTTTCCCATTTTTTTTACTAAGGTCATTTTGTGTCTAACCATAAGGTCTCTTTCAAGAAGATCTAATTATAAAACTGAGAAGAAGCTGAAGATGGGTGATTGTTCAATGGGGTTGGATGGAGGTCTTGAGTGTAGTAACTTCACACCCTCCTACCAGGACAAGGAGTTGTAGTGGTTCTCTCTTCCCTTCTTGCTGATTCTGCATGGGTGACATTTTTTTGTGGGACATGTCACTGCAGGGTTTTATCAAATAGGGGCAGGGCCAAGAGGGCGGACCTTGGAGTGTCGGTACAATGAATTTGGGCCTCTTTAACTAGGGTTATTGCAGAGACTTTAGTAGCTGATAATTTTGTGTATCATCCTTGGTGCAGGAAGCTGAAAAGTGAATAAATCTTCTTAGATAGAATAGAAGTACTTGTGGTTTTACCATACCCACCTCTTACTGTCCACCATATTTTGAGGTCACAGCTGTGACCTATGTGTTTTCAAAGGAACAGCGTCAAAGCGGTTCCTCTGAGAGTAGTGCAAGATTGGTGCTCAGCTGCCATCTTTCTGGTGGCTACACCCCAAATGTTTGTATTTTTTTAAAACAAACTTCCAAATCAGTAATTTTCCTTGAGCAACAAAAAAGTTTTGTGAAGACAAATAAATAATGATCCTTACACACTGGGACTTCATGGATAAAAAACAAACTTGGCAAAGACAATAGGTCCCAATGGTAAGACCTATGGGCTTTGCTAATGCCTGGTTTTCTGTCTATTACTGTCAGCTTTTTCATGGCGGTGATGGACAAAAAAAACAAGCAGTGGTAAGGTCAACAGGTCTTGATTTTAATGTGAAGGTACTTTGCTAGATACTGGCTTTGTTTGCCTGTGTTACTTTAAGTAAGAAAGGTTTTGAAAGCTGGCCACTGTGGTACAGACATTAGCGTGTAATTGTTTTATGTTACCATCGAACACTGGGGAAGGACATATTTTATTATAGATTTATACACAATATAAAACTGCAATTTAACATTAGTATGGTATGAATATTAGAAGAATGCTGTTCAATATAGTACTGTTGAAGCAGATATGCTAATTAAAAATATGAATGATACTATATGTGCGTTTATTAATGAGAAAAATGTGTAGAGAAATTAATTGCAGAAAATAATGTGCACGTTTAAAATTATGCCCTCGAGGAGCGATAACCATGTATACTAAAATGACTGATAAAAATGCAAATAATGAAAATTTATGAGAAAAATTTACTAATATGTCATAATGAGATGTATAACCTATGTTTTATATTAATTCATAGTCCTAAATTAGCTGAACTAAAGGCCTGGTTTCGACTGGGCCTTGCACTCTCTGAACATTGAGAAATCGGATGCTTTGCGAAGGACTGGTAACTGGAGACTGCAGCCTTGAACTGCTCAAAGTTCAAATAGATAGAACATTCTGCAATGTTCCGATGGACAGGAGATGATGAAGACAATTTGATACAATTACGTGTAGAGTAGGCTAAATGTACTTTCCCAGGACTTGAACAATAGAAGCACTGACTGGTGAGCCATATGCAACAATTTTGATACCTGATGAGCCGGATGATGTCCTCATCGCAAGAAGAACCAATCAGCTTTCTCTAATGTGAACTGTATGAAAATTAGGAGATTCAGTAAACAAAAACTGTAGGTTAAAGTCATATCTGCTGACCAATTAGCAATTAGTAGGATGGTCTGGGAGACCCTAATAAAAAGACATGACAAGGGGCTAAGTTTTCAGAATTCGGGGAGAAATGGATGATGTCAGGAGACGCTGTCCGAGGTGCTGATTTCGGGTTCATACTCCCTGAGCCTGATTTGTAGCTGACTAATTGATGACCTAGAGATGAAGACTGAATGGTTGCTGATCCATCCTGGATAGGTAGCTATAAAAATGTGACTGATGATTTTTGTGCCTTTACTTCTAGGTACCAACTGCGCTGTTTATAGAGATACTTTCTTAGGTAGAGTTTTCCAAATTAATGTTTTTCCTAAATTGTTTTCCCATGAAGACCCACATGCTGGTGCTAATCTTGATTAGGTAGGCTGTTAGTGGTGACATTCACAGTGACAAATGACTGACAAACTTAATTGCTGAATTACATTATTAATGCTGGATTTCATAGCTTATGGTATTGTATTGTCTCATATGTTTTCCTTTAGAATAATGTTTTTCTATTAATGGATTAATAAAGTTTGATTAATAAAGATTGAATTAACGGATGATTAGAATTGTAATCAATAGGGAATAAAAATTGTTAACTCCTTCCTGAGTAGTGATTATTCTTGAGTATTATGGTTTAAGTTGTTTAAATTGAATGTTCCTTGATTATTGATGTTAGCTACCATTACGGTGGTCACTGCATGACTAGGATACTCCATGCGATTCAAAAGGTTCATCGACCTATATGTGTCCCCTTGTAAGTTTACTTACTAAGGACCAGGCGCGCTAGCAGTACCTTGATTTCATAGTGCAAGAGATGTATTTATTTATTTTTGAAACATATTGTAGACAATGTGTAATTTTCAAACATGATATCTTAGTAAAGTTTGAGGAAGTTATGAGCATATGGGAGGAGATGTGTTTTAGGGCTGAAACTGCTGACTTTAAAACAAGTTTAACAAGGTTCGAATCCCTTGGCTGTGTTTCAAGGCAATTCACAATTTCCGTTACATAACATTCTCTAGTTTGCACTGTTCAAAAACTGAAAACAAAATTTCTATGACAGTGTTCAAGCAAATGTTTTTAGTTCATTTTTATCAGCAAGGTATCAACAAGTGTACATACATTGATGAGGTCTGCTCCCATGTAACAGCTGCATTAATATCCACCAAAGTTTTGAAACGCACCATTCCTTAGAATGTAAATGATGGATTGTAAAACAAAATGTCCCACTACTCTATTGAAGTTTCTCAGCAAATAATGGTACTTTACTGACTGAATGGTCAAGATTTCACACATATAGACAGCGACTCATATCCAGGGCCAATGGAATTATGCAATTCTGTGGCTTTGTCGTATTCCCTATAATTAGAATTTGCAGCACTTGCCACATAATCCATAATCGTCTGCATGATTTGCAGGTTTGATCAAGAAAAATTTGTTTCTAACTCGAGCAAATCAAAAGTTACTAAAAGCGCTGTCAGGTGCGTTACTGAGCAGTGGCAGGCATTTTTTTGAGGAGGTGCAAACACTGTTCAGACAGTTGTGGTATTAGTATATGACCTGATACTTTCACTATGTACTATTGATTCAGATGTCATCACATTCCAGCACCCGGACAAGGGAATGTGAGAGATCATTTAGACTGTGACTGGGATGAGCTGTTGGTGTTGGATGAGGTGTCTCTTTGTACTTAAATAAAGAAGACTCACTTCAACTTTGCAGGAGTGTTGTTGACGTCTTTATCTTGGCGATGAGCTGAGGAAAACGAGGGGCATTCTCATCACCTCAACAATATCATTTTTTTAAAGCAACCCAGGAACGAGGGTATGACAATGATGCTGGTTTAAAATGGTTCACTCAAGATTTAAATGAACTCTGTCGGAGGTCATTAAGCAATACTATGTGTGCAGTGCACTCAAGTATGGCGGTAATGGGTATGTTTTAATTCAGACAATTTAAACCTATTTTCGCAGTGTACACTTGTAGGAAAATGCACTCTTTCTTGGCACGGTAACCCCTATTTTTCTGCTTGTTGTCAGTGTGTTTGATAGTGTCCACTGGGATCCAGCTAACCAGAACCCCAGTAGTTAGGCTCTCTCCCTTCTACCTTGGTAATTGTACCTTTTTCTTCCCAAAATTGGCATAGTGATCCCCCCATGTAAGTCCCTAGTATATTGTACCTGGGTACCCAGAACATTGGGGTGCCAGGGGATCCCTATGGGCTGCAGCAGTTATTCTGCCACCTTTAGGGAGCCCATCCAAAGGGTTCTGCAGGTCTACCATTGCAGTCTGCGTGAAACAGATGCATACACCTGTTTTCACTACAAGTCACTGCACCAGGTCACTGTAAGTCACCCCTATGGTAGGCCCTCCCATCCCAGAGGGCAGGGTGCAGGTACCTGAGTTTGAGGGCATCCCTGCACTAGCAGAGGTGTCCCCACAAACTACAGATCCATTTTCTTGGACTTTGTGAGTGCGGGGATGCCATTTTACATGTGTAATGGACATCGGTTACTACCTATGTCCAGCTACACAATGGTAATTCCTAACCTGGGCATGTTTGGTATCAAAAATGTCGGAATTATACCCTAATACTGTTGCAAATATTGGAAGTATGATTCCATGCACTCTTGGGGCTCCTCAGAGGACCCCCAGCATTGCTACCAACAGTCTTACAGGGTTTTCCGGGCAGCCTAAGCTGCTGCCACCCCTCAGACAGGTTTCTGCCCTCCTGCTGCTTGATCTGATCAAGCACAGGAATGCAGCACAAAGGATTTCCTTTGGGAGAGGGAGGTAACACCCTCTCCCTTCGGAAATAGGTGTGACTGGCTTGGGAGGGGTAGCCTCCCCAAGCCACTGGTATGCTTTAAAGGGCACATTTGGTGCCCCCATGCATAAACCAGTCCACACTGGGTCAGGGATCCCCACGACCCTGCTCTGGCATGAAACTGGACAATGGAAAGGGGAGTGACCGCTTGCCTGTCCATCACCACCCCAGGGGTGGTGCTCAGAGCTCCTCCAGCAGGTCTCTGGGTTCTGCCTTCTTGTTTCCAAGGATGGCAGGGAACTATGGGAGCATCTGAATGGCCAGGCTAAGCAGATGACATCAGAGCCCCCTCCTGATAGGTGTTTATCTGGATAGGTGACCAATCCTCCTTTCAGGGCTATTTAGGGTCTCTTTCTTGGGTGGGTCCCCAGATTTGGCTTGCAATACTCCAGCAGGGTTCCTCTGCAACCTCCACTTCAACTTCTGGCCACTGGAACTGTGATTGGACCCTCCCGGAACCAACAACGCTGCAATCAACGAAGAAGACTCTTCTGCAACTTCGTTTACACGGCTCCTGCCAGCTTTGCTACAATTACCCAGCCGTGCATCCTCAGAAGACAGTAACTCTTCAGCCTGCACAAGAAGAAGAAGGAATCTCCCTTCGAGTGAAGGAGTCACTCCCCTGCATCCGCAGGCACCTGCTGCAAATGACGACTGGCTGTGTGGATCTCCCCTTATCCTGAGCTGCGTGGATCCTGCATCACGGGTCATGGTCCGGAGTAGTCCTCTTGGTCCTCTCTGCTAGCTGTCCCACTTTGGTGAAGGTAAGCCCTTGCCTTCCCACGCAGGACAGTACCCCCGTGCACCACGTTTCTTGCAGCTGCCAAGGATTGTTTGCATCTCCTCAAAGGGATCTTCAGGTGACATGTAGCTCTCATCCCAAGCATTCCTTCCTGTGACACGCAGAACCTCTGTATGGTTCTTCTGTGGTGTGGGATCCTTTTCTGTAGTGCTGCGTGGGCTCCTTCTGTGGGACTCCTGTGGGTGCTGTCTCTGCTCCAGTGGACTCTATGCAACGTTGAGGGGTCCCCTGTGACTCCTGCTCCTGGGTTGAGTCCTTCTGAACCTTGCTGGTCCCTGGCAGCTCCACTTTTCCACTAACCCATGAGTTTGTCTTTGCCAAGGCTTGTTGGTAGAATTCCTGCACCAACACCCGTCTGCAATCTTCACTCCAGCGTGGGACATCTTCTGCATCTATCAGGAGCTCTTCTCTGGCTCCAAGGCTGCAGTGCTGACCTGTTCGTCCTCATCGTCAACCAACTCCTGCAAGTACAGCTGGGTGGGTAGTAGCTCCTACTCTTCCTAGACTCCACTGTGACTCTTGAACTTGGTCTTCTCTCTCCACAGGTCTTCTTCTTCAGGAATCCACCGCTGGTTTCTTGCAGTCTTGTCTGTGTTTCTTCTTTTCTTTTTTTTCCTCCTTTTGGGGGGTGTGTGGAAAATCCAGTGATTTACTTCTGCTTTCCTGGTTGCTGGAGGTTGTTGTGGTACTTACCTCTGTGGTTTTCTAGTACCCCCAGGTCCCCTCTACACATTCCACTCGCCTAGGTGGGGGTCCTGTGTTGGCATTCCATTTTTTTAGTATATGGTTTGGGCTTCCCCTAGGGTCACTATTGGTTATTGCTGTTTTACTGTTTTCTAATCTTTTCTATGCCTATTTCTGATTGTTAGTTTATATATTTAGTGTATTACTTACCTCCTATTGGAGGATGGCCCTTCTAGCATTTTGAGGCATTGTGTTCCAAAAATAAAGTGCCTTCATTTTTGTACAACTGAGTGTTTTCTTTCATGTGTGTAAGTGCTGTGTGACTACAGTGGTATTGCATGAGCTTTGCATGTCTCCTAGATAAGTCTTGGTTGCTCATCCACAGCTACCCCTACAGAGCGTGGCTTCTAGACCTGCCTACACTTCACTAATAGGGAAATCCTGGACCTGGTATAAGGTGTAAGTACCATAGGTACCCACCACACACCACACCAGCTTTCTACAGCTCATTTGAACATTTACCTCAACCGCCTCTGCTTGCGGTCCGGGACCCCCTGATTCTGAGCTCGATCTCATTTTGTTCTTGCAAATGTAGCAATGTGTTTCAAGCGCCAGTGGTTGAGTGCGAGCTCATGTTGCCTGCTTCGTGTGCATGTGCTCGAGCCCAGCTTTGAACGTCTCTGGTTTATGGAATTAGCCTGACAGTTTTGCCTGGATGTACGAGTTAACCTGCGGTTAGCATTACAAACAGGAGCAATCAGTAACCTCCCTCTGGCAGCGAAACTTGAAGGATGCTGGTATACTATTATCAAAGTAGCGTGTCTTTGAAATTATGTGCTGAATGCTGGCGCCATCTTTTGTGTGGATATTGGGAATGATTTTAACAATATAATGTAAGGAAGTTTGAATCTTCTGTTGGCGACTTGGTGCACTGGAACAAACCAAAAAAACAGCACTGCTTCAAAAGTTTGGATGGCAACTTTGATACTTTATTGTTGGGTTGGGCAGTGTGATTTCTTTACCAAAAAAAAGGTTAGCTTTATATTCATGTTTTTTTGGGTTCTGGCAGGGACAGTCAAGATCAGGTCGTATTCAGGATTTAGGCACAGAACACTTACACGGGATAAAACCCAGCACAAGATAAATTGTGCCTACATATTTGCTGTGTGAGAAGCAGGAATTATATGTTAACATTTATTTAGATATATATAAAAGTTTGGTTCACAGATGTGTATTATTGAGGAATCAAATGGGGTCCTGGAGAATATTCGGGTATCAGACCGGATTCCGGAGTTAAGTTACTTTTTTTTTTTTCTGTTGTATAGTTTTGTTTAGTTTGTTTTGTCAGTAAGTAAGTGCAAATATGCAAAATGTACCACCCTCTCCATCTTTTTAACAAGTCCAGGAGAGCTGCCTTTAAAGTGTGGAAAGTGGAAAAATGTATTTAGTCACTATGCAACCGTGTGTGACACTTCTTTGAGTGCAGAGCATAAAACATCATTACTATTATATTGCCTAGGGTCAGAAGGCCAAGACGTTTTTGAGCATCTACCTGAATTGTCCAGGGAGGATGCTCCTGATTTAAATGAATTTGGAATATATTTAAAGAAATTGGATTTACACTACTTTTCTAAAGTTTCAACAGTGTTTGAAAGATAACAATTTGGGAAAAGACTGCAGAGACCTGGAGAGAAAGTTGAAGAATATATAGCTGAACTCAGGAAGCTAGCTCCCATATGCAATTTTGCGATGAATAATGAAGAAGATTGAGGGAACAATTCATGTTGAGGTGTAGTGTGGAAAAAGCTAAGGAGATACTTTAGCAGAAAGATAATCCCAAGTTAACTGAAGTGATTGCAATTGCTAAGTCTTGTGAACACAGTAAAGCTTGGGTTGAAGTACATAAAAAGGATTCTGTTGCAGGGATTGAAGGAGAAGTACAAAGGCCCATATTTATATTTTTTGGCGCAAAGCTGCGCTAATGCAGGTTTGCGTCAAAAAGTATAGTGCCGGCTAGCACCATTCCTAGACGCCAGCCAGGTGCCATATTTATGGAATGGTGCTAGCTGGCGCTAAGGTCTTGTTAGCGTCCTTGGAAAGGATGCTAACAGGGCCATGGAGGCGTAGGGTGAACCGGGGCTTGTGTGCCACAAAATGGCGCTACACTGTTTAGAGGGAAAAAAATTGCCTCTAAGCAGTGTAGCGCCATTTCTGGCACACAACCCCCATGAACATGGCTCCTGTCTTAGTAAAGACAGGATCCATGCCCACTACTCCAATAGCCATGCCCAGGGGACAAATGTCCCATGGGCTTGGCCATTGG
Organism: Pleurodeles waltl; assembly: GCF_031143425.1. Lineage (NCBI taxonomy): Eukaryota > Metazoa > Chordata > Amphibia > Caudata > Salamandridae > Pleurodeles > Pleurodeles waltl. Next base: position 245,156,149 of record NC_090449.1, on the reverse strand, counting down.
GGCCAGCCCCGTGCCATGTGTTCCAATGGCAATTAACACTGATGACCTACCGCCATGATGACTTCCGCCAGCGGACTTAGGTCACTTCCACATGTCCACTACAGTAGGTCAGGCGGCTGCCATTTTAAGCACATTTCATGTATGGAAGTGTTTTATAACCTGTGTCATGAACTGTACCCTATATTGTGCATTACAACTGTAAGTATTGCCCTCATGTTAAGGTGACTTCTTGTGCATGTATGCTGTAGATGCTGTATTATTAGAGGACATGTGTCACACCACTACTCTGAGGTGCCTATGTATGTTGATAATGTCCTACAATATGTGTGAAACATGTAAACAATTGATCTTACATACATATAAATGACAGATGAATTGGGAAGTGTCATCCCATAGTTGGTTGAGGGAATGTGCACCAAGGAGTAAGTTGATTAACTGTACTTGATGGGTGCATGCTGCATGTCACATACTATGTTTTCCTCTTTTCAAATAGTTACCCTGCCATGAGGAGGAGAAGACAACCACCAGTGTATCATCCACTAGTTGACCAGCACACAATGGAAGAAAGACATTGCATACAGACATATCGTCTGAATCGGCGTACTAGCATGGATCTATGTAAACAGTTGGAGCCAGACCAGATACCTTCCAATTGGAATCCCTATAGCATACCTCCCATCGTTCAAGTCTTGTCAGTGCTATAATTCCTGGCCACTGGTTCCTTTCAGAATACAGTGGCTCTAACTGCAAGGATGTCTCAGCCCATATTCAGTATGGTTTTGAGGGATGTACTGTGTTCATTGTTAAAACACCTGGACAGCTACATCTGGTTTCCACATCGAGTGGATTTAGCCCATGTGAAAGCAGACTTTTAAGCTATGGACCACATTTCACACGTGGTAGGAGCCATAGATGGCACACATGTAGCTTTGGTTCCCCCAGTGCCAATGAACAGGTGTTTAGGAACCGAAAATCTACCACTCCATCGACGTTCAAGTAGTGTAGCTAGCAGACCAATACATTTCACAAGTCACTACCAAATATCCTGGATCAGTCCAGGATTCTTTCATCATGCGGAACAGCAATGTCCCACTGCTGATGACATGACTGTACACAGAGAGGGCCTAGCTGGTTGGTAAGTTAGATTTGTAATGTGTGTTTGCAATGTATTACTCCTGCTAATACAATGTTGTATGTCCCACATATATGTATGTGTTTTTCATCCACTGTTCTCAGGTGACTCAGGCTAGCCAAACCGTCTTTGGCTGTTGACACCAGTGAGGTACCCAACCATTGCAGCGGAAGTCTGCTACAATGAGGCCCATGGAAGGACAAGGCATGTAGTTGAGCATACTTTGGGGCTCCTGGAGGCAAGATTTAGGTGCTTGGACTTATCAGGAGGAGCCCTCCTCTACGTACCCACCAAGGTATGTCAAATAATAGTTGCCTGCTGCATGCTTCACAACCTTGCCCGGAGAAGTCTGATACAATTTATACCAGATGAGGGGGAAGCAGCAGAGCCTGTGGGTGGAAATGCAGATATGTCAAGTGATGAAGAACCAGAGGAAGAAGAAGCAGGAAACTGTAGGGGAGATCTCATCAATCAGTACTTCAACTGACTAATAGGTAAGTGAAGTTCACCTATTCTGATGTAATGGTGCAACCAGCGGTTGATGGCTAGCATGTCACCTCCTTCCTTGCATCATCTATAGGGGTGAGGGGGTCCAATGGCCATGAGTGATTTGAGAATGCACACTGAAAGTCTGTATTGTGTACAAGACAGAGGGGGTCATTACAACATTGGCGGTAAATTCCGCCACAGCTATTATGACACACATCTCGGAATCTGCCGAAACTCAGACACCCACACAAGTCCGCCACACCAAAGGTCAGTGATAAACTGGCGAAAACAAATCCTCCACCGTCACGCCAACAGAAACACGCCCATGCTATCACGACCCACGAATCCACGCGGCGGTCTTTCAACCGCGGTATTCCATTGGCGGTACACACCGCTGCGCTCAAAATACACACACATCTCCAAAACCCCGCCACATTAGACAATTCCAAATACACACACCACTCCCACACACCCAACACAATATAAAACACACACCCACATCACCCACAAATCCCTACGTCCACAAGTCACGACCGAAGACCAGAGAGACAGAGAGCACAGCAACTGAGAACCCCACTACACAGAGGCACACAACACCATCACCCATACAACATTACACGCACAATACACCACACACCACTACACATTACCACACACATCAACACTGACACCACCCCACACATCACCCAAACCACCCCATGTCAGGCCAAAGACACCCCCGGTTTTCCGAGGAGGAGCTCCGGGTCATGGTGGAGGAAATCCTACGGGTAGAGCCACAGCTATTTGGCTCACGGGTGCAGCACACATCCATAGCCAGGAAGATGGAGTTATGGCACAGAATAGTCGACAGGGTCAACGCAGTGAGACAGCATCCAAGAAATCAGGAGGACATCAGGAAGAGGTGGAACGACCTACGGGGGAAGGTGCATTCAGTGATCTCCAGGCACAACATTGCGGTTCAGCGGACTGGCGGCGGACCCCCACCTCCTCCCCCACAACTAACAACATGGGAGGAACAAGTCTTGACCATCATGCATCCAGAGGGCCTCAGAGGAGTCGGTGGAGGAATGGACACTGGTAAGTCAAATCTCAACTATCATATCCCCCACCCTACCTGCATGCTCTCACACACCCCCACCCTCACCCCCTCCCCTATCACTACAACTCCTCACTAATGTACTCATAACACAAACCACACATCCCAACACCAAGCCCTGCATGACACAACTAAGCATGGTCACCCCTCACCAAAGCATGCCCACTGCACATACCCATAACAACCCCATAACCATCATAACGCAAACCCACACATAGGAATGCTTGCACTGGGGTACACAAACACACACCCATTGCACACCATGACACACACAGATGCAATAATCATGCTCTTATATCCCTGCAGGACCACTAAGGAACGTCACCACACAGGAGGGTCCAGACATCTCCACTCCACCCACAGAAGAGGCCCACAGTGACAACAGCAGCTCTGCCCCACTGGATCCTGATGACCAGCCCGGACCATCGTGGGCCTCGGGACAGTCGGTTCCCCTTGCATAGGCACAGCCCAACACTGACCTTCCACCCTCTGGTAACACCAGCACAGCACCCACCCAGCGGGCCCATACCTCCGTACCCAGTGCACGTCAATCAGCGGTGTGTCCACCACTACAGGAAACCCAGGAGAACCCACCACCCCAACAACAACAGGGACCTGGGGGCAGTGGTAGTGGGCACACGGTCCAGGGGACGGAGGCACAGGAACACAGGGGAACTGGGAGGGCTGCTATGCGACAGGGGGCGGACAGGCCAAGGGAAACCACCCTCCACAAGGCCCTCTCCTCCATCATGGGAGCATACCACCACTCCCAGGAGACGATGGCGACGGTCCTGGACAAGTTTCAGGAGACCCAGCGCATGCAGGAGGAACAGTATTTGGAGTTCAGGGAGGAGCTCAGGACCATCAGCTCCGCCCTGCGCACCATCGTAGGGGTGCTGAAGGACAAACAAAAGACCATGACGGGCACCGGTGCACTCCAAGGGGCCCCTGACACTAGCCTGGACGATGAACTGCCCACCACCTCCGCCGGCGCTAGTGGACAGGACGCCCCGCCACAGGACCACCACACCAGCACCCCACCCCCTGCAGACGGACAACCACCACGCAAGCGGTCCCTGAGATCCAGGAACAGGACAGAGCAAGATGGCAAGACCCCCGCCAGGAAATGAGACCACCCTGATTGTCCTCCAACTGTCCCACTTTGTTACCCTGTCCATACTTAAACTGCCCCAGCTCCACTTCCTATGCCCATATGGGCAGTGCACCTGTGTGACCAATAGACTGGACTCTGCCATGGACATTCCTCCACCGTCCCCCATCACCATTTTACAACCCCCCTCTATTTATGAGCACTTAAATAAACACCCTTGAGCCACAAAACAATCTGGAGTCAGTCTGTGATTTGGTAAATGTGTATTATCAATGACAGTGTCAAAATGCATTCTCAATTGTAAAGCCAACATACCTATGTCACACATCACAAGTCCTTGAAGGATGCAAGCAGATGACACACGTTGATAACCACACCTGTGAAACCGTAATGGAAAGGCCCAAATACTGCTATTGAATAACAGACAGGATAGAGGTAGAAGTGTGAAAGTGATTGTAATGTTAAAAAATAAGATGTTCTCACCTGTGTGTCACTGGAAATATTGCTGTATGACTGACTCCCTGTTGTCCATGTCTTCTTCCTCAGCTTCATCCTCATCATTGTCCACAGGCTCCACAGCTGCCACAACACCGCCATCTGGACCATCCTCCTGCAGAAAAGGCACCTGGCGTCGCAAAGCAAGATTGTGAAGCATCGAGCAGGCAGTGATGATCTGGCACACCTTCTTGGGTGAGTAGAATAGGGAACCACCTGTCATATGGAGGCACCTGAACCTGGCCTTCAGGAGGCCGAAGGTGCGTTCGATCACCCTCCTAGTCCGCCCATGGGCCTCATTGTAGCGTTCCTCTGCCCTGGTCCTGGGATTCCTCACTGGGGTCAATAGCCAGGAAAGGTTGGGGTAAACAGAGTCCCCTAATAGCCACACATGGTGCCTCTGGAGTTGACCCATCATATAAGGGATGCTGCTATTCCGCAGGATGTAGGCGTCATGCACTGAGCCAGGGAACATAGCATTTACCTGCGAGATGTACTGGTCTGCCAAACATACCATCTGTACATTCATCGAATGATAACTCTTCCGGTTCCTGTACACCTGTTCACTCCTGTGGGGGGGGGACCAGAGCTACATGGGTCCCATCAATGGCACCTATGATGTTGGGGATATGTCCAAGGGCATAGAAGTCACCTTTCACTGTGGGCAAATCCTCCACCTCAGGGAAAACAATGTATCTCCTTACGTGTTTCAGCAGGGCAGCCAACACTCTGGACAACACGTTGGAAAACATAGGCTGGGACATCCCTGATGCCATGGCCACTGTTGTCTGAAAAGACCCACTAGCAAGGAAATGGAGCACCTACAGCACTTGCACGTCAGGGGGGATTCCAGTGGGATGGCGGATTGGTGACATCAGGTCTGGCTCCAACTGGGTACATAGGTCCTGGATAGTGGCACGGTCAAACCTGTAGGTGACGATTAAATGTCACTCCTCCATTGTCAACAGGTCCACCAGCGGTCGGTACACCGGAGGATTCCGCCATCTTCTCAAATGTCCCAGCTGACGGTGCCTAGGAAGGACAACAGCGACCACAGAGTCAACAAATTCTCAGGTATGTACCCACAGATACACAGAACACGACACCAAACACAAAACTCTTCCTGTATGTGTGTTGAGTGTAGGCCTAGCTATGTAGGACGCAGTAGTAAATGAAGCAATGTGGGCCCCTGAAATGGCGGCTGCCTGACCTCTAAACTGGAAAAATGGGAATGTGAGCTATCTGCGCTGGCGTTGTACACCGTCGCGGTAGGCGGTCGTAGACCGCGGCGCAATGCTGCATTGGTTAGTACATTGGACCCTATGGGTCCCAGGAGCCAATGACGAAGTGCGCCGGCGGTGATGATACGCACCGCCGCGGACGTCACCGCCATTTTCTATCTGTTCAATCACTCGATACCTGATCTTCGACAGGAGAGGACCTACACTGCAAGTGCTGCTGTGACCTCGGTCTGGAAGAGACAATGGCTGCTGCGTCTGGGGAAAGGGCCCCTGCCTTCACTGCTCAGGAGTTGGAGAAGCTAGTAGACGGGGTCCTCCCCCAGTACACGCTACTCTACGGTCCTCCAGACCAACAGGTAAGTACACAGGGAGCACGTTGTATGGGCTATGCCTGGGTGGGGAGGGCTGGTTGTAAGAGGGAAGGGGGCAGATTGCAGGGAACATGAAGGACTGTGAATGCATGTGCCACATGGCAAGGGTAGGGATGGGGGCCACTCACATCGACGGTGCAGTTGGTAATGACTTCTCTTCTTCCCCTGTGCATGTCATGTAGGTCAGCGCCCACCAGAAGAAGGACATTTGGCGAGCCATCGCCAAGGAAGTCCGGACCCTGGGGGTCCACCAGAGACGGGGCACCCACTGCTGGAAAAGATTGGAGGACATTCGCCGCTGGAGCAAGAAGACAGCAGAGGCTCAGCTGGGGATGGCCTCCCAAGGTCGGAGGGGTGCCCGTCGAACCATGACCCCCCTGATGTTCAGGATCCTGGCGGTGGCCTACCTGGAGTTGGATGGGCACTTGAGGGCATCACAGCAGACACAAGGGGGTGAGTACACTCTCATTCTGGGGACTTGGCGCGCAGTTGAGGGGTCTGGGTGTGGGAGGAGGGCTGTGGGTGTACCTAGGCCAGTCAGAAATCCGTAATGCAGGGCATGTGGCACTCCCCCCCACCTCAGTAGTGGGCCAAGTACAGGTATAGATTCCCCTGTGGCATCCATGTGTGCAGTTGTCCACCATAGCCATGTAGGCGATATCCCAGCAATTCCATCTGTAGAGGCCAAGAGCACGGCGTAGTGCAGGGGGCTGCTGTGTCTGTATTGTCTTCCAACGGTAGCGGTAAGCCATGCACTCAACCTGTCTTTCTTCTGTCGTCCCCTCCCCCTTTTTGTGCTTTCCCTGTTCTTGTGTGCATCGGCATCATCAGGCAGAGGTACAGTGGCACCGGAGCACGAGGGAGCTGCATCCCACATGGCCATGGAGGGCCACACCACAGACTCAGAATGCACCAGTGGGATGGAGGGCAAGGGGAGCTACATGTCGGTCACCGGATCACCAACCAGCGACACGGACTCGTCCGCCGATGAGAGCTCCCTTGTGGTGGCGGCACTATCTGTGCCCCCCACTTCTACAGGTACAGCCACCACCTCCCCTACCAGCACCGCCCTCCCAGCAGCCCCTCAGCGTTCGGCCCGTGCCCGCTCACCCAGGAGGGTGGGCATCACCTTCGCCCCAGGCACCTCAGCCCCTGCCCCAGTCACCCCTGCTGCCCTCAGTGAGGAGGCTATTGACCCCCTCAGGTCACTCACTGTTGGGCAGTCTACCATTGTGAATTCCATCCAGGGTGTAGAAAGGGAGTTGCAACACACTAATGCATTCCTGGAGGGCATTCATTCTGGTCAGGCTGCCCATCATCGAACCCTGCAATCTCTGGCCTCAGCACTGATGGCAGCCATTGTGCCTGTCTCTAGCCTCCCCCTTCCAAATTCCTCCACCCAGACCCAATCCCCTGTACCGCAGCCTGTCCCAAGCACACCATCAGACAAGCATGCATACACCTCAACACCCAAAAGTAGCTCAGGCAAACATAAGCACCACACAACCCACAGGCACTCACACAAGCACCACACACATGCAGACACAGCAGCCTCCACTGTGTCCCCCTCCTCGTCGTCTCCCTCCTCCCTCCCAGTATCGTCTACACTCTCACCTCCATGCACTACATCTACAGGCACTAGGACTCGCACCAGAACACCCAGCACTACACCCTGCTCACCTGCACTCACCACCCCCACTCCCATTTACACGTCCCCTGTGTCCTCTCCCAGTGTGTCTGTGACGCCCCCTCCCAAAGTACACAAACGCGGGCACCCACACACCCAACATCCATCCACCTCATGACAGCCTCCAGTACCTGCACCTGCACAAAAAACACCTAAAGTGACACCTCCTACAACCACCTCCTCTTCCTCCACTCCCAGACCCACTCCAGCTACCCATCCCAGTGTTCGTCAGAAACTGTCCCTCTGCAACGTTGACCTCTTTGCCCCCACCACCACCCCTCTAATTCATCTGTCCCGTAGTAGCGCCTCAGCCAAAAAGACTCCAGTACCAGTGGTGCGTGTTACAGGTGTGTGGAGTGCACCGGCCACCAGGGCAGGCAGTGTGACACGGAGCCAAGGCACTGCCAGTCCACCCCCTGTAAAGCATCTCAAGTTGGAAAGTGGCCGACGGGACCGGGTGAAGACTCCTGGAGGCAAAACTACTCACAAGGGTCCCAGGGGGATTGCAGAGGCAGCTGTGACTCCTCCAAAGCTGGTGAAGTGCCAGAAGAAGTCTGCACAGCCTCGTGAGAGCAGCACGGCGGAGAAGGGCGGCATCGTCCTTGGCGGACGGGAAGCCACCGCCAGCACCGTCGTCACTGGTCAGGAGTCCACCGCCGGAGTCAGTGCCCAGGAGGGCAGAAGTATCGTGGGCACAGGTATCGTCACTGGTCAGGAGACCACCACCGCCGGAGTCAGTGCCCAGGAGGGCAGAAGTATCGTCACTGGTCAGGAGACCACCGCCGGACTCAGTGCCCAGGAGGGCACAGGTATCGTCACTGGTCAAGAGACCACCGCCGGAGTCAGTGCCCAGGAGGGCAGAAGTATCGTCACTGGTCAGGAGACCACCGCCGGAGTCAGTGCCCAGGAGGGCACAGGTATCGTCACTGGTCAGGAGAACACCGCCGGAGTCAGTGCCCAGGAGGGCCCTGGCTGCCACAGCCCCGCTGGGCAATGAGGGACCGTCATGCCACACACCAATGCACAGGTCAGAGACAGCCATGGCAAAGCACCACTGAACAGGGCAAGCACCGCTGAACAGGTCAGAGACCGCCATGGCAAAGCACCGCTGAACAGGGCAAGCACCGCTGAACAGGCCAGAGACCGCCATGGCAAAGCACCGCTGAACAGGGCAAGCACCGCTGAACAGGCCAGAGACCGCCATGCCAAAGCACCGCTGAACAGGGCAAGCACAGCTGAACAGGTCAGAGACCGCCATGGCAAAGCACCGCTGAACAGGGCAAGCACCGCTGAACAGGTCAGAGACCGCCATGGCAAAGCACCGCTGAACAGGGCAAGCATCGCTGAACAGGCCAGAGACCGCCATGGCAAAGCACCGCTGAACAGGGCAGAGCACCGCTGCAGAAGGAAAACACTGCCACATCAAGCATCGTTATCCCATGTACAGCTGGGACAGTGACGGGACAGGAACTGTCACTGGGGGGCCTAATCCAGTCTAGGCACCATTCCCCCTCCACAACCAGTGGAGAGATCCATCCACTCCGTCTGCCCTTAACAGGATGAAGCACTCTGGGCACCAGTCCACCTCCAGAACCAGTGGAGACTGTTATCCACTTGAGAGACTGAGGCTTTGCACTCCCCAGGATGGTACAGTGGGCAACCCACCCACTGTAGAGAATCGAGAGACTGTGGCTTTGCACTCCCCAGGATAATGCAGTGTGCAACCCACCCACTGTAGAGACTTGAGAGACTGTGGCTTTGCACTCCCCAGGATATGGCAGTGGGCAACCCACCCACTGTAGAGACTTGAGAGACTGTGGCTTTGCACTCCCCAGGATGGTACAGTGGGCAAACCACCCACTGTAGAGACTTGAGAGACTGTGGCTTTGCACTCCCCAGGATACATCAATGGTCATGGAGCCCCTTCGTGGATCTGGCGTGGTCCTGTAATCCGGCTGAGGTGCCCCCCCTTCCCTTTCCTCTGAGGTGCCTGTTGTATTTCTATCTGATGCCCCGGCAGTGTTCTCTCCGTTTGTGGACAGGTATCTTGTGTGGGCCTCGCCCATGCATTTTTGGCCCAGTGGTGCACGGACATTGATATGTGCATATCTGCACTACTTCTCGTAATGTATATACTTTTGAATGTGTTTATATATATCTGTATATATTTGGTACATGTATTTTGATACATTACAATGTTTGAACTGATTTCCTTTTGTCTTTGCATTCTTCCGGGGAGGTTGTGGGTTGTTACTGTGATGTTTGGAAATGCATTGGTGTGCGTGTTGTAATGTGCAAGGGTGGGGGTGTTGCATGTGTGTCCCCCTGACTTTTGCCTCCCCCCTCCCCAATGTCGTAGATGCAGTACTCACCGTTGTCTTCGCCGCCGCCGCCGCTGGTGTTCGTAGATGAGTAGGAAGACAAGGGCAGGGAGGATTTGTAATTCCGGCTCCGTGGTGTCCTCCTTCCTCGTGGGATGTGTAGAGGTGAGCGTTTTCCCATTGCAAAAGCTGTTTCCGCCGTGTTTTTATCCACGGTGAATCCGCCCTGGAAAAGGTGGCGGATTGGCGGGTTGTGATACTGTGGGCGGTACATTGTCTTCCGCCTGTCTGTTGGCGGTGACCGCCGCGCTGCTTGTCTGTACCGCCATGGCGGTCGGAGTGTTAAAGTGGCTGTCTTTGTTGGCGGTTTCTGCCACGGTCATAATTCCCTTTTTTTGTCCGCCGGCCTGTTTGCGGTATTACCGCACCTTTAACACCGTCCGCAAGGGTTGTAATGGCCCACAGTGTTCTACTGTATAATGTATTGTAACAGCAGATGCAAAGTTAACCTGCAGACATGATTTCTCTGATATGAAGAATGTATTCTGCTATGTCTTATCCCTTCTCCCCTTCACTCACAGATTTGACTAGATCCAGTTTGGCTCTTCTACCTTGTCAGATGAAAGAGAGTGTCAGAAGCAGATGGGATTTGCTGACAGACATGAGAAGTCGACATGACTGAATACAGATAATAACAGTGTTGTGGAAGTGGGGTGTAATCGAGATTGTTATACCTTCAGGACACTGGGGTGCTAACGTGTTTTCAATAAAATTCACATGTTGGGTACAGGAAGTTGTCAAATGGTGTATTTTGTGTAAAGAGATGTGTCTGTCTCATGTGTAAATGTAAGCACATAGCCTATCCAATCACAATGGTTTCAGTAGTTTGTAAAATAGGTGGTACCTAGCTGTCTGTGTGTTTCTACTTTGCAGACCAATGTGCATGTCACTGTGGGCTGACATAGGTAAGTGACAAGCCTACAGGTATGGGAACAATGTAAGTGTAAGATTTCAGGACTGGGTACTTCAGTAATCATCTTTGTATGGACCATGGGGTATGTGTATTTGAAGCTTTGGTATGGGTATGTGATGAGGCTTTACCAGGTGATACAGAGGACCTATCAGTGTGCCTCCTGCCTTGTAGGACAATTACCATAACCCTAAGTTCTGTATCGGACTTTAGCATTTTGTGATACCTTAGGAAATATACAGAGACTACTTTCACTCAATCTCTATGTGCTGTTTGCAAATCTACCTATAAATGTGTGTAGATGTCGATTTCTACTTCTTTGGTATCTGTCCTGTCACATTTCTGTTGTATTGAGCCTCCTACAGATAGAGTCCCCCTTTGCTGTACATAACAATCAGTGTACTATACAGAGAGACATTTTAAGACTAGAGTTGGCATGCATTACTAGTGTACATGGATGATAAATGACACATACACAGGAACTGTGTTACTGTGTTATTTATTGTGCATATCAAAGGAATATCTCTGACTCTAAAGGGAATAAATGAAAACAAAAAAGTGAAGGTTGAAGTCATGGTGGATGAAATCATCAGGGTAGCTGCAACCCCAGTTGGAAAGTCTGTGTCCTTGTACCATGGGAAATAGGTTTCAGAATAGTCAACAGGGTGTAGATGTGGCACACAACGCGAACAAATCAGGAGAGGTTCACTTCCTGGCAGTGGGTTTGGTCTTGACATCTTCTCTTGCTGGATGTCTGGGTGGACAACCACATTTGCAGGAGGTTCTTCAGCTACAGAGGGAGTGGTGTCTGAGGCATGCCCTTCCCCTGGTAGGGCCTCCATTCCACTGGCAGCCACAGATGTGGAAGGGGCTGATGTAACAGTGCTAGTGGAAAGGGCTAGATGTTGGGTACAAAAACCTACTCAGGGTGGTATTCATGTCCCTCAGTGGCCCTGCAATGGAAGCCAGGTGGGTGCTTTGTTGCTGCCGCTGCCCTTGACTCCCTGATGGTTGTCTCTCTGCAGTGTTTGGATTTCTCCCAACAGGGTGATGACTTGGCCCATCATTCTTTTGGAATTTGGTAGACTCCCAAGACTTCTGAGATGGTTTCTGGTGAGTGGAGTCCCTTTGAGGCCCCAACCTCTGGCCCTCAGCTTTCCTCCCATACACCCTACCCCCAAGTGCCTGTGTCCTTGGCGCAGTGTGCTCAGTCCCAGAGTTTGCAGGTCCATCATTGTCGGAGGTTGCAAGGTGAGACTCAGGTACCTGCACTGTGGGGCACACAGTCCTTGGGACACAGGTTTGGGGGTGAATGGTTGCTTGAGATGTCCAAGCAACAGGGCTGGGAGAATATGATGTGGGCAGGTTGAGGCTGAGAGTTGTGGACTGACCAGGGGTCCCAGATTGGCCACATTCTTTGTCAGAGTCCAGACATCCACTGGGGCCTTCATTCAGAGGGGGAGTGACAGTCTCTGTTATCCACTCCATGGTGGCTAGGGCAAGGTTACCTGTGGAGGAAGCAAGACACAGTGTTCAGGTTACAATTGGTGTATTGTTGCAGTTGTGTGAGATGCAGAAAGTGGCTTCACATGATCCCCAGCAATGCCACAGACAGCTGCTGCACAGTATAACTTAGTAGCACATGCAACTCTGACTTGATTCCCATACACCATGTGAAGAGTTGTTAGGAAAGGTTCGTAGTTATAGTACTTGTTATTTTCTGATTATATACATTACTGATCACCTGCCTGGCATGTTAGATGGCACAAACAAGAGCTGAACGATGCACAATATTGCCCTTGTAGGAACACAGTATGTGAGTAAGCAATGGACACTGCCCTGTATCTGTATGTACTGCATGTGCATCGACTCAGGCAGCTAACTTTCTAACCCAGGTGAGTCTATTTCTAGCTATGGTTCTTTATCCTGTGGTCATATGAAATGGGCACTCAGCTATAGCTGTGTTTTGCTTGGGATGCTAGTGTGAGTGAGCCTCTGCATTGCTGTCATTGCCATTTACTGTTCGACACAAGTACAATCAAGATGGTGTTCATAATGAATTAGTTAAGCATGCATCACATGTGGTATTTTGTGCAATTTCCAGGTTTTCACAATTATGGGATGTTGCATTCTGGAGTTTTAGTGATACGATTAGCTACTACTGCAAGTGCCATTTCCAATGGCTGTAGGGCCAGATGAGTGCAGTGGAGAAGTGGCATGCCAGAGAAGGATATTAGGTGATTGGGACAGTGATGCAGTGGCTCAAAAGTTAATTGGGGTGGGTTTAGGTGGAGAGGGTGCATGCAGAACAAGACAATAGTGTGACATGTATGTTGTGGGTACTTACCAGACTCTACTCTCCCAGGTATTTCTGTGAGTCCCTTAGGATGCAGGATTGTCAAGACCTTCTCCTCCCATGCTGTGAAAGTAGGGGGAGGAGGCGGGGGCCCACCACCAGTCTTAAGTACTGCTGCTGGTGCCTGGATGCCAGGGAACGTACCTTCCCCTGTAGGTTGTTCTACCTCTTCCTGATGCCATCTCTTGTCAGTGGATAACTCCCTACCGAATTCATCCTGTCTACTACCCTTTGCCACAACTCCATTTTCTTTGCAATAGAGGTTTGTTGGACCTGTGCTCTGAACAAGTGTGGCCCTACCCTTACAATTTCATCCACCATGACCCTCAACTCTTCATCGGTGAAACGTGGGTGTTTTTGTGGGGACATGGTTGTGGTTGTGAAGACGGTGTGTGGGGGTGTTGTGAGTGAAAAGGTGCAGTGTTTGGTAAACGGTGAGGTGTAGGTGCTGCGATGTGAGTGAGTGATGGTTTAGGCGGATTGTGCGTGTGCTAGTAATGTGTGTATTTTGAAGGTTGTGCTGCTGTGGTGCTGAGTGAAATGTGTGTGTGTGTGGGCATGCCTATAGTGTTGTGAGGCAAAAACTAATGGGTTTGGGTAATTGGGCAATGTAAGTGACCTTCTGGGTGCAAAGGAGGGTGGGATGTGTAGGGGTATGTTATATAGTGCAGTGAGTAGGTGTGTGGATGTGTGTCAGGGATGGGGTTTTTAAACTATCCAATGTGGTGTTGTGTTCTGACTGAAGTGAGTTGAGACCACAGCAGTTTGCACCGCCAATGGTTTTCCACCATTGGAGAACCACTGTCGTGATTTGTGGATCGTAATTTGATGGGAGGAATTTTGTCGGCCTGGCGATGCTGGTGGTGGGACCACCACTTTTCTGTCCTTTGGTGTCCTGGCAGTTTAAGAAATGTGGCTGTTTTTTGGCGGTGTTCACAGTGTGAATCGTAATACGGCAGTTGTATGACCGCCAACTTGGCAGTCTTTTGACAGCTGTCACCACAGTGGTCTTCCCAAAACTGCCAAAATCATAATGAGGCCCTATGTGTTTATCTACGTGTACTTGATAAAAATGTGATTGTAGATCATTACCCTTTACCCAACATCACAGAAATGTTGACAATGCTGAAAGGTGTTAAGACTTTTTCTTCTATTAAATTGGCCACGGCATATGATCAAATGTAATCACACAAGAATTTGCATGATTTGACAGCTTTTATAATGCCTTTTGGCACATCTAAGTTCTTAAGGATGTATTTTGGACTTATTTCTGCTGAAGCTGTATTCCAAAGAGTGTTGGAAAATATCTTGAAAGGCATTCGGAGAGTAGACGTATATCAGGATGATATATTGATATTTGCAAAATATTTTTCCATCTCCCTCGAGACCAGTTGTACACCATTGTCAGACAGCAATGTAAAAGGAAAACCCTTTCCCTCAAACACATGGTACAAGAACTAAATTACAGTTTCCATGCTTTTAGTGTTAGTTACATCAGGCCACCTTGAAAACATGACTATGAGCACAATTAAATATTAATCCACACTTGTAAATCTTATGGGACCATAATGTCTAACTCTATGTCTTTCCAAGGTCCTTTGGGTAAATTCCTCAATATCATTGATTGCACCATGCACTTTAAATATTTGTCACTTCTCAAACATTTAGTACATTCTCACCCTTCTCTCAACCTGAATGCCTGGCCACCAATATGACAACCTCAATCTTTCTTTGGTTTTGCAAATTCCTGGATGACTTTCTTGAGCTAGATGGATGAGATCCTCTCTCACTGAGGAAGGAGGATCAGCCTGGAACCGCAAAACAACAAACCGTTCTGAGGGGAGAGTTCATCTCTACCTCTCCAATATGTACTCAATTGAATATCAGCCTTATCATTAAACTTCCACTTACACTTTATTCCTTCCATCACACATTTTAAAACTGCATTATTTTGAATACCTTCTATCCACTCATCTTCATGAACAATTTTATCTCTTACTACACACACTTCCAAGATCTCCATATCCATGTTACTATTCTCATAATCATTCATGTAAGACTATGTGTAAAGTTTATCAAAGGGTGATATATACATGAGACTGTGGTTGTGGCTATGTAAAGAAAATGTTTTGTACTATATGAGTTTATCTCAACCTTATGTTTTTAGAGTGCTGTTGTAAATTTCTGTGTAGCAAGTAGATCCTGCGATTAGTATAATTTTGTTTGTTTATTATGGATACAGAGATGTGTAGTATTAGCTTATAACTGGATACCATCACTATGACCTGTCATAGATTCAGATGTCATTCACATTCCAGAAGCTGGACAAGGGAATGTGAAAGATCATTCAGACTGTGAGTGAGAACAGCTGTTGGTGTAGGATAAGGTGTCTCTTTGTACTTGAAAAGACTCACTTCAGCTTGGCAGGAGTTTTATTGACCTTTTTTACAACAGTGGTAACTTTGTAAATATGACTTAATCATTGAAGTAATACTGCAACAAAACGTGCTGTATTGCGCACCATAATTTGCCTTTTCTCACATAATTTAGCCAACTCTGCCACATAATTTGTACCTCCCTTGCCTCATAATTCCGCTGCCCATGCTCATAGTTCTTGCGACATTTACATTTTATAGCTCATAGAACTGGGGCTTCAGACACAAAGGTGCCAGCCAGTGGCACAGACACTACTATCATTTTAGGACATTTGTGCTTCAGTAAAATTTTGGTTTATGAACAGTAATGGCTTCCTTCATTAAATAGTTGTGTTTTATTAATTGTACTGTTTGCAAATGATTGAGGACCAGCCTGTTTGGGCACCTGAAATTACACTGAAGACTGCTGTATAAGGTTTTATGCAACTCATTAGAAAGGTGACATTGTTACTTACCTTGCAGTATCTTGCAAAATGTTAAGCAATACAAAATTAAAAATAAGCCCCCTTAATACACAGAACATTGTTTAACCAAAATCTGTTTCATGACTCTGAAGACTTCGATTGTTACATAGCAGGGTTTTTTCTGCATTCACTACGGGCAAATGCTGTAAATGTAATCTCAAGTCCAGTGGCATCACGTAAAATGGTGAGGCCCCCCTGCAGAATTCGATGAGGGGACCCTGAGTCTCCCATGTATCTCACAGATATTCATTGGCCATAGGGAACTCCTGAAGGGTTGTAGGCCTCCCTCGTACCCTTGGGGCTACAGAGACCTGTGTTATATCTCTACAGAGGTCAACTAGAATAACATAAAACACCAAGGTTCCACATCTGGTCAAATTCACTTTACATCAAAAATGTATATTAAAAAGCAAGAACAGAGATAAGCAATCCCCACTACAATTGTTCTACGGCTATTTTAGCTATGTTTTAGACATGTTGTTTTATCTTACTAGGCCTGTCGCCTTGCACTTTAATCTAGTTACATTTTATTCAGCATTGCTTTATTTTTCTAGCAATAGCCACGTTTGCGGTGATGTTTTATTTTCTTTATCTCATTGTACTTTTGCCTAGGAAAGCATTACGTTCTTAGTAGGACATTTATTTCACGTTGTGCTTTCTCCAAAGCTACAGTCAGATGGGGTTGCCGACAAACGTGGTATGGTGGGTCTCCAACATTCACAGAAAACACATACTCATACGTGGGGTCTAATTCTTAGAATGTCAGCTGTTTTATTATAAAAACACCCCTTTGTCCTAGACACGTTAGAGGGAGATTCCAGCCAGATCACAACTGTATGCTGATTGCTGACTGCTCTGATGCAACTACTTGCTTAGACGGCTGGTCCCCTGATCTACATGGGGACTGTGTCTCTCTAGACTACAGGCTTCTTCCTTCAGGTATGAGGGATGATGTACCCCCATTGGGTAAACCCAAAGGGCAGATTAGGCTTCTTACGCTGTGCTCAAATATAGGTGGTCATTACAACCCTGGCGGTCAGTGTTAAAGCGGCGGTAAAACTGCCAGCAGGCCGGCGGTAAAAAAAATGGAATTACGACTGTGGCGGAAACGCCAACATAGACAGCCACTTTATCACTCCGACCGCCACGGCGGTACAAACAAACACCGCGGTGGTAACCGCCAACAGACAGGCGGAGGACAGTGTACCGCCCACAGAATTACAACTGTCCAATCCGCCACCTTTTCAGGGGCAGATTCCCCGCGAACAAAAACACGACCGAAACAGGACTTGGAAGGGAAAACGCTCACTTATACACACCCCACGAGGAACCAGGACGCCATGGAACTGGAACTTCAGAAACTCCCAGCCTTTATCTTCCTGCTCCTCTACCAGGAGCACGAACGCCGGCGGCGAAGACCACGGTGAGTACTGCACATACGACACAGGGGAGGGGGGAGGGAAAAAACAGTGACACACACACACAATACGCAACACCCCCACCCCCACCCTCACCCACTACAGCACACACACTAATACAGCATGATACATTACAGTTACACCCCCCAAAGCCCCCTGGAAGAATGCAAGGACAAAAGGAAATTAGTCGAATAATTGTTATATGTTCAATTACATTAATCAAAAATATTTACATATATATACATTTACACTATAAACAATTATATACACCAAGAACACAAGTCCAAGGGATTCCACCATCATAGTGCGTGGACCACAGGGCCCAAAAGGCATGGGCGAGGCCCACACTCAATACCCAAACAAGATGGAGAGAACACTGCTGGGGCATCAGATAGAAATAAAACAGGCACCTTATGGGGAAGGGAAGTGGGGGGGGTCAGCCGGATGAGTGCACGATGCCAGATCCACGAGGGGGCTCCATGCCCACTGTTCAATCCTGGGGAGTGCAAAGCCACAGTCTCTCAAGTCTCTACAGTGGGTGGGTTGCCCACTGTTCAATCCTGGGGAGTGCGAAGCCACAGTCTCTCAAGTGGATAACAGTCTCCACTGGTTCTGAAGGGGGCTTGGTGCCCAGAGTGCTTCAACCTGCCAAGGACAGAGGTAGTGGAAGCCTTTCTCCACTGGTTCTGGAGGGGGCTTGGTGCCCAGAGTGCTTCATCCTGCCAAGGACAGAGGTAGTGGATGTGATACTCCACTGGTTTTGGAGGGGGCTTGGTGCCCAGAGTGCTTCATCCTGCCAAGGACAGAGGTAGTGGATGCCTTTCTCCTCTGGTTCTGGAGGCGGCTTGGTGCCCAGAGTGCTTCATACTGCCCGTGGCGGCCTCAGTAGCATTGTAATCATTGGCACTCACTGTCCTGCAGTGGTGCTGGCGGTCTTGTCCTGGGCAGCGGGGATGCTGGTGGCAGTCTTGTCCTGGGCAGGGGGGCTGCTGGTGGTCTTGTCCTGGGCAGCGGGGCTGCTAGTGGCGGTCTTGTCCTGGGCAGCGGGGCTGCTGGCATTCTTGTCTGGGCAGCGGGGCTGCTGGCGGTCTTGTCCTGGGCAGCGGGGCTGCTAGCGGTCTTGTCCTGGGCAGCGGGGCTGCTGGTGGTCTTGTCCTTGGCAGCGGGGCTGCTGGCGGCGGTCTTGTCCTGGGCAGCGGGGCTGCTGGGGCGGTCTTGTCCTGGGCAGCGGGACTGCTGGTGGCGGTCTTGTCCTGGGCAGCTGGGCCGCTGGCGGTCTTGTCCTGGGCAGCGGGGCTGCTGGTGGCGGTCTTGTCCTGGGCAGCGGGGCTGCTGGCGGTCTTGTCCGCCGTGCTGATCTTCCCAGACTTGCCGGTTTTACTGTGCCCCTTCCCCACCTTGGATGGTGTCGCAGTTGTCTCCACACTCCCAACTGTACCCCTGGGAGCGGCTTTGGTGGCTGATTTCTTTCCCCTCTCCCGCCGGGCACTGGCAAACATTTTATGCTTGACAGGTGGGGGACAGTCCGTGCTCTGGCTCCTTGCTACACTGGCTGCCCAGCTGCCTGGTGCACTCCAGGATCCGGTGACTACTGGCACCACTGGTCCCGCCGATGTTGTGGCTGAGGTGCTAGGTTGGGACCTGGAGAGTCGGGCCCTAGGAGACTGAAGGGGTAGGGGAGGTGAGGGAAAGAGGTCAAGGTTGGCCAGGAAAAGTTTCTTAGGAACACTGGGACGGGTAGCTGGAGGGGGTTTGGGAGTGGAGGAAGAGGTAGTGGTTGTAGGAGGTGTACGTTTGCTGACTTTGGGTGAAGGTGCATGGGCTGGAGGCTGTTGTGACGTGGAGGGCTGATGGGTGGGTGTGTGGCTGCGTTTGTGTACCTTGAGAGGTGGCCTCACAGGCACACTGGGAGAGGACACAGGGGATGTGTGAATGGTAGTGGGGGTGGTGACTGCACGTGAGTGGGGTGTGGTGGTGGGTGTGCTGGTGATGGACGTAGTAGCTGAGGATGTAGTGCATGCAGGTGTAAGTGGAGACGAGACAGGGAGGGAGGAGGGAGACGAGGAGGAGGGGGACACAGTGGAGTCAGTGGATGTTGGTGTGTCTGCATGTGTGTGATGCGTGAGTGCCTGTGGGATGTGTGGTGCTTATGTTTGCCAGAGCTTCCCTTGTGTGTTGAGGTGTGTGCATGCTGGTCTGATGGTGTGCTTGGAATAGGCTGAGGTACAGGGGTGTGGGTCTGGGTGGAGGAAGTTGGAGGGGGGATGCTAGAGACAGAGACAATGGCTGCCATCAGTGCTGAGGCCCGAGTCTGAAAAGCTCGCTGAAGGGCTGCCTGACCAGAGCGAATGCCCTCCAGGTATGCATTGGTTTGTTGCAACTGCCTTTCTACACCCTGGACTGCCCAACATTGAGGGACCTGAGGAGGTCAATGGCCTCCTCACTGAGGGCAGCAGGGGTGACTGGGGCAGGGGCTGAGGTGCCTGGGGCGAAGGTGATGCCCACCCTCCTGGGTGAGCGGGCACGGGGCAAATGCTGAGGGGCTGCTGGGAGGGGGGTGGCGGCTGTACCTGTAGATGCGGGGGACACAGATGGGCCCGCCACTGCAAGAGAGCTCCCATCAGAGGAGGAGTCCGTATCGCTGGTGTCAGCTCCTGTCTCTGCCGTGGAGCTCCCCTCGCCCTCTGTCCCACTGGTGAATTCAGACTCCGTAGTGTCACCCTCCAGGGCCATGTGGGATGCAGCTCCCTCCTGCTCCGGTGCCACTGCTCCTCCGCCTGATGATGCTAATGCACACAAAAAGGTGGGGGGGGAGACAGAAGAAAGACATGTTGAGTGCATGCAATACCGCTACCGTTGGTGGACACGACAGACACAGAAGCTCCCTGCACTACGCCGCACACTTGGAGTCCACTATTCAATCCCAGGGACATGGATTACAAGGCTATGCGCGATTTCTGCACACATGGATGTCACAGGAGCCTGACTAGGTGTAGTTGGCACTGTACACAGGTGGGGGTGGGGTTCCACAGGGCCTGCCTCAAGAAGGGTCCTTGCCTACTAAGCTCGCCCTGGCCTAGGGGAACCCACAGCCCACCTCCCCCACCCAGACACCTACAATGTGCGCTGAATCAGCAGAATGAGAGTGTACTCACCCCCTTGTGTCTGCTGTGATGCCCTCAAGCGCCCATCCAACTCCGGGTACGCCACCGCCAGGATCCTGAACATCAGGGGGGTCATGGTGCGACGGGCACCCCTCCCACGTTGGGAGGCCATCCCCAGCTGGGCCTCCGCTGTCTTGCTCTAGCGGCGAATGTCCTCCCATCTTTTCCAGCAGTGGGTGCTCCGTCTGTGGTAGACCCCCAGGGTCCAGACTTCCTTGGCGATCGCACGCCAAATGTCCTTCTTCTGGTGGGCGCTGACCTACAAGAATTGTACAGGGTAAAAAGAGAAGTAATTACCATCTGCACCGTCACAGTCATTGGCCCTCATCCCTACCCTTGCCATGACGCACATGCACTCACCGTTGTTTCACGCACGCCTCATTCTCCCCCCATTCTCCCCCCCCCTATCTTTCATCCACCCCACTCCACACAGGCATTGCCCATACAGCATGCTCACAGTGTACTTACCTGTTTGTCTGGAGGACCGTAGAGTAGCGTGTACTGGGGAGGACCCCATCCACAAGTTTTTCCAACTCCTCCGTGCTGAAAGCAGGGGCCCTTTCCCCAGACACACGAGCCATTGTCTCTTCCAGACTGAGGTCACAGCAGCACTTGCAGTGTAGGTCCTCTCCTGTCGAAGATCAGGTATCAAGTGATTGAACAGATAGAAAATGGCGGTCACGTCCGCGGCGGTGCATATCGTCACCGCCGGCGTACATCGTCATTGGCTCCTGGGACCCATAGGGTCCAATGTTAACCAATGCAGGATTGCGCCGCGGTCTTCGACTGCCTACTGCGACGGTGTACAATGGCAGCGCAGTTACCTCATATCCCTCTGTCCCACTTTACAGGTCAGGCAGCCGCCATTTCAGGGGCCCACATGACATTATTTTGGACTGCGTCACACTTGCCTAAACACTCATACAGGCGTATTTCGATTTGCTAATATTTTCAGAGTTTGCTGTGTTTACGTACCTCAGAGTTGGTTGACTCTCTGCTCGCTGTTCTCCTCTGCTGGGGCATGTGAGGAGATGGCGGCATCCTCCGGTGTACAGACCGCTGGTGGACCTGTCGACAATGGAGGAGCGACATGTGATCATCACCTACAGGCTTGATCATGCCACAATCCAGGAACTGTGTGCCCAGTTGGAGCCAGACCTGATATCAGCTATCCGCCATCCCACAGGAATCCCCTTCAAGTGCAGGTGCTGTCAGTACTCCATTTCCTAGCAAGTGGGTCTTTTCAAACAACAGTGACCATAGCATCAGGGATGTCCCAGCCTATGTTTTCCAACGTGTTGTCCAGAGTGTTGTCTGCCCTGCTGAAAAACATGCGCAGCTACATCGTTTTTCCCTCAGGTGGAGGATTTGCCTACAATGAAAGGTGATTTCTATGCCCTGGGACATATCCCCAACATCATAGGTGCCATTGATGGGACACATGTGGCCTTGGTACCCCCCCCCGCAAGAGTGAACAGGTGTACAGAAACCAGAAGAGTTACCATTCCATTAATGTCCAGATGGTGTGTTTGGCAGACCAGTACATCTCCCATCTTAATGCAAAATTCCCTGGCTCAGTGCATGACGCTTACATCCTGCGGAATAGCAGCATCCCTTATGTGATGGGGCAACTCCAGAGGCACCGGGTGTGGCTATTAGGTGAGGACATGAACCCAATACAATGGGAATAGTTGTCTGGGTCTGTGGATGTCCCTATGAGTTAGTGTGTGACTAACAGTTGTCCCTCGCCATTTGCAGGTGACTCTGGTTACCCCAACCTGTCATGGCTACTGACCCCAGTGAGGAATCCCAGGACAAGGGCAGAGGAACGCTACAATGAGGCCCATGGGCGAACTAGGAGGATTAAAGAGCGGACCTTCGGCCTCCTGAAGGCCAGGTTCCGGTGCCTCCATATGACAGGTGGTTCCCTATTCTACTCACCAAAGAAGGTATGCCAGATCATCGTGGCCTGCTGTATGCTTCACAACTTGGCTTTGCGATGACAGGTGCCTTTTCTGCAGGAGGATGGTCCAGATGGAGGTGTTGTGGCAGATACGGACCCTGTGGACAGTGAAGACGAGGAAGCAGAAGAAGAGGACATCGACAACAGGAACACGGTGATCCTGCAATACTTCCAGTGAGACACAGGTAAGAAGACAACACTGCCTGCTACATCTGATTTACATCTACTACCTCTCTACTGTCTGTCACCCAGTGTATGGTCACTGAGTTGTCACTTTCCCTTACGATTTCACAGATGTGGGTCCCACTGTGTGACACCTGCTTTGTTTCCTCATGGACCAGAGCTGTGTGACATAGGTATGTTGACATTACATTTGAAAGAGCATTTTACCACTGTAATTGCTAATACACTATTTCAAAATCACAGACAGACTCCTGATTGTTTTGTGCTTTAAGGGTGTTTATTTAAGTGCTCAATATTGGAAGGGGTTGTAAAATGGTGAGGGGTGATGGTGGAGGAATGTCCATGGCAGAGTCCAGTCTATTAGTCTCACAGGTGCATTGTCAAAAGGGGCATAGGAAGTGGAGCTGGGGCAGTTTAAGGATAGACAGGGTGACAAGGTGGGACAAAAGGATGACAATCAGGGTGGTCTCATTTCTTGGCGGGGGTCTTGGCATCGTTCTCTGTCTTTGTCCTGGATCTCAGGGACCGTTTGCGGGGTGGTTCTCCCTCTGCAGGGGGTGGGGTGCTGGTGTGGTGGTCCTGTGGCGGTGCCTCCAGTCCACTAGCGCTGGTGAAGGTGGTGGGCAGTTCATCGTCCAGGCTAGTGTCAGGGGCCCCTTGTTGTGCCACAGTGTCCCTCCTGGTGTTCACGAGTTCCTTCAGCACCCCTACAATGGTGCCCAGGGTGGAATTGATGGATTTGAGTTCCTCCCTGAAGCCCAAATACTGTTCCTCCTGCAGCCGCTGGGTCTCCTGAAACTTGGCCAGTACCATTGCCATCGTCTCCTGGGAATGGTGGTAGGCTCCCATGATGTTGGAGAGGGCCTCATGGAGAGTGGGTTCCCTGGGCCTGTCCTCTCCCTGTCACACAGCAGCCCTCCCAGTTCCCCTGTGTTCCTGGGCCTCTGTCCCCTGATCCGTGTGCCCACTGCCCTAGGTCCCTGGTGTTGTTGGGGTGGTGGGTTATCCTGGGTTCCGTGTAGTGGTGGACACACTGCTGCTTGACGTGTCCTGGGGACTGAGGTATGGGCCCGCTGGGTGGGTGCTGTGCTGGTGTTTCCAGGGGGGGAAGCTCTGTAGTGGCTTGTGCCAGTGTGAGGGGAACCCACTGTCCCGAGGTCCCAGATGGGCCGGGCTAGTCATCTAGATTCTGTTGGACAGAGCTGCTGTCTTCACTGTGGGCCTCTTCTGTGGGTGGAGTGGGCTTATCTGGACCCTCCTGTCCGGTGATGTTGGGTAGGGGTCCTGCAGGGGTGTAAAAGCATGATTATTGCATCTGTGTGTGCCATGGTGTGAAATTGGTGAGTGACCGTGTACTCCAGTGCTTGCATTTCTGTGTAGGATCTTGTGTGATGTTGGGTTAGGGGGGTGTATGGGTATGTGCAGTGGCCATGCTTTGGTGATGGGTGTCCATGCTTTGGTGTTGCATGCAGGGCTTGGGTTTGGGATGTGTGGTTTGTGATATTGGGACATGTGTGAGGAGTTGGAGTGATGGGGGTGAGGGTGGGGGTATGTGATGGCATGCAGGTTGGGTGGGGGATGAAGTAGTAAAGATTTGACTTACCAGAGTCCATTCCTCCAGCTACTCCTGCGAGGCCCTCAGGATGCAGGATAGCCAAGACCTGCTCCTCCCATGTTGTTAGTTGTGGGGGAGGAGGTGGGGGTCCGCCGCCAGTCCTCCGAACCGTGATGTGGTGTCTTGAGACCATGGAACATAGGTCGTTCCACCTCTTCCTAATGTCATCCCTAGTTCGTGGGTGCTGTCCCACTGCGTTGACCCTGTCCATGATTCTTCGCCATAGCTCCATCTTCCTAGCTATGGAGGTGTGCTGCACCTGTGATCCGAATAGCTGGGGCTCTACCCGGATGATTTCCTCCACCATGACCCTGAGCTCCTCCTCAGAGAACCTGGGGTATCTTTGCGGTGCCATGGGGTGGTGTGGGTGATGTGTGGGGTGGTGTGTGTTGTGATGTGTGGGGTGATATTTAGAGGCGTGTTGTGTGAGGTGCGTGGATGTTATATGAGTGATGGTGTTGAGTGCCTGTGGATGCTCGTTTGTAGATGGTGGTGTCTCTGGCATTCAGTGGTAACTGTGGTCGTAGGGGTTTGTGGGTGATGTGGGTGTGTGTTTTATATTGTATTGGATGTGTGGGAGTGGTGTGTGTATGTGTATCAGGTGTGTGTATTTCGAATTGTCCAATGTGGTTGTGTTTTATAAATGTGTGTGTATTTTGAGCGCGGCGGTGTGTACCGCCAATGGAATACCGAGGTTGAAAGAAAGCCTCGTGGGTCGCGATAGTGTGGGCGTATTCCTGTTGGCATGACGGTGGAGGTTTTGTTATCGCCAGTTTATCACTGACGTTTGTTGTGGCGGACTTGTGTGGGTGTCTAGATTTTGGCGGATTCTGGGCTTTGGGTCATAATGACCGTGGCCGAATTCCGCAGCATTGTGTTGGCGGTCTCTGCAGGGCAGTAAGCAGCTTTTACCACCAATGTTGTAATGACCCCCATAATAGTGTAGGTAGGAGAAATATATATATATATCACTCCTGGTGACAGTATGGTAGGACTGTTCTTGTGTTTTACTCTGTTAGTCACCTGCTTGCTTTTATTGTGTTTTATCAACCTAGTTATTGCAATACATGCCTTTTTATCTAAGATGCAGTTACTTCAATAAATCTTTATTGAACTATAGTCTGCCTCTGTTGTCTTTGCCTATATGAAACTTTCGGTAACTGAGAGAAAGGGGATGGGATCTGACCGACCACGATTCCCCTGAGCAGTCTTCCTTGTCATGCGCCCGGTTGCCACAATCATCTCGGCCAGAGATGAGGCGCTTCTGGTTAGCCGGAGAACCCGTATTAGGCTGACAGGCGTCATGTGGTGTGGAATTATACTTAGTACCCACAATCCAGGTGATCCTGTCTCCCAAATCCAGTAGCCTCATTAGCAGAATGAGAACCTACGTGACATGGTACAGCCAATGTTTGGTCAGGCACTAATATTTATATCCCCCTGAGGATCTCTGTCTCATTTAAGGCTAATTACACCTCAGTACTATATACGGAGACATCCTTGGTATTGAGGATTTCCTCCTCAGCTAAATAGGTTGTACCTATCTCGAGCTGTTGGTTGTTCAAGATTGAACCTTAAAGGGACCGATCCCCACTTGGTGTCCTTTTCTCTAAACATACATCTACTATCAAAATGTCAAACCCACAATGGGTAGGAACTGCAGTAAATATGTGACCACCCCTCACTGCACATTTAGGCCCTCATTATGACACTGGCGGTAAATCCCGCTTACCGTTGCGGTGACAGCCGCCAACATACCACCGCCATGGCGAATATCCGTTTGCCCTATTATAACACACACACACCAAACCAACAGAATACTGCCACAAAAAAAATCCGCCAGCCCAAAGGTCAGTGCTAACTTGGCAGTACGAACACCCATACCGTTATGCCAACAAAACAACGCCCACCACATTATGACCCACGAATCACCACAGCGGATATTCAATGGCGGTAAACCATTGGCGGTACACACCGGCGCGCTCCGAATGGCCACCCTAATACAAAAAAAACAACATTGGCCAAAACTAAACACAAACACCTGACACTCATACACACACATACCACACCCACACACCCATAGCACTATAAAACACCCACCCACATCACACACCACCCTTTACGAGTACCAATAAGCAGCACAAGACTAACACGAAGACCACTGAGACAACTAGGCACACATACACACACACACACACACACACATCACAAACACCCAGACATCCGTCACACACACCCTACATCCCACACCCCACCACATCACTGAACACCCTCTGCACAACACACAGCACACAACACCCATGTCCCCACAAAGGCACCCCTGTTTCACAGATAAGGAGTTGCGGGTCATGGTCGAGGAAAAAGTCAGGGTAGAGCCACAGCAGTTTGGAGCACAGGTACAGCAAATATCCATAGCAAGGAAGTTGGAGCTATGGCGGAGAATCGTGGACAGGGAGAACACTTTGGGACAGCATCAAAGAACAAGAGACGACATCAGGAAGAGGTGGAACGACCTAAGGGGGAAGGTACGTTCTGTGGTAGCAATGCACCAACTCGCCATCCAGAGGACTGGCGGTGGACTCCTGCCTCCTCCCCCACAGCTCACAGCATGGGAGGAGCAATTCTTGGCAATACTGCATCCTGAGGGACTCACTGGAGTAGCCGGAGGACTGGGCACTGGTGAGTTAATATTTGCTACTTGTCACCCCTATACCTGCATGCCATCTCACCCCCTCACCCTCACTCCCATCGCTCCACTCCATCCCACACACTGCACCTACACATATGACTAACCCCAATGCCAAGCCCTGCATGCCATACCAATGCACGGACAGCCCTCCCAGCCCTGCATGGACACCCATCAGCAAAGCATGCACAGCATGGAGAAGTAACAAGCACACAATACATTACCATACACAAACAAAGGTGGCAGGGCAACAGCAACAATAGAGGGGAAGCAAGGGTTGCACAATATGTCACAGACATGAAGTATAATACATCACTTACATCTCCACAGGTGCCCCAGCCAATCTCAGCGGAGAGGACGTGCCACAACTAACCAGTCCCCAGCAGAATACGCCCCCAGTGATGACAGTAACTCTGGACTTCAGGATCTGGATGAACTACCTGGCCCATCAGGGACCACTGGTCAGTCTGCCACCCGAGCCTACTCACTGTCTACCACAGAGCCTCCCCCATCAGTATCCAACACCACAGCACCCACCCAACGTCCCCACACCTCTGTCCCAGGACACATCAATCAGCAGTGTGCCCACCTATACAGGGACCCCAGTCCACACATCACCCCCAAGACAATCACGGACCTGGGGTCAGTGGGCACACCGTTCAGGGGACAGAGGCAAAGAGCTACAGGGACACTGGGAGGACCGCTGTGCGCCAGGGGGAGGACAGGCCCAGGGAACCGACTCTCCAGGAGGCACTAACCAATGTGTTGGGGGCTTACCAACAATCCCAGGACAAGATGGGCCAGATCCTTACCAAAATTCAGGAGAACAAGCGGCTGTAGGAGGTACACCATCAGGAGATCAGGGAGGATTTGCAGGCCCTCAACACCACCAGGGTCTCCCTAGCAGGGGTGCAGGCAGATATATTGCCAACATCATGAGGGAATGGACAGCACACCAGCGGGCCCCAACCACTAGCCAGTCTACTGACCAGCCCATCACTTCCGCTGCAGCTAGTTGGCAGCAGGCCCTGCCAAAGGACCTACAGGCCACCAGCACCCCTCCTCCTGCAGAAGGTGAACCACCCCGCAAACGTTCCCTGCGACCCAGACAGAAGCCAGAGACACTTGCCAAGAACAAGACCACCACCAGGAAAAAATACCCTCCTGAATGTCCCTCTTGTGTCCCACCTTGTCACCTTGTCCACTTTGAACTGCCTTTGCTCCCCTTCCGATGGCCCCTTGGACACTGGACCTATGCTACAAACAGACTGGAACAATACCCTGGACTAACCTCTACCATCACCCCATTCCATTGCACTTTTCCATCAATTATTTGCACTACAATAAACACCCTTGAATACAACCGAAGTGAAAGTGTTTTATTTGCTGAAAATGTACATATATGGAAACAGTTACATCTTGTGCAAATGATCTGAACACTGTGATAGCATACCTTTTAAAACCTGTATCTGTCTGTAGACATCACATCAGTACACTGTTGTCATATCCCAACATCTGCAAAGTGAGAAGCCATAGGTGACAGTAAGTAGAGATGCAATAAAAGTGAATGCCATCCTGCTACAGCCACATTGAACACATCAATAATCAGAGGAATGGTCAGTTTCACTGTCTCACCTGTGTGTCATTGGAAGTATTGACGTATAACTGATGTTCTGTTGTCCACATCCTCATCCTCTGCCTCCTCATACTCACTGTACTCAGGGTCCACTGCTGCCACAGGGGCATTTCCAGTCTCCTCCACCTGCAAATAAGGCACATGTCGTCTGAGGGCCAGGTTGTGCAGCATGTAGCATGCCACTACTATCTGGCAGACCTTCTTGGGTGAGTAGCACAGGGATCCACTGGTTACATGGAGGCATCTGAACCTGCTCTTCAGGAGGCCGAAGGTCCTCTCAATAATTCTCCTGGTTTGCCTAGGTGCATCATTATGACGATTCTCAGCCCCTGTCCTGGCATTCCTCACAGGGGTCAAGAGCCACAATAGTTTTGGGTAGCCAGAGCCACCCGCAAGTATTGAGGGACAAACATTAGCCTTACACAATGCTACTGGGTCAACACCAGAAGGCATACACTGACATACATTGGGTGGGAACTCAGCCTCACCAATTAGCCACACCCTGTGCCTCTGTAGTTGTGCGATCACATGTGGAATGCTGCTATTCCTCAGGAGGAGAGCGTCATGCACCGACCCCGGATACTTGGCTGTGACATGGGAGATATATTGGTGGGCCAGGCACACCATTTGCACATTGAGTGAGTGGAAACTCTTCAGATTCCTGAACACCTGTTCATTCTGATGGGGGTGGACAAATGCAACATGTGTACCGTCAATCTCCCCAATAATGTTGGGTATATGTCCCATTGCATAGAATCCTGCCTTCGAAGTGGCCAAATCTTCCACCTGTGGGAAAGCAATGTAGCTGCACATTTGTTTCACCAGGGCAGACAAAACCCTTGCCAGAACGATTGAGAACATTGGCTGTGACATTCCAGCTGCCAATCCCACTGTCACTTGGAATGAACCAGTTGCCAGGAAATGGAGCACTGATAGAACCCGCACTAGAGGGGGGATTCCCAGTGGGATGACGGATAGCTAATATAAGATCAGGCTCCAATTGAGCACATAGCTCTATGATTGTGGCCCTGTCCAGTCTATAGGTGAGTATTATATGCCTCTCCTCCAGTGTAGCCATGTCCACGAGGGGTCTGTACATGGGGGCTTGTCTCGTCCTCCGATTCCTCCACAGTGGTAGGTATCGAAGGGACACAAGAGTGAATAGGCTGTCACAGTGGGTCCACCAACTCAGTGTACATAGAGCAGGAACATGATGGGACATTCGGAATGGCAATGTATGTGCAAAAAATGGAAATGATGCAGTTTTCGATTATCTGTATATTGTCCACCACCATAGAATATCGACCACCTGTCCTGTATGTAGGGACAGGTGGAAGTGAGGTAACTCCGCCGGCATTGCGCGTCATGGCAGAAGGCGGTCTTGCACCACCGTGCTATTCCTCATTGGATAACATGGGGCTCTATGGAGTACAGTGGCCAATGGGGATCACCGGCGGAGGTGACAGTGTACACCGCCGCGGACGTGACTTCCATTTTGTATCCATAACCTCACTCGATTCCTGACTTTCCACAGGGCAACACCTACACTGCGTGTGCTGCTGCGACCTGTGTCTGGATCCTGCCATGGCCAGTGTGATGGGGATGGTGTCCTACCACAGGATGGGCAGCTGTATGGGCCTCAAGACCAACAGGTGAGTACACCTTGGGTACGAGGCATGTGACAGGGTTGCATGGAGATGTGTGCAAGCATGTGTCATTTGGGGGAGTCGTATGTCTGGTGGTAGTGTACATGGTGGGCGCCGAGTAATGTGTGTGCCAATGGGGATGGAAGGGGATTTGTGGGCCATATGTGTAACAGGCTGGATTGTATGTGTAATGGTGTCCTCGTGTCTGTATTTCCTCTGCAGATCAGAAGAGATTGTGGCGTGCCATCGCCAAGGACGTGCAAACCCTGGGGGTATAGAGCAGGCGGAGCACCCACTGTAGGAAGAGGTGGGAGGACCCGAGACTCTTGGCCCCGAAGACCATGGAGGCCCAGCTGGGGATGGCCTCCCAACAAGGGCGGGTTGCCCATCAGAACCTGACCCCCCTGATGGCCCACATACTGGCGGTGGCCTACCCAGAGCTGGATGGACGCTTGAGGGCAGCACAGCAGCCACAAGGGGGTGAGTACAGTGTGCTTTACAACTATGATTGGTAGATGGCATGGGAACCTGGTGGTGGATGTCAGTTAGTGGGTGCCTCTCAATGTCAGCTCATAGAATGCAGCGTGATCCAGCTCAAGGGTAACGGGTGTATTGCTAAATATGGTATCATAGCTAGGTGGCATACCATGTCACACAGGGCCTAGGGGGTTCCAGGAGAGGTGCAGTTGGCAGTGTTTGGCTCTCATCTTGCTGTGGTACCTAGCCAATGTAATGGCAGTGTGATGCATGGTACACAATCCTGATCTCTGTGTGTGATGATAATGTGTATGCCATCTGTGGTGTTGGTGCTGTAATTGACCCAGGGATCCCTTTCTCTCTACCCCCCACAATTTTCTTCTCTCATCCCGTCCATGTGTCATTAGCATCATCTGGGGGAGGAGCAGGGGCACCGGCAAAAGAGGGAGCTGCATCCCACAGTACCCAGGAGGCAGAGTCCTCCGACACTGAGAGGACCAGTGGGACAGAGGACGAGGGGAGCAACGAGGAAGAGACAGGAGGTGACAACACTGACTCTGATACCTCCTCCGATGGAAGCTCCCTGGTGGTGGCGGACACCTCTGGAACCACCCCAGCCACAGATACAGCCGCAACCCCTGGTACCAGCACTGCCCTCCCAGTAGCCACTCAGCGAGTTGCCCCTGCCTGCTCACCCAGGAGGGTGGGCATATCCTTCGCCCCAGGCACCTCAGGCCCTGCCTCAGTGAGCCCTGCTGCCCTGAGTGAGGAGGCTATTGACCTCCTGAAAACCATCTCTGTAGGACAGTCAACCATTGTGAATACCATCCAGGGACTGGCATCCCAGGTGCAGCAATGCAATGCATTCCTGGAGGGCATTCACAGTGTATTGGAGGCCCAATAGAGATCGTTCCAGGCTCTGGCCTCCTCTCTGATGACAGCCATTGTCCCTGTTCCTACTGCCCCCTCCAAATACCACTTCCCAGTCCCAATCTCCTCAACCCCAACCCATCCCATGCACACCTACACACAAACCAACACACAAGAGTGGCACAGACAAACACAGGCAGCACACTTCAGGCCACAAGCACTCACACAAACAACAGACAGTTGCACACATGACAACATCCACTGCCTCCAAAGTCTCCCCCTCCTCCTCCTTCCTCACTGTCACATCCTCACTCACACCTGCATGCACTGCATCAACATCCACCACCAGCATCATCACACAATGCAGCACACACACCTCACTAGCAGACACCTCCACAACATCCATGCACGCGTCCCCTGTGTCCTCTCCCACCCTGTCTGTCCCCCCTCCGAAAGGACACAAACACAAGCACTCACACACCCAACAGCCATCCATCTCACATCAGCACACTGCCCATGCACCTGCACCCAAGTCCAGCAGACATGCACCTCCAACAAACACTCCCTCAACCTCCACTCCCATCCCTCCTCCCTCATCCCACCCCACCATCCCTAAGAAGCTTTTCCTTGCCCAACTTTACCTCTTCCCCACCCCTCCCCCCTGTCCTGCCCATAACAGCAGGGTCCCAACGACCCAGCTCAGCACCTCAGCCAAACATTCCACGCATACAGTGGTGGCACCACCTAGTCATGGTGGCAAGTCAGTGAAGGATCCTACTCCACAAGCGAGGAAGGTTAAGGATCCCTCACCTCCTGCCATGAAGGGAAAGGAGCCCGCACCTCCTGCCACGAAGGGGAAGAAGCCCTTGACTCCTGCCGGGAAGGCTAAGGAGCCCGCTCCTCCTGCCATGAAGGGGAAGAAGCCTCAACCCCTACCAGGAAGGGTAACGATCCAAGGCCCCCCGTCATGAAGGGGAAGAAGCCCTCAACCCCTGCCAGGAAAGGTAACGATCCAACGCCCCCTGCTATGAAGGGGAAGAAGCCCTCGACTCCAGCCCAGGAGGCACCTCCACCTGCCAACATGGTGCATCCCTCACCTCCAGCCGAGGCTGCTCCTTTAGGCACTTCCACATGCCAACACAGTTCAGCCCTCACCTCCAGCGGAGGCTGTCAGGATGACAGCACCACCACCGCCACCACCAGTGGTCACAGGCCCTCACCGCCAGCTGAGGACGTGCATCCCTCACCTTAAGCAAAGGCTGCTGAGGAGGCACCTCCACCTGCTGACACAGTGCAGTGCTCACCTCCAGCAGAGGCTGCCCAAGAGGCACCTTCACCTTCTGACACTGTGCAGCCCTCACCTCCAAATGACACAGTGCAGCCATCACCACCAGCGGAAGCCATGTAGGCCACCTTCCAGGGACTGCTGTACAACCAGAACCAGTGGGCAAGTCACTGACTTGAGAGACTGTGGCCTTGCACTCCCCAGCAGAGAGAAATGGGCATGGACCCCCTCCAGAAACAGTGGGAAAGTCGCCCACTCCAGAGACTCTGGCCTTGCCCTCCCCAGTAGAGAGAAATGTGCATGGAGCCCCCTCCAGAACCAGTGGGAAAGTCACCCACCTGAGAGACTGTGGCCGTGCACTCCCCAGCAGAGAGAAATGGGCATGGAGCCCCCTCCAGAACCAGTGGGAAAGTCACCCACCTGAGAGACTGTGGCCTTGCACTCCCCAGCACTGAGAAATGGACATGGAGCCCCCTCCAGAACCAGTGGGAAAGTCACCCATTCGAGAGACTGTGGCCTTGCACTCCCCAGTAGAGAGAAATGGGCATGGAGCCCCCTCCAGAACCAGTGGGCTTGTTCCCGTATTCGGCTGAGGTGCCCCCCACTCTCCCCATCCCCCTTAGATGCCTGCCCACCTGCAAACTGATTCCCCTGCAGAGTTCTATCCAGATAAAGTAGGATTCGAGTTGGGCCTTGGACTGTGCCCTGTGGCCATGTCGGCCCTTAGTACATTGGACTGGGCATTGGTTTTTTGTGTACATTTGTACATATCTGTTTTTCGAACAATTGGTTCATTTGGTAGTTGTGATATCAATACATTCTCATTACTGCATTCTTGTTGTCCTTGCATTATTCTCCCGTGTATTGGGTGCCATTGTTTTTCGTCTGCAGCTGGTTGTGTGTATGATGTGTGTGTGTTGTGTGTGTGTGTGTGTGTGTCACTCTTGTTTTCCTCCCTTCCTCCCTTGTGTGCTAGCTGGCTCTACTCACCGTCATCTTCTTCGTCGGTGTTGGTGTCCGAGGTGGAGCATGACATAGATGAGCATCGGGAAGACTTGCAGTTCCGGTTCCGTGGCGGTGTTGTTCTTCCCTGTGTCTCCGATGGTGAGGCTTTGCTCTTCTGTGATGTGTTTCCGCCAGGCTTTTGATGGCGTTGGTACTGCCCCGGAAATCCTGGGGGATTGCAGGGTCAAAATATGGTGGGCGGTACTTTGCCTTCCGCCTGGCTGTTGTTGGCTACCACCTTGGTCAGTGTTGTTAACGCTCTGGCGGTTGGTGTGGTACATTGGCTGTCTATGGGAGTTTTCTCCGCCATGGTCATAATTTGATGGTAATTACCGCCAGCCTGTTGGCGGTGTTACCACCACTTTATCACTCACCGCCAGTGTCATAATGAGGGCCATAGTGTAGGCAAACTATACCAGCAAGGGCTGAAGGGTTCCTCGCTGGATGCTGTCAAAGAACATACACTTCAATTTACATCCTGTTTGAAACACATTCCAGTGGGTAGATATGAAAGGCTGGGAGATAGTTATATTCACGAGGTGTGGGAGCTTCCTCTTTCGTACAAATGTCTCAATGGCATGCAAGAGGTCTTTCTTAGTGCCAGTGAATGTGAGACGTCTGTGAGCCGTTCAATGGTTTGTAAATAGCTGTCCTGGCACAGGGCATGTAATGCCTCCACTGAAAATTTGGCTTTTTATCTGAAGGGAGTCCCAGTCCCCTTGATTAGACCTGCGTTCCAGGTGCTCTCAAATGGCAGCTATGTCCTCCTTAACAATGAGGGCTGTTGTGGAATGCGAGCTGGGTAAGCTTATCTCGTTTCAGTCTCCCATATTGTTACGTGCTGCGGGAATGTCCTTTTTCACCATACGCAGTTTCAAGGAGCAGCAGACGTTTGGCCTCATATTGCTACTTGTGATGTGAATTTTGTCAAATTGAGCAGGCTAAATACTTTATTGTTTCAAAAACATGAGGCGCTTACATCTGCATGCAAGACCTATGCGCTTCAGGTTGTGAGGTCATTAGCGGAGATTTAGTCCCTTTTACCTACAAACTTGCCGAGACACTTTGGTGAACTCCTGGGATGGATATTTAATGCGTCCAGCACTATTGGAATTGCCCACTTTTTTAAGGCTGTTGGTTCTGGTTTTGTTCACACCTTCTCCTCTATATTCGGTTTAATACCATCAGCCATACTTTCGTTATTTTCGAGTGTTTTCTGGGGATTTCCGATTACTTTTGCTAAAATAGGTGGCAAAATTACTGTCCCATCACAGCAAGGAGTTCCGAAAGTGCTACCACCAGCACAACTGTGTTGTGAACGCATGATGCAATATTTTGGAGCACCACTCCTGGAACAACTGGAGTGTGGCTGATCTTTGTCATTCTGGCCGTCTTTTATTGTGTGCAGCCTGTGTTTCTATGTCTTTGGTGCCTCTTTGAATGTGCACTGAAAGTCTGTCTTTCTACGCAGCGCGTACTTTCATTGGACGCTGGTCTGTTGATGTTCTCGATGAGGGCTCATTATCAGACATGTGCGTTGAGGGTGTGTTTGCTACGGGAAGCTGTTTATGAGTTGCCTTTTGTGGATTCTGCGACTTTTACCCCTATGGTGGGCATGACACGAAATGCTGCTGCCTCAGCTGGAGCTCAGGCTTCTAAACATGAGTGCTCTGTGGCTTTTCTTGGATATGATCTGTATGTTTTACAAACGGCGGAAGTAGAACATCTCCTGGCTTCAATTGTCCCGGATGTGATTGGCAATTTCCAAAGTGACACTGACTATTGAATTTGGATTTTTTTAGCACTTGTTCAAATTGTCCTTTTCTTGCCTTTGTGTCTCTTAACTTGTCACTATTGACAAATATTTTTTTTATTAGCGTAATAGTTTATTAGATTCCTTTTACCTTGAGCTTTTAAACCACCTTGACCGGCAAGGGGAGGGTGTTGTATAGCAATGTTAGCCATGTTTTAGACATGTTGTTTTAGCTTACTAGGCCTGCTGCCTTGCACTTTAATCCAGTTGTATTTTATTCAGCATTGCTTTATTTTTCTAGCAATAGCCACATTTGTGGTGCTGTGTTATTTTTTGTTTATCTCATTGTACTTTTGCCTAGGAAAGCATTTCCTTCTTAGTAGGACATTTATTTCACTTTGTGTTTTCTCTAAAGCTACAGTCAGATAGGGTTGCTGACATGCGTGGTATGCTGTGTCTCCAACATTGACGAAAACATATACTCATACGTGAGGACTATTTCTTAGAATGTCAGCTGTTTTATTATTAAAACACCCCTTTGTCCTAGACACCTTAGAGGGAGATTCCAGCCAGATGACCACAACTGTATGCCGATTGCTAACTGCTCCGATGCAGCTACTTGCTTAGACGGCCGGTCCCCTGATCTACATGGGGACTGTGTCTCTCTAGACTACAGGCTTCTTTCTCCAGGTATGAGGGATGATGTACCCCCAGGGGGGGACCCCGAAGGGAAGATTAGGCTTTTTACGGTGTGCTCAAATAGTGTAGGTAGGAGAAATGTATATATATATATATATATATACGTATATATATATATATATATATATATATATATATATATATATATATATATATATATATATTACTCTTGGTGACAGTATGGTAGGACTGTTTTTGCATTTTACTCTGTTAGTCACCTGCTTGCTTTTATTGTGTTTTATCATCCCAGTTATTGCAATACATGCCTTTTTATCTAAGATGCAGTTACTTCAATAAATCCTTATTTAACTATATTCTGCCTCTGTTGTCTTTGCTCATATGAGACTTTCAGTAACTGAGAGAAAGGGATGGGATCTGATTGACCATGATTCCCCTGAGGAGTGTTCCTTCTCATACTCTCAGTTGCCACAACCACCTTGATATCAGGCGCTACTAGTTAGCCGGAGAACCCAGATTAAGCCGACAGGCGTCATGTGATGTGGAATTATACTTAGTACCCACAATCCACGTGATCCTGTATCCCAAATCAAGTAGCCTCATTAGCAGAATGAGAACCTGCGTGACACAATATCAAATGAATAATACACATATCCTTGATGTATGTTTTGCTAGAAATTAAAATATGACATTTAAGTGGTGACTCAAAGTTGGCTCACATATAGCAGCACAAAATAATAAATGAAAAAAGAGCACCCATACAGAGTTAAACTGCATTTCCAAATGAAGTTAACATGAACTTCCTAAAATACCCACCAGCATTGTAAACTATTGAGCTCATACTGATTTACTTCAAACGTTCTCCTTCAAGGTGGACCTTTATGGTAAAAAATATTGTCATATCAAGCAATATAAAAACAAGCCTTGCCAATACTTATAGGTACGGCGTATGAATTAAAGTGCCTTTTGCATCATTGAGCATCATTTAAGCACTCAATAAGTCACCATACATGCACTCTGTCACTTATCACTGCACTCATGCATCTGTTCATTCATCCACTGACCATCCACTTCCTGCATTCACCCTTTGACACAATTACAGTAAAAACACACAATATCAACCATGTATACAAGATAATTTAAAAGAATTAAAGCAGGAGACCCTCAAGGCTCAGTCATCTCACTCATGCTTGTCAACATATACATGAAATCACTACCAGATATGATCAAGGGGTTTGACATCACCTACTATAACTATGCAGATGACACACAGATACTTCTGAAATTGGAATGCTCAAAGGACGTTAAAACGTCAAAACTCTTTAAATGCCTTCAGGCCATTGACCAATGGATGACATGGGGCCACTTCAAATTAAGGCGGTCATTCCAACCCTGGCGGTCCGAGACCGCCAGGGTTGGGGACCGCGGGAGCACCGCCAACAGGCTGGCGGTGCTCCCATGGGCATTCTGACCGCGGCGGTACAGCCGCGGTCAGAAACGGAAAACCGGCGGTGTACCGCCTGTTTTCCGCTGCCCTGGGGAATCCTCCATGGCGGCGCAGCTTGCTGCGCCGCCATGGGGATTCCGACCCCCATATCGCCATCCTGTTCCTGCCGGTTTTGGTCGCCAGGAACAGGATGGCGGTATAGGGTGTCGTGGGGCCCCTGGGGGGCCCTGCAGTGCCCATGCCAATGGCATGGGCACTGCAGGGGCCCCCGTAACAGGGCCCCACAAAGATTTTCAGTGTCTGCCATGCAGACACTGAAAATCGCGACGGGTGCAACTGCACCCGTCGCACCCCTTCCACTCCGCCGGCTCCATTCGGAGCCGGCATCCTCATGGAAGGGTGTTTCCCGCTGGGCTGGCGGGCGGCCTTCTGGCGGTCGCCCGCCAGCCCAGCGGGAAACCCAGAATAACCGCGGCAGTCTTCTGACCGCGCAGCGGTATTCTGGCGGCTCCCGTCGGCCCTGCGGTTACCGCGGCCGGCGGGAGTCAGAATGACCCCCTAAATGTCTCCAAAACCAAGATGCTCACATGTGGTGACTGGAAAAACCTACAGCCATCTCTGCTCGTGCCTTGACGATCTAGGACCACCTCCAAAAATATCTAAGGAAGTAAAAACCTTGGAATTACCAGGGATGGCAAAATGTCAATGCATCCATAAGTGGATAAGGTAGCCAAACGAAGCTTTATCACAATGAAAACCCTGCAACACATCTTCCCGCACAAGGTTCAAGCTACCATCTCTCATGTCCTATCAAAATTTGGCTACGCCAATGATCTGCATTACAGCTCAACTTTGTCCGCTATTAGAAGACTACAAAGAATTCAGAACACTGCCACCAGCCTCCTCCTACAAATAAAATCACAAGCACACGTCTCACCTGCCTGGTGAGTGCTACACTGGTTACTAGTGGGCACAAGTTCCTCCTTCAAGTTGCTTTTGTATCACACACAAAGCAATAGATGGAAAAGGACCACTCTTCATCAGGAAGAAAATGAACAAATACATACAACAAAGGGACTTATGCTCAAGAGTGGTTCACCGCCTCGTAATTCTTACATTAAAAAAAACAACATGGTTGGGACATCTTTCTCTGTTCAAGCAGCCTAAATAAAGAATTCCCTACCCGCAAACATAAGATCCACAGACTAACATCACCATTTTAGAAGATTAATAAGGAGGTGGCTCCTCCCTACATGACGACTATACTCACAGCTCAAGAATGTACCACAACAGTATACTCAGAATTGACAAACTATAATTCACAGTATGGAAAACAGCTGTCATTATACAAGTGCACATCATTGTACTTTGAACAATGCCTCTTGTTATATGCAAATACATTTATATCAAAATACAATTAGATATTACTCCACAGAATACATGTGTATGTGAGACCATGTCAAATTGCAGCTTCAATGGACATATAGGTGCATTTATAGAGGCCTACACCTGCTAGTCATAACTACGAGTACCAGGTGTATATTTATAAGATAATTACAGTTATTTGAAACCATTTAAAATGTACCACATGATAAATGTGTACAGCAGACCATGTTAATATTCCAGATCCGATGTACATATTGGTATTTTATAGAGAAGTGTTGAATCAAGCAAACAAAACTCTACCAAGCATCATTAGTATGTAATATGTATACATTCTTTTCATTTTGCTGTTTTAGAAGAAACCCTTCTGTCCTTCCCATCCCCACTCCCTCTCACTCATCCCAAACCTTCTAACTACAGTGAACTTCCAAACAACCTTCTCAATCTATCACCCCTTCTTTTTAGCCATGCCTCTCAACTAACAAGCACACAAGTACATCACTTACAAAACAACTCACTACTTCCCCTTTTCAAATCCACTCCTATCATTATATCCCTACACCAAACTCTACTAAATGCATAAGAAATCAAGAACACAATTCTAACATAACTAATGCACAAGAAAAATAAATTGTGCTATCTACTAACTACTAATCTTGGATTCTGCAGTAGTGTGCTACTCGCCAAAAAAGTGCTTCAATGACTGGTCAAGGGATGTAAGTGCTATATGAATACATTTATGATTACAGCAGCAATACAAATGGGATAAAGAAAACATTCTGCCATCTCAATGAGATGGCCTGTGCTTTTAATAACGCAACTGAACATAACAGCATGTGTCTGTGTTGCAGAGGTATAATAAATAATGTAATCTTGTTTTAAAGCTCTGGAATGCCTGCTACATTTAGTACTAACATTTTGGCCGTTTTGGAATGGAAAAAGCGATGGTACACTATGAACAACAACATTCTATAATGGTCTCCCAGTTCAACGTGGAAGTGGCCACGTTGGATGCGGCGCACTGCAGATGAAATGAACATCAAGCAAGTGATCCATTACCACTACCTGAAAAGCTGTAGCATCCTCTTAAGAAATGAAATTAGAAAAGGAGAACATTGAAAATGAAAGCCCTGACTCTAAAGTGCATTCTTTTTCTGGTGGATGTACACATGATCGGATGATTCAGTAATTCACAGTGCAAAAAAGCCCTGTGGACTGAACTATTACCAATTGCTGTATGCTGCCGTGGATTGAAACTGTATAATTGCCAGACAGAGCAACATACACCAGACCCAAACGCCCACTGTGTGTGTGTGTGTGTGTGTGTATATATATATATATATATATATATTTTACCTAGTGGCAGTCGCCACTAGATAGTTATAATTAGAACCATTTTTACCATAGACCAAGTGTTTTTTATTTTGACGATAACTTCAGTGCTATTTGATCATTCTTCACAAACAATTTCAAAACGTATACTTTGGTCAGTTCTGCTGCTGTCTAGAAAGTTTCAGGATGATCTGTCAATCGGGGGCTGAATGAAAAAAAGGGGGGTCCCAAAACACTTTTTTCCTGTTCTATGTCAATAGGATTTTTGAAAATTCTGAACACAACTACAGCCCCAACTGCTGAACGGAATTACACCAAATTTGGCAGAAAGCTATATCTTGGTCTTGAAAGCAAGCCTGTTGTGATTTGCTGTAAATCCATGCTGTAGTTCTGCTGAAATTAGAGTTTAAAAATTACAGATATATAGGGACGTGAATCTGACTGTCGACGTGCATTTATCTGATTGGCTGTCAAAACTTTAAAAGGGAAGTGTTGGCAGCCATCTTGGGACTCGTCTTCTGCTGAGTCCCAGAAAAAAGGATTAAAAAAAGAAAAGGGGCCAGGGTAGGGACATCCTGACCCCTTAGCACTGGTTCTGGTGTCTGAGAGGGACCCTGCCAGGGCTTAAAAGCATTATTTTAAACACCTGAAAAATCCACAGATGGATCTGCAGTTTTTTCCAATGTTTAAAAAAAAAAGGGGGGTATTCCGCCCTTTTAATGGAGGCCCCGGGAGGAAAAGGTCCTGGGCGCATTCCAAAAACTAAGAAGGGATCACACTGGCCCCCCTCTTGGGCTTGCCAAAGCCCCATGGACCACCACCTCCCTGGGACTAAACTAATAAGGTATGCTGGGGCTGCACAGCCCCACCGCACCCCCAGGGACGCCACCTCTCTGGGGCTAATGTTTAATTAAAAGTGGGGGGCACGCGGCCCCTCCTGAAGCCCCAGGGACCACCTCTGCCAGGGGCTTTAACAAAATGTAATGCGGGGTGCCGCCCAGTACCTCCGCAGCCCTGGGGATAGCCACCTCCCTGGGGCTTTACACAAATTGAATGCAGGGTGCTGCCCGCCCCCCTGCAGCCCCGGGAACCGCCACCTTCCTGGGGCTAAGGTTTAACTAAAATCGGGGGGCTGATGGCCTCTCCCCCCGCAGCCCCAGGGATGGCCACCTCCCCGGAGCTTTCATATAATGTAATATGGGGGGCTGCCCGCTCCCCCCACAGCCCTGGGGACTACCACCTCCCTGGGACTTTAACAAAATGTCATGCAGGGGGCCACCTCCCTGGGGCTGTGCACAAATTGAATGCAGGGGGCGCCCGCCCCCCCAGCCCCAGGCACCACCACCTCCCCAGGGCCAAAGATATTCTGTGGGCTGCATACCCCCTGCAGTTACATTGACCATCACCTCTCCGGGGCTACAATACAAGAATGGAGGGGGACTCCTGAGCCCCAGGGACCACCATCTACCTGGGAGTGTGTAGATTGGAGCCAATGATGGCCCTGGAGCCCGCCAACCCCCAGGCTTTGACATCTCCCACCAGGTCAGAGCAAACACTTCACTTTCTGCAAGTGAGAGCTGTCAAACAGCTCTCACTTACAGATAGCGAATTTTTTTTATCCGTCTCCCTGCATGAAAATATGCTTGCAGGGAAACAGATGAAAACATTGCTCCTGAAAGCAGGGAGCTGCTATTTTAAGCAGCTCCCTGCTTGTGGAAGCAATGCCGGCTCCCACAGGATGTGGGGAGCCTGCTAGGACTGCGGGGGCCTTCAACCTCCCCCGCGGTCCTGTCACTCTCTTTCTCTATTCCATCCCATAAATGGATGAAAGAGAGAGAGAGACTGTCATTACAATGGTCTTTCCATGCAATGACTTCACAGAGTCTGACTAGCAAGATGTTTGGTACGAATGTTATAGTTACATTTGGACGCAGAGCAGAACAGAGTCACTTTTTGCCTAATGGTCTTGTGCTGTAACTCTGTAGGCGGAAGGTTCAAATCCTAGTATCACTTGGCAGCATGTTTGTTTATTTCCTAGTGTTTTGGCTGTTGAAGCTTCCTAGTAATGGAACTTTCATGTTTCTTTCCAATCTTGGGCGTGGGTTGACTATCATAGGTATGTCTAGAAACATCACAGTAAGGAGTGACCTTTGGCCTAAAAGTTAAGGTCACAGACCCTCACACTGATGAGGGTTCTACTCCAGGTGTGTCCATGGTCATTTTCCTTCTTTAATTTCTTTTGAACGTCAAAAGTTTAAGGTTCACACTGAAAGGTGATCTCACTCTTTTTAATTGACAAGTACATTTTTTATGTTCAGGTTGTCCAGAAATATCTCATTCTAAGGTTATCATTCATCAAAGCCCAAAAAAACCCTCTTGCTCGCTCTGTCTCCCTCTCACTCTCTTTCTCTCTCTCTCACTTTCTCTCTTTCAGTCTTTTTCTCCCACTCACACACCCACTTAGACCCTTACGCACCCACTCCCAAACCCACTCGGACCCTTACGCACCCACTCAACAGACCCACTCAGACACTCACTCACCCACTCACAGATCCACTCTGACCCTTGTGCACCCACTCACAGCCCCACTCAGACCCTCACACACCCCCTCAGAGACCCAATAAGACACTCACTCCCCCACTCCCAGACCCACTCAGACTCTCACACACCCACTCAAAGAACCACTGAGCAGTGCAAATCTATAACTCTGGTTTGTCTGAGGGGGTAAGCAGCACCAAAACCCTTGCCTACCACAGCAATCTGTGAGATTCCATTAAACAAAATACCTGTCTATAGAACTGAACTGTATGGGCTGCCTCTGCATGTGCTAATGTCATTTTAGTACAAATTGGACTATTCTGTGATAAACAGTGTAAACTTACACTATGTTAGATGTGATGGTTATGAATTGTTTCACTGTTTAGTAAACTAGTAACCATATACAAAAATATCTGTAGTTAGGCTTTAGTACAGAGTAACCTTCCCTTGAATCCCTATTGACTTTAACATACACTTTTCACAATCAATATGTCAGGTCTACTGCTCTTATGGTAAATTTCCAACAGTCAAGCCTAAAACCTTTATCATTAGCTTGCCACCAACTCAGACCTACAGTATTGATCATACGCCCTACTGTACTGACATAATAAAATTACAAATACGTACAAAATACAATTGCCAATACTAACAGTGCTGAATAAGGATTCTATGTCAGG
Source organism: Pleurodeles waltl (assembly GCF_031143425.1). NCBI lineage: Eukaryota > Metazoa > Chordata > Amphibia > Caudata > Salamandridae > Pleurodeles > Pleurodeles waltl. Next base: position 245,112,246 of record NC_090449.1, on the reverse strand, counting down.
AGCCTATAGGATGAAGAGATAGATTAGGGGGTGTTGGATATGTGTATGCCAACTGCAGTAATTGCCTCTCCAGGGACTTGATGGCGGTGGCTACTGCGTGGTGAATAGAGGCATCTACGGCCTCACAAATTTCACTGTCATTGGGGAGGACCGATATGGTCTCTTCCTCCTCATATTCTTCAGACTGCATGATGGTGATTATGCAGGATGTTTGAACTGTTAAACATGGGGATCTGTTATTTGTGAAACACACCATGCTTAAGCACTGGAAAAGAGACCCGCAGTTATGGAACGTGACAAGCACAGGCACTTTAAGGATGGTCGGACCAGTGGATCTTGGGCGCATGGCATGCAGCTAGGTCACCCTGGCTGAGACAGCCTTGGCAGACGTTTATTGGGACAATGCCTCCAATGTTTTAACTGGGGCAATCCCCTGGGGCCACCTCCCTTTCAATCAGCGTCATTACAAACACGCCTGGGCCTCTCTCCGCAGCAGTCCGCAGCGCTCACGTGCGCTGAGAGAGACACCGAGAGGAAGCGAGCCATGAAGGCCCAATACAGACCCATAGGGCGTGTACCGCTGCTGTTTAATGCAGTGAAAACTCACTCATGTGCCAAAATACAGACCCCGTTTAACAGGGCGTCAGGGCTTCCTAAGGTGGTCCAGCGTCCAGATGTTGCAGCGGGCAGAGCGCTCTTTGTCAATTACGGAATGGCTGCCTCGAGGTCAGCGAGATGCTCAATCCCATCTGAGCACCACCCCACCTTCTGCAGGTGCGCGTACCTCTCTGCAGGAAAAATACCTGAAAGGGAATACCGTGAATAGAGTGGTGAATGCACTCCCGCAGTAATATTTCCTGAAGTAAAGAAAAAACAGTTAAGGTACGATTGTCAGCAGTAAAACATGAAGCCAATGGAAAAAAAACACGTACAGTATCGAGATAACAACAAGAGCGCTTATCTTTTCTCTGTAGCAGGAAAGAAAGAGGAAGTGTCTGAGAGGACGAAGCACATTATTTGGCTGTTAACAAGCATTTGTTGGTTGATGAAATATGGTAGTTTTTCTCCCGTGGTGTTCTGGGAAATGTGGTTTGCTTTTAACTTCGGCTGGTAATAAAAGGAAAGAAAGATAAACCAATCCTAGCCTCAGTGTCCTTAATAGATTTGAAACTTTCTCTCAGGATAGCTAGGAAAATTTTCATTACCATAATGCAGATCACCTGTCTTAGCGGTTTGTTTGGGCCGGTCACCAACACCAAAACTTTGTCTACTACAATAATATGCAAGACTCCATATAATGCAAGACACCGTGTAATACAATACCAGCCTACAGGCGTTCGCACAGTGTGATAACAATCCTCTGTTAAAAGCCTATTGCCTTTCACAAATGATTTTCACAGTATGTAAGGCCTACTTGCTTTGTCAGAAATGTTGATTATAAACAGATCACACCTAAGGAATCTGACACAGTAAAGCAATCAGGCTTCGAGCCTTATCAGTGGCTCGACATGACTTACAACAGTGGCTCCCTGAAATGTGGATAAGCTGGTGACTATCAAGCATACATTTATAAAATTACAAATATACAAAATAACAATTTTCATAACAACATATCATACCTCTCAATAGGGCTTAACAAGAATCATCACTGTAAAATTCTACCCTGAGAGTTTGTCAGAGTGTGTGATTCACACTAAAATCCTTGAGTACTAGGGCAATCTTTGAGATTACTTGTAGCCAAATGTCTGTAACATAATGTGATAACAATCCACTGTTAGAGAGCTATTGGCTTTACCATGTGTTTTTCACAATAAATAAAGCCAGGACCACTGCCTTTGTAATACCTTTTCATAATAAATGGACCAGACCAATGTCATTTGATTTAACATTTCCCAGCAAAGCAACCAAGACTACAGTTGTCACCATAGCTAATCTATGAGATTCCAAGTAACAAAATATGGTCGTTAATGCATCCTTGGTGACATTCACCTGTAAAGGCAATGAATACAAAACTCAGATTTAATGGTGCAGTTACTGTATTTAATGAGTTTCCAACTTCAAAGCAAAGGTTTCTCTTTGTAACCAATACATGGGCATAATTTCTGAGGGATGGTGGAATTACATTAACAAACACATTCTAAGGTTAATCTGAGCTCCCAGTAGTTTACATGTAAAGTGCTGTTAAAAGCACAGGTCATCTCTCATAAGTTATTATACTTAGGAGCAAGCTCGGAGGTCGGTTCAATTCAAAAGAAAACTCGAAGACGGTTCAAGAGGGGGAATGAATAACAGCGGAGGAACTGCAGGGTGGGGGTAACAAGGAAAGTGCTTGGTGTGGGATGTGCAGGGTGAATAAGCACACGGGGAGGGAGCTACAAAAAGTAGCCACTTATTTGGCAAGGTCAGTAAGCTTTCCTTTGGGAGCTATTCCAGCCTTGCTGTATAGCATCACCATTACTGTGCAGCATGGCTTTAAAAAAGAAAAAAATACATACGCGGCAAGAATGCACTATACTGTCGGGCAGAATGATGACACTATGGCCTTAAAGTTGTACAGCAAACACTTTATTGGCACACTCTGATTATTACTCACTCAAGTATCTAACCCCCTTTCCCGCCGCCCACACCCCTACTTAAACGCTTGCACCCACGTCACCCTGGACCATCCCACCAGTGTCCAGTTAGGTAGGGGTCACCAGGTTGACCCCGTCTGTGAAGCGCAGCAGTGGACTCGCCCATATGCTGGGCGGACACTACATTCCTCCCCAACTACATGAAGACGTTAACATGAAGATAAAAAAAACACAAGAAAAACGACCCATCCTGGAGGACCAGAACTGCGCCGGTGGGGCAACCATGTGTACACAATCATAATTGTAACAGAATACACACAACATGAATGTATTTTCTCCAGTACAAAATCAGCGTACTGCTGGGACGGTTTCGGGTTGGACCGCTGGTGCTATCTCCCGGACCTTCTCAAACCTGTCATGGGCATGTCCTTCTAGGCTCTTGAATTGCCAGCGTTGGATAGCACCTCATTTGTGGCTACGGGCAACTGGGGTGTCTGGGCAGGTTGCTCAGAGATGGTCCTGCCTCTGACAGATGACTCAGGCAGATTAGGTGCGGCAAGCACAGGACTTGCATCTTCTGGGTAGCTTACCGAGCAATTGTCTGTAGGGCAATCTTCCTCGTGTCTGGCTGCTGGCATAGTGGGAAGCCGTTTGAAGTGGGACACATTTCTCGTGACCTTCTCACGTTTTTCATTGCAGTAACCATGGTCCCTTTGACGGCGGTTACAGTCCATCTATCTGCTTCGAATGGTAGCCGAAACTTGCTTCCGGGGTGGCGATCTTTCACCAATACAGCTTCCCTTACCTGGACAACACTCCGTTGAGCTCTCTGTTTCCGGGAAGCATAGTCATTGTTGCGGGTTCTCCTGCTTGTGGACTGGTTCTGGGCACCGGGTTGATCGGCCCAGAGAGGGTGATGAGGTATGGTATCCCTCACAACTCTTCCAAAGCATAACTGGCTGGGGGCGACGCCCGTGGTGGCGTGAGGCGTGACTCTGTACTCTCGCAGGAAACCGTAGATGGCACTTTCAATGTCCTGCGACTCGGCCACGGCAATGCGAATAGTTTTGGGCAATGTCTTTACGAAACATTAGCTTGAGGCCACCTGGGTGTGATTTTGCGGTGAACAGTGTCCCTGGATTTTAAAAAGTCAGCCCATTCATGACTATTGAACGGGGGCCCGTTATCAGTGCGCAGTTCCCCAAAGAGGCCATGAATGGCCATCAACTTCTCCATTTTTGGAATGACCACTTGAGCAGCGGTGGGTGGGACCAACTCCATCTCTGGGTACCAGGAATAGTCTCTATTACTACTAGCATGTAGGATCCATCAGGAAGACTCCTAAAATCGGCACTTACTCTTTGCCAGTGGGATGTGGGACCCTCTTCGGTGGTGACTGGAGCCAGAGGATCAGGGGTACGCTGGCCTGGTAGATCAAGCAACTCTTGACGGTGTCTTCCACTTGTTGGTCAAGTCCTGGGAACCAAACTTTGCTTCTTAGTCTATTTTTATACGATACCTTGATGAGCACCATGTGCCAGCATCACTGCCCTCGGCCTTAAACAGGCAGGAAGTACCAGCCGGGGTCCGCGCAGCAGGCAGCCGTCATCACTCACTGAAAGTTCATATCGAACATGAAACAACGCTTGGAGGGTCGTCTTAGCCTCTTCAGTGCGAAAACTGGCAGGGTGTTGCAGCGGCCGCCAGTCGTTGGAGCTCACAGCTTCCATGGCCATCAGCAGGCAGTCATCTTGTTTGGTAGCTTCCACTACCTCGTGCAGAGAGATGGGCAAGGGTCTGACCCTGTCGACTATCAGTCGCACATACTCTTCTGTCTCGAAGGCTTCCTCTGTCTCTTGAGGGGTGGCTGGGCACGTGTGACGTGACTGAAAGTCTGCAGGATTTCTGACACCAGGTTGATACTCCACAACTGTAAGATCCATTTTTCAATCCGCGGTGGCAGCTTTGAGGATGAGCCCTTGAAAAGTGGAAGTAGTGGTTTATGATCTGTGAGCACTGTAAAGGCCTTGTCATAGAGATAAATGTGAAGATGCCAGCACCCCCAGTGGATGGCTATAGCTTCACACTCAATCTGAGAGTATCGCTGCTCTGTTGGTGTTAGAGTTCTGCTGGCAAATGCTATGGGAGCCCACATTCCACAATCCTACCTCTGAGCTAGTACGGCTCCTAGCCCCGTGGGGCTGACGTCGACAGACAGCTGGGAGTCTCACCTAGGGTCAAAAAAGGCCAGAGTAGAGTCAGCTGACAGGGCTTTCTTTGTGTTCCTGAAAGCAGTTTCTTGTGCCTCACGCCACACCCAGAGACTGTTGGATTTAGTGAGATCTCTCAATGGCCCGGTTAGGTCTGATAGATTTTGCATGAATCGGCCGCAGTACGTGACCATGCCCAAGAAACTCCTGACCCCGGACACCGAGGTAGGAGCTGGGGCATCTTGAATGTCTCTTACTTTGGCTGGATCTGGGCCAATCCCTTGTTGATAGAACCGGTGGCTGAAAAAGCTGATACTGTCCTTTCAGAATTCTCACTTCTCGCGATGCAGTGTGAGGCCATGGTCTCATAGCCAGAGGAATACTGAGCGCAGGTGGGTCAAGGGGCTCTCGAGCATGGGGGCATGCACGAGGATATCATCGCTTATGTTCAGAACTCCCGTTAGCCCTCCTAACACCCCTTTGATGGTGAGTTGGAAGATTTCGGCAGCGCTTGATATACAGAAATTTAGGCGTGTATACCTCCAGAGGCCCATGTGGGTAGAGAAGGTCGTGATCGGTCTGGAGTCGGGTGTAGTACCATCTGAGGGTAGCCTGACCGGAGGTCCATTTTAGAGAACCATTTGAAACCTGAAAGTTCTCCTATTATGTCATCGATTGTCAGGGTGAGGTGCCTTTCCCTCTTAATGGCCTCGTTTGGCAGGTGCATGCGGCGGTGTCAGGCTGCTTTGTTTTTTTTGCGACAACAGTAGGGGAGACCCATGGGGTGGGGCCAAATACTTTCTCAACGATTCCAGCTTTCTGCAGGAGTAGTAGTTCTTGTTCTACTTTCGACTGAAGGTGAAAGGCCACACGCCGGTGACGGAGAGCGACAGGAGCCACGATTCATTGATATGTAGTCTAAGGGGCAGCCCTTTGAGGCAGCCAATGCCACTGAAGAGAGTGTTGAATTCTTTGGTGAGGTCTTCCAGGCAGCTGGTGTGGACACTGAAGGCAAACTGAACTAGGCCAAGGCTTTGGGTGGTTTGGCAGCCGAGCAAGAAACCAGATCCTTCTCGTGACGCATAGATTCTCGCGGAGAGTTTTGTGCCTTCATTATGTACCTCTGCTTTGAAGGTACCCATTATTTGTAAGGGTTGAGAGTTCCCAAAAGCGTAGACAAGCACACTGGTCGGCTTGAGCAGAGGTCATGTTGTGAGGCTGTGGTACACCTCGGCAGCCATGAGGTTGATAGACGCTCCAGTGTCAATCAGAGCTGGTATGGGCTGGCCCTACAGGTTTATCTGGTATGTAGGTAGACGTCGACTCTGAGCTGCACATTTGTCGAGTGTTCTGATCACTTGGGCAACCTGGTGTTCATCGTCCATGTCCCTGCTTGACGGGGTGGTAGGGAGTGCTGTGACTGTCTTGACTATTTTCTTGAGAGTAGGCTGTGACTTGGGCATTGACGGCACACTTTCGCAAAGTAGTTGCTCTTGCCACAGGCGCTGCAAGTTCTTCCATGGGCCGGGCACCCACTGGGATGAGGCAGATGCCCACCGCACCATCTGCATTGCCTCTCCTTTTGTCTTGCCCCAGTGTGAGCCATTTTGTTCTTGGGGCTGCTGGTGACAACTGCATTTACTGGCTCAATTCTTACCTGTACAGGAGCCATTTGTTCCATGTGGGCAGCCCGCGCTTTAGACAGCTCTTGGGAACGTCTAAGTGTGAGGATGTCTCTCATACGCATGTTGGGCTCTTGCAGGATGCGTTCGTGGAGTATCAACAAGACGCACCACTGAATGAATTGGGCCATGATTTCATCTTCCTCATCTAGGAGGGTACACATGCTTGCCAACTCTCTATGGCGCATATAGAAGACGTCTACAGATTCTTCCGCCTTTTGGCGCGCTTGGCGTAGCAGGAAGCGTTCGTAATCGGGATTGACGTACGGCTCGAAGTGCACAGAAATGGTGTCTTTCAGCATGGCGTACGTGTGGGGGTGGCCTCAATTACTGATTTAGAAACTTTGTGTATGTCAGCGCCACCAAGGTTCAACAGCAAAAGTCTCTTCTGCTCCTCTGTGACATCTAGCACCTCAAAGTAGGTTTCTAGCCGTTCAATCCAGGTTTTCCATCTTGCGGCCTGTGTGGGAGGGGCCCCAGTGATGGTAAAGGGTTCAAGGGCTGGTATGCTGGCCATATCGTGAGGTGCTGTAGGCGGCTGTGGGCTCACTGGAAGGGAATCACCTCGGGTGGGTAAGGTAGCCAACTTCTGTGGTTAGCGGTCCCAACAGGATATGTCCTGGTCTGGCTATGGTGACTGGGTGTCAGAAAGGTTGGTGGGGTCACCTAGAAATGTACTACTTTTGCAGGCACCAGTCTGTACTCCGCAGGGGTTCAGCAGGGCAGAAGGCACAGTACCTTGGAGTCCAGCACGAGGGCTTGGTTATTATCCTTGAGTTGGTGGGAGCGGGCTCAGGTTGCTGTGAAGACGTCTTGTACACGCTCCTGCCTGGCGAGATGGAGGCCTGCTGGGTGGGGTCCTCTGGGAGAAGTCGCAACGAGAACAGAAGGCACCCACGTGCAGTAGGTGAGGCCGATCTGCCATGAGAGTGCTTGGGGGCCGGCCTTGCACTCCGGCTGGGTCGGAGCCTGTGGGAGGAGAGCGAAGCTCGTGTCGCTGCAGGGGTCCGGCCACTCGGCTGTGCCGGGAACCAGAAAATGCCTCCAGTGCAGGCAATGAGCTGGCACAAGCAAGCGGCGGCAGCAGCAGCAGCTGTGGGGTGGTTGCATGGCGGCGACTGATGGGGTGCCGATGGGCAGAGGTAAGCAGGGTAGGGTGAGCCACCTCTCGTCGCCAATGTAGTGTCGGGCGGAATGACGACACTATGGCCTTAAAGTTGTACGGCAAACACTTTATTGGCACACTCTGATTATTACTCCCGGCAACTATCTAACCCCCTTTCCTGCCAACCACACCCCTACTTAAATGCTCGCACCCACGTCGCCCTGGACCATCCCACCAGTGTCCAGTTAGGTAAGGGTTGCCAGGTTGAACCCTTCTGTGAAGCGCAGCACTGGGCTCACACATATTCTCTCAGAGTGCTTGAACCAAAAGAAAAAGTAGTGCCTGAAACCGGAGTAGAGAAGGGAATCAAATAATGTGTTAATGCTCCAGGGGAGGGACAAACCCAAGAAGAGGAAGTGAGGTCCACTATTCTAACGATTTACAAGCTAGCAAATGAGAAAAATGACACCAGTCAATGGTAAATTATGGGGGGCTCTATGTCCACTGTAAGCTAGCAATCCGTCTACCAACAGACAGTGCATGCTCTATCTTATGAGAGACCTAAAAAATATTATTTCATTGTGGAGCTGTGAAAGGATACGAATCAGCCAGTCAAAGGATGGCAAAGAAGCTATGCTGTAGGGGATCAACAAACACAAGAATAGGAAGGCACGGCTTTGAATAAGAAGCAAGGAGAGGGACAATAAATCAATAGTAAGCAATAGGCGAGCTGTAAGCGGACTGTATGTTTTTGGTGAGTTTTCTGCAACCATAAGAGTGCCCATTCTAAACAGGACAGGCAGTCTGCTACCCTCCTCTGAAGGGCCTTACTCTGTTGGTCTATTGGAGTAAACCTTCAGCCGGTGAAGCCAGCGGGGCTCTGCACTCAAAAAGATGATGGTACACCTGTCTCTAAATAGAGAGATCGGGCAGAGGGTTTGGCAGACAAGGTACTCTGCCACATTTGTGACAGACTGCCCTGTCCACAAAACTCTAAATTGTTTTGTTCCTCTTTCCTTCGCAATGGTCTTCAATGTTGTAGGTCTCTAAATTGTCAATCGACCTTCTTCTTGTTATGTTTATGGGGGATTTCTCTGTCAAGACTGATGCTTGGTGAAATCAAGCAGGGAGGGATCAGGCGGTGAGGAGCTAAGGAGTTTGTGAAAGTTAATGATGAAAGGTCAAGGGCCTGTGATAGTACTGACAAGCTGCATGAGATCTAACGGAATTCTACAGTAATTCTCACTATTTTGTCATGTCACCCTCAACGCAGCTGACTCTACTGTAGCAAACCCCAACCCAAGTAAAATTTTGATGGGTATAGTGTCTATGAGCTTGAGAGAATGTGTCTGCGAAGATACTGACAGTGCCTCCTCCTTTTTGGTATACAGGCAGTGGTTGAAGGGTCTGGCTCCGCTGGTCTTTGTGCTTCTCTTGGGGTAGCTGTCTCCTTAACAGGTTGAAATTAATTAGTATGGGATCAGGTGAGGAGAAACCTGAAGGCTGCTGAAAGTCAGGGTCCATCGCTCCAAGAATGGAACCCTTGTTCCAACATTGTTCAAAGATCCATGATAATTAGAAGTTGCTCGTGCTCCTTCCCTATCCCTTCATGCCACTCCAGCTGAAGTGGTCTCCTTCGTAGCAGATGGTCCGGTGATGTAATCATGGGACAAGACAGTTAGAAAGTGGACACAATGGTTGAGGCTCGTGGAGGTGGAGATGAAGATGAAAGTGAAGGAATGAATGTGAAAACTATTTGCCTGGTTGCAGGTACTCCAATTCTTAGTCATCTTATCTTAAAATAATGGTTAGATTTATAACTATTACAGTCCTTAATTTGTTGGTCAGTGCTTAATTTGTTAAAACAAATGAGGTGCATGGACACTGTGGAATGCTAGGGTTGCTAAATACCAAAGTCACCACGTTTTGATTTGCTTGTCTCCCTCTTGCAGGCTCTTTTGCATCTCTGCTTTCTCCCTTTGTCACCGTTTTCCTACCTTTCTCTTCTTCTTTTCTTATGTTTCAGCGTTTCTCACTTGTCCTGGGTTAAAGCCCCATGATCAAAAATAAGTCCTGGTCCCCAAAAGTGAGTGCCAGTGCCCGCTACCTCCCAACACTGGCACAAATTAAACACTAGTCGATACTTGTTGCATTACGTCGATCTTAAAGATATTGCTCACTCAAAAAAAGAAGTAAGAGGGTGGTAAAAGAGGAATGAAAGTAGTGAGCATTATAAAGGATTAATATTCATTAGAAAGGGAAAATAAATGGAGAAGACCGATTTTTTTTCTTTAAAAACATATTGAAAGCAACACAACGATCAGTTATTGCAACTGTGAGTCAAAGGCCAACAAAAAGACAATTTAACTTGCTTTTTATGAATCGGTGCTTTTCGAATCATTGTGAATAATTGCACACTTCACACGCGTACTCGATTATTTGAAAGCCAGAGGTTGGTACAAAACGGAGTTAAATTGAACCATCTGCTGTGAAATGGTTTCCTTGGTGACAACGAGCAATTTTCTTTTCAGTTAGAAAATTAGCTACTCGGGCTGGGGAATGCAAATAACAAGTTATCTTAAGGAATCTTTTAATTTTTCTGAAAAATGCATTAGAATACAGAGTAGTACACCCGAAAAATCTTATTTTCAAAGAGGCGACTAGACACGCTGGATGAAAACAGTCTCCTCGAGGCACTGGGGTGAATGCTGTGTATCATTTCTAACGGTGGTGGACACCGGCTCTAATTTTTAGGGACAATCACTTATATTTTATTTCTCATCAAAATCTGACTCTGATGTAGAGAGAGGAAGGCAGACAAGAAGGAGGACGAGTTAGATAGAAAACGGTGACAAAGGGAAAAAGCAATGATGAAAAAGGACTTAGAAGAGAAGAGTTAGATAAAGATACAGGAACTGCAAGACTGTGGAAAAACAGGAGATGGAGTGGAACCGAGACTTGGAAGTGCATTTACTTAGCAACCCTGGCATTCAGCTTCACCAGTGGAAGATTCCAAAGAAAAACTTTGGACCCTGCCATTATTTTTATATTTATTTATTTATTACACAGTAAGAGGACTTGATGTCTCATCACCCATCAGCACAGGACATGACCTCACAGCACTCTGTACTCCTCCCACTTCCTAGGACCTACTTAAGGCAGTTGCAACACAGACTTGCAGCAGACTCATGCAGCAAGTGTGAATCTGGCACACCAAAGGCAAGCTCGTCTGCTCCTGTCCACACTCAGCATGAGAAACCCTGGTCCGATCAACACCCAGCGGTACTCCACAGCACCCCTTAGTACACTAGACCCTGAACACTGGTCCCCAACTACTGCTGTGCTGCACCTCACACCACAGGAGGAGCTTTCACCTACGCCCACTGCCGGTTCTCCATTAGCCACACACACACACACCCACCTAAATTCTCACCATGCGCTCTACACCCCCTCTCAACACACATGCCACACAAGCACCAACAACTCTTTCACTCCCACCCTACTCCACATGCCACAGAAAACCTGCACGTCAGCACCCACTTGCATGCATGTCTCTCAGCACACAATCACTCAGCAAACACATAAATGAAATATGGGACTTGCTGAGTGGCGACACACCTGACATCCTCTTTATCTAGAAACCGGGCTCAACCTCTCCTCAGTACCCGACATCGCCATGGCAATCCCAGTGGGCTACATGATCACTCATCAGGACCACCTTCACAAGCCAAGAGGGGGACTGGTTATCATCTACAAGGAATCCATCAAAATGCACAACATACACAGAGAACATCACCGCATTCAAGGAACAACTGCACTTCAATCTGCAAATCTCAGAAAACTTCACCCTGATAGGAACCCTTGCCTACCGACCACCAGGACCAACAGCTCCCTTAACCAACCTCATTACCAACTTTGTCTCTCTGCTCACCATCGACATCCAGAGCTTATCTTCTCCTCAGTGACCTCAACTTTCACCTGACAGACCGAAATGATCCATGCTCCACTGCACTCCTCGAAAGCTTGAGCAACATCGGACCACCCAGCTCGTCCCAGAACCAACACACACTGCAAAACACACACTGGACCCCAGCTTTACAACAAGCGACATCATCAAATACAATTCCACCACACTGCTTATATGGACAGACTAATCCATCATCCACTTCCAAATCAACAACCCTCAAGTCAACACCCCTGCTGGGTTCAGTATTCCAAGCCGCAGCAGGGGCAAACTCACAAAAGAAGACTGGCTTAGTGCCCTCAGCACAGATCAACCTAGCACCATAGACAACCTTGACAAGGACATCAACAATTTCAACAACTGGATCAAGAACTGCGCAGACTCCCTCACGCCCACAAAACCCAACAAGCATAGTAGATTACCCAAGCAGGCAAGCTGGTACACAGAAGACATCTAAGACACCAAACAACACTATAAACAGCAAGAAAGTAAATGGTGAGCCAGCCATGACGCCACCAACAGAACTACCTACAAGGCTGCACTCAGACGCTATCACCAGCAAAGAGGAGACACCAAGTAAAAAGCACCATTGGACCACATCGAAGGAAGTTCCAAAAGCCGCAAGGAGATCTTCTTGCTGGTCAAAGATTTCACCTCTCCCTCAGCCACTGTCACCATAATCGCTGCCTCCCAGCAACTCTGAGACAACCTATATAACTTCTTCCACAGCAAAATTGCAAACATCTACAGCAACTTCGCACACCAACCCAAGCCCAGAGAACTCGTTGCTAACCTACCCACCACCAACCAAGACAGTCACCTGACAAAATAGAAAACCCTCACCATAAACGGCACAGCAGCAATCATGCAGACCATCCACTCAGGGGCCCCAACGGTCCATACCCCGAGAAGACTCCACAAGATTGGTATATAAGGATCCACTGTCAAATGGGCCTGTTTCTTCCTCAAAAGAAGAACCCCAAGGGTGAGGCTGCCCTCCCTTCACATCAGAGACCAAGAAATTGATATTCCGAGTACCGCAGGGATCTTTCCTTAGCTCCACCCTTTTCATCATATACATGACACTGCTCACCAACATCATCCAATCACAAGACATCTCCTAAGCCAATGACACCCAACTCACCCTCTCCTGACAGACAAAACAGCCACTGCCAGAAACGACTTCACCAACTGCATGAACATAGTAGCAGACAGGATGCAAATCAACTTCCTGCAGCTCAACTCTGACAAGATGGAAGTACTGGTCTTCAGCAACAACACCTCCCCGTGGAACTCCACCTGGTGCCCGACGCAGCTAGGACAAAGACCCAAACCGACAGACCACATAAGAAATCTAGGGATCATCCTTGGCGACAAGCTCAACATTACAGATCAGTGTGCACCTCTTGCTTCCACATCCTTCGCATGTTGTGAAAAATCTTCAAATGGTTGCCTCAGAACACCCGACGGACAACCATTGTTGTATGGTACTCTGACCTAAAGATAGTGAATAAATCTATGACCAGGTATAGAAAGAACACATGCAATACTATTGAATGCTTTCATCCTATGGTTATCCACTTGTCGCCTTGAACATAAACCAAGCATAACAAGTTATTTCCTAATAATGAGGCTATCTAAGATTAGCAGAGGAGCTTATAGTAATTCTGATTGTTAGTTAGTTAATATATCAAAACATCAGCTCTTCTGAGCTTTCTTCCACTCAGAATAAAGAATGAGTTTCAAATGATAACAAAGAGTCAAAAGACAGAATGTCAGCAGGTATATTACAGCCTTCACATTAAAACCTCAAATATTAAACTATGGTTATACTAAGGATCTCTTTTACAGTTTAGACATCAATGCACCTGTGGTGCAGATTATGCCCAGCTTTGAAACCAGTGTGCAAATAAGGACAACCCTGCCCATGTGGACAAGGGTAAACCGATTTAATAAGACAATTGTCCAACTCATTTAATTGTGGGGACCTCGTATGTATATTAGAGCAATCCCAGAGTTATTCAAACGTATTTTCTATCCTGAAGTTAATCACAAAAACAAAGCCCAGGGCATATTTAGTTTCCATCTGAATGCATTGACTCTAGTCATATGTAACAAGCATTGAAGCAAGTGATCTTAGTGCAGATGACCCAGTGCTCCAATTGTGATTATATTTACAACATGCATAAGCAAATACACTGTACAATCCCAATGGATCTATACATTAATCAACAATGTTCACAACAAGTTTGCATGAATCAGTATGACATCCCTCTGAGTTAATATACACAAAACAACCAAAGGGGAGGGTTTGTTGACTTTTCAACCGCATTTCAATGTTAGGGTCTCGTCAGGACATAGCCATCGGACTAAGAAACCTGCACATAAAAAGGACAGAAACAAAAAAACATTGTAAGTCATCTTCTAAACCACACTAGTTTCCCTAATCAACCAATCAATATATTACTCACCACCTAAATAGTGAGATCACTTGTTTGACGGGAAGAACCACCGGACCTTCAATGTATCTGAGGTTAAATGCTAAAGCAGTGAGAATTACTACCCAAATTCATCACAACTCAAAGTCCACTCTCACACACTTTGGGGGTTATTCTAACTTTGGAGGAGGTGTTAATCCGTCCCAAAAGTGACGGAAAAGTGACGGATTTACCACCAGCCGTATTACGAGTCCATTATATCCTATGGAACTCGTAATACGGCTGGTGGTATATCCGTCACTTTACCGTCACTTTTGGGACGGATTAACACTCCTCCAAAGTTAGAATAACCCCCTTTATCTAAATCTGCAGAAGGAGCCAGTGCATCACCAGTGTGCATGCAAGGTGACTGAGAGGTGAGACTGTGTGACTTCCCAAAGTTACTGTGCATCCTGTCGCACAAAAATGTCAAGTAAGTATCATCCTCTTGTGTGGAAAGTTACACTAATAAGTCGGGGTGCAGCTATTTCCATACATAGTGGTAACGAATTACAATAAACTTCCTAGTGAGAGAGTTATAGCATACCACAACCTACTCCTTTGTGCTTTGCTCACAATGCCTCGAATGATGTGCAAGCTCACAAAACCATGCTAGGTTTAAACACAATACATTTCACAGCCCACTTGTGCCCTGCTGAAGATTACATTCTATTCACAGGTACCGCTCATGATGAAGACAAATGTCCCAATTATCTCTCAAAATTATTCCAGAACCAATCTAATGTATCAAAACTCAAAGTGACTCATCCATGCTGACCTAAGACTGGATTGTGGATAGCATATAACCTCTGCAGTTGAGCTAATCCGACTCACTGCAGCGCCACACACATGTGAAAAGACAGAGGGCAGATTGAGAAGACCCTGCCAAGCTGCCCTTCTGGCTCTGCAACACTAGAGCACTAACTGTGGTCCACCATCTTGGTTGGATGAATCCTCTCATCTGTAACATCTGCAAGAAACCATGCCCCTGGATGGTCTAATACATGCACAACTCTGTAAATAGTGTTGTTTAGGGAAGCCTTTTACCTACTACTTAATTGAGAATCTATTGCTGTGGTACATTCTTAACTCTTGGCTCCACTTTCCAACAATATTTGTGTATAATAGCTCAGCGCATACCGCTATTTCCATAAACATCAACAGGCTATCCATCGTGCCTACAATTAACGGACACTAATCATATGAATCTGAAGAGTGAGGTCAACATCATACATGGCTCCATTGGCGATGATGCATAATAACATTATGGGGGTCATTATGAACACGGCGGGATTCCCCGCCGTGTTCATGCTGGCGGTCTAAACACAGACCACCAGCCCGTTGAAGACCCCGCCGGCCCAATAATGAACATTCCTCTGGGCCGGAGGGTGGAAACAGTGTTTTGCCTGCCGGGCCAGCGGAATGCTGGGCCTGGACATTGCTGATGCCGCAGTGCGGCGGGTGCAGCAGCACCCGTTGCGCATATCACTGCCCAGAAATCGGGCAGTGATCTGCGTGCCGGGGCTTTGCACAGGGGCCCCAGAGCGCCCCTTCTGCCATCCTTTCCCTGGCGGGGAAAACCGCCAGGGAAAGGCTGGAGTAACACCAGTTCTCTATCCGGAGGGCAGCGCTGCTTGCAGCGCTGCCCTGTTGGTTAGAGAACTCCGCCATCGCCAGGCTGCCTGGCGGTGGCGGAGGGCCACCTGTGGCGGTCCCCCTGTGTTTGGAATATGGCGGTCCAGACCGCCATGCCAGTGGCGGTAATTTCCGCCACCGCCGTCATGGCGGTCAGGACCGCCATGTTCATAATGAGGGCCTATATCTCTATCTGTCCCATCAGGTGCTATCACATAAATGGAATAAAAAAGAAATAACATACTGATACCTGCTATCTAAGTATACTAGTAAACCTAACAAGAATGTCATATAATGTGACAGGTCATTATCACGGAACTGCTAATAGTACATGTCTATGTGTGCTGGGTCATGAAAATCATCATAAGAAGTCACAGCCAGTAGTCCATGGCCATGGGGTGATCTCAGTTCAAAAGATGGATATACATTCAACATTGTTTTACAGCTAGTTTCAGCCTGTCAATAATGTCATTCAGATCACTCTTTGTGCTGTCCAGAAGGTCCATCCACATGCATACTTTCTAATCCAGTAGGGCGGAGATATCTCCTCCTCTGCTGTCAAGGGTTTATGACCGCCTCCACTTGACAGTAAATTTCATCCTCAGTATGCCCACATTCATCAAAATTTTGTACCAAAGGTGCTTCTTCTTCTTTGCATTTAATCTGGTTCTTATGTTGGGCAACGCGTATCCATCTTTTTGAACTGAGATCACCACATGGACTACACTAGAGGCTGTGATTCCTCATAATGATGTTCATGATGTAAAACACTTATAAATGTACTATCAGCAGTTGCATAATAATGACCTGTCACATTACATGGCATTCTTGTTAAGTTTACTAATATGCCCGGATATCAGTCACCAGTATGAGTAATTTACTTAAATTTTCCTCCATTTATGTGATGGCACTGATAGAGATATTGGTGGTCATTACAACCCTGGCGGACGGTATTAAAGCGACGGTAAGACCGCCAACATGCAGGCGGTAAAAAAATTGCAATTACAACCGTGGCGGAAACCGCCAACAAAGACAGCCACTTTAACACTCCAACCGTTACGGCAGTACAAACAAACAGCGCAGCGGACACCGCCAACAGACAGGCGGGAGAGAATGTACCACCCACACTATTATGACAGGCCAATCCGCCACCTTTTCCGGGGCGGATTCACTGCGGATAAAAACACGGTGGAAACAGGAATCCTGAAAAACGCTCAGCTCTACACACCCCACGAGGACGCCATGGATCCGGAACTCCAAATTCTCCCTGCAATAGTCTTTCTGCTCCTCTACCAGGAGCACGAACGCCGGCGACGAAGACCACGGTGAGTACTGCACCTCCGACACAGGGGAGGGGGGAGGCAAAAAACAGGGACACACACACGCAACACGCAACAACCCCCCCACTACAACACACACACTAATGCATATCAATACATCACAGTTACACCCCCCCAAACCCATCGGAAGAATGCAAAGACAATAGAAAATGAGTGTAACCATTGTAATATATTAAAAGCAAGTAGGCAGAAATATATATATACACCATGTACAAAATATATACCAAGCATAGTAGTCCAGGTAGTGCTCAGATAAAGTCCGTGGAACACTGGGACCACACGGTATGGGTGAGGCCCACACAACATCCCCGACCATGACGGGAGAACACTGCAGGGGCATCAGAGAGTAACTAAACAGGCACCTCAGGGGGAGGGAAAGGGGGGGCACCTCAGCCGCTTGAGTGCACAACGCCAAATCCACGAGGGTGCCACATGCTCACTGTTCCATCCTGGGGAGTGCAAAGCCACAGTCTCTCAAGTCTCTACAGTGGGTGGCTTGCCCACTATTCAATCCTGGGGAGTGCAAAGCCACAGTCTCTCAAGTCTCTACAGCGGGTGGGTTGCCCACTGTTTAATCCTGGGGAGTGCAAAGCCACAGTCTCTCAAGTCTCTACAGTGGGTGGTTTGCCCACTGTTCAATCCTGGGGAGTACAAAGCCACAGTCTCTCAAGTGGATAACAGTCTCCACTGGTTTCTGGAGGGGGCATGGTGGCCAGAGTGCTTCAACCTGCTAAGGACAGAGGTAGTGGATGACAGTCTCCAATGCTTCTAGAGGGGGCATGGTGCCCAGAGGGGAAACATCCTTTATTACGACGTTTATTTTACAAAAGTCGTGGTTAACAAAAGCGCAACAACGCTTTTTTTAACCACGACTCCGTTATTTTGTGCCTTAACTACGTATGTCCTAAACAACGAACATGCGTGGTTAAGGTACTGTCGCGTGGGCTCTCATTATCCTAAATGAGACTACTGGATTTCTAGGCAGCAGGATCGATAACGGTGTGGGGGACTGAGTCTGACCCACGTGTAAGGAACTCTGTCACCCTAAATCCGTTTTTTGCTCCGGCTAACTAGCAGTGCCTCATTTCTCCCACGGGAAGGAAATGATTAGGCAGCCGAGCGCATTACATCTTTGGAACTTCTCAGGGAAGTCGTGGTCACTCAGATCCAAACCAACTCTCTCATTTACAATATGGTCTCATATACAAATGACAAAGACAGTATAAGTTTTATATAATGTTTTAATAAAATGACTGTATTTTAGATAATAAGGCGTGAGCCGCAATAACCAGAACAATACAACATAGTAGGATTGAAATAGTCACCAGGAGAGTAAAACATAAGAACAAAGCTATCATATTGCCTAACAGTTTCTACTCTCCCTCTGCTTGTTCTATTTAGAGCACAGCATGTTAAGCTTCTAGCTTGCCTTTCCGAATCACCGGGGAGACATAAGCCCTCATACCTGACCAAAAAGGCCTGTGATCTGGTTCAGCACCTGCAACGAGGCAGTCAGCGTCTAGCTGTGGGTCTCTGGTCGGAATCTCCCTCTTGCATGTATTGGGACAAGGAAGTGATTTTATAACTAACATGTCATCGTGATCACAAAATGTCCCTACGCAGGAATGCCAAATCTAAACTCCTACCACGTCTATCGGCAATGTACCAGACTGTATCCTTGACTGAAGAACAGAGAGAATATGTTATGAAGAACTCCAGTGCTGAAGTAGGCAAAACAGTGTGATATGAATAAAAAACAATACCGTAGAACTGGCTATTTGAAAAATAACAGTACGAAGCCTAATAAAAAGCATTTAGAGCAAAGTGCACAGAGGCTCTAAGCTGTCAGCAAATGAATAATATACATTCAGGGCAAAGTGCACAAAGGCCTAAAGCCTGAAGCTAATGCGCAAAGTATACGTAAAACTAACCACACTACACCCTCCCCTTGTCGGTAGCAAGTGGTTCTAATAACATAAAAACATGCCCCAAACATAAACAATATATTTCGACAAGGTCAGAAGACAACAAAGTCATAAATTTAGGAAACATGTGACGATAAA